>NC_092508.1:73426954-73750818 GCF_047511675.1 Marmota flaviventris
TTTATCCTATATAGTACCTCAGATCTACCTTTAACATTGATGTAAGCTATCTTAATTTATATTGTGTATCAGGGTTTATTAAAACTGTGTTTTATTGGACCGCTACAAAGTCATACACAAAATTTGAAATGTGTATGTTTTTTAAGGTATATGGCTCCAGAAATGCTTGATGACACAATGAATGTGAATATCTTCGAGTCCTTCAAAAGAGCTGACATCTACTCGGTTGGTCTAGTTTACTGGGAAATAGCCCGAAGGTGTTCAGTTGGAGGTAAGATATCGATAATATTCTCTATGTTTGCCAATCCTCAATACTCTGAGTATAAGGTGTGACTTCCTAAGCACTATATTGAGTCATTTCTAAATAATTAAGAGAATAACATCTGGTGATTCCTTTCCAGTAAGAAAAATGAAGCACGTTGAATATAATACTTTACATTGTAAGTCCTTCTTACGATGCAAACAGTTCTGATAACTCTGATTTCTATAATGATTTCTATAATGATGCTTTGCAAGACAGTTGAAAGTTATATAGTTTTGTGTGTAGTGAGTTGCTATCTTTACTTTATGTCTCAAGGAGGTTAAATGACTTGACATTAGACTTTTCTTGTTCTCTGTTTCCTCTGATACAAAGAATGTAGCAAGGTGAAGATAAAGGTGGGAGGTAGAGAAAGACAAACTTCCTGCCTCTACTGTTCTCAAGAGTTTAGAAATTAATAATGAGAGGAAGAAATTGTGTGTATGAAGCCCTACAAGTGCAGTCTGATGGAATTATTTTATCAGTGGAGAAAAATTAAATGCTTATAGCAATGGTTTAGAGTTTTCACTTTCATGTGAGACAGACATAGCATAAGCCTTGGTTTAACAACTCCCTGAATGTCAGACTAGCAAGTTTGTTAGTCTCACTTTCCTCATCTATAAAATGAGAAGAATGAAAGTGACCCTTGGGCTTTGAGGACTTAATGAACTGATTCATGTGCAAGCTTCTTGTATGTAACCTAGTTATAGTAAAATTTCAATAAAAACTGTCATTATTAAACTACATTCATTTTTTTGCATGTTGTATTGATGTCATTTTGTATTATATCAATCTCATTTTTAAAATAAGATTTATGAAAATCTTCTAAGGTTAAAATTATATTTAAATGAGAAAACACACTTTTTTATTCATAGATGAGATAATAAAATATTCAGGAGTATGAAACTATTTATAGAAAGAGTAGAATTACAGTGGTGCAGAACATAAAAACCTAATTTGAATTAAAAAATTCCACATCTGTTGCTTGCTATCCCTGTGTGTTCTTGAACAAACCCACAATACCTTGCCACAGTTTCTTCTTCTGTAGACTAGCAGTGATACAGTATGCTTTTTAGTTAGTAGTTTTGAGGGATACATTAAAATATATAAAGTGGTTAAGACAATGCTTGGTACATATCAAGATATCTTGGATATTCATTATTTTTATGAAATTTTCATATTTTTGAGATTTGATTTTATGGTTTTGTCATTAAATATTTTAAATAATAGAGCTATAGTTAATTTAAAACTTTATGAGAGTAATATTCTGATAATTAAGGTCACCTTTGTCTTTGGATTTGAGACTTGTAAACATCATCCTTCATGTGGACATATCCATATTCAACTTCTTCTGGTTGCTTCTCCAGAACATTCTTAGGTATAGTAGTTTAAAATATAAATGTGAGGGGTTCACCTTTAAAAGATTGTCTAAAAATTTTTAAAGAAAGAAAACTTTCTTTGAAAAAAAAATCATTTGATAGAAAAATATACTTTATTCACAGAGCAATAAGATGTGTTATAAAATTTCATGATTAGGATAAATAATGTACTATTTTTGAATTGCATAATGACATTTTATAGAAATAAAAAAACAATATAATTATTACATAATATTTTATGTATGACATATAGCATTTAATTACATAAATTTTTATGTTTTCATAATATAAAATTCTGTAACTTCACATAGCTATTCAACTGAGTGCTTTAAACTTAATCCTTTGTTTAATCATGCTATATTATTCTACATTATTTTAATAAATCTGACTTTCCAGCTTCCGAGGGTGTTACTTATGCCTATAAGACCTAAATGATATTAATGTTAAATAAATACTTTTATTGATTATTTAAAGGGAAATTTATTATACAAATTTCTTGTAGGAATTGTTGAGGAATACCAGTTGCCTTATTATGACATGGTGCCTTCAGATCCCTCGATAGAGGAAATGAGGAAGGTTGTTTGTGACCAGAAGTTCCGGCCAAGTATCCCAAACCAGTGGCAAAGCTGTGAAGTAAGGCTGTGTTGCTGTTTTTTTTTTTTTTTTTTTTTTTTTGTGTGTGTGTGTGTGTTAGTGCTGGAGATCAAACCCCAGCTATGTTCTCAAGAATCATCTTTCTAGTATTTTTCTTTTCTGGAAAGTATTAGAGAATTTTTAGAGACCATATCGTTTTTCTTTCTTAACACAGGCATCTAGTTCATTTCATATATGTAGGTACATATCTTTTTATATCTCAGAGGATTTTCATGTGTCCATGACAAACAAATCCCGAAGTCCTGGGGCTTTATACTACAAGGCTTCATGTCTTGGTCCACACACATCTGTCTATAACACCTGTTGTCACTAAGGTGGCTGTGTAGACCTGGTGATTGATCCTTGTATGCTGCCATCTCAGTGCATACTTTCCAGGTCTCTAGGTCAGTAGCAAAAAAGATGGATGAGCACACACTGGCTCTTTAATGCTTTGGCACCTATAATTTCCACCTGTTGATGATACAAGAACAAGTCCCATGGTCCCACCTAAGCAAGAAGGTTAGGAACTGAGGGGAACGTGGGCAAATTCAATTGGTCCTCAATGTCTTTAGCACATAGAAAACTACAGTTCTCATCATTCATCTTTATGATTGATAAATTATTTCTAATACCTATGCTGCTGAAGTTTGAATTTACAGTAATCTTCCTCATGGGAAAACATCCTTATGGATGAGGCCATTGTTATTTATCCTGTCACTCCAAGCATCCCAATATTGGAACCTTACAAAGCAGATACAATAAATGGTGATTGCAGTGCTTTCTCTGACTTAACAGGAAGATAAAGATGTTTCCAGCTTCTACAGGGAAAAAGAAGGGAAGGTGGAAAAACTATAAACCATCTAAATAGTTCCAAAGCTATTCTAAGGCTCTGATCTCCCCTATTCCATTTGCTGCTATTTATACCACATTTAAGTATAACGACCAAGGTCCTTTTTGGCTGACATATTTTAGCTTGTCTTTGTTATAGAGATTGCTTTACGCAGTTGCATTTTTGCCTCATGTTTTTTTTTTTTTTCTTTTTCATGTACCTCCACTCTTTTTAACTAAGATAAGTCTTGGTATTTTTATGTTTTGTGTAGTTTTCTTACCTACATACTTAAATATTTTATTTGCTCTTGTAGTTGGACATTTATTTATGTATTTTTGTGTGGTGCTGAGGATTGAACCCAGTGCCTTGCATGTGCTAGGTGAGCACTCTACCACTGAGCCACAACCCCAGATCCTCTACTTACTTATTTGATAAACATTTTTTCTAATTGAAATTAAATAAAACATTGTCCAATATTAATAATCTCTTACATATTAAAGACTACAAATCTGTATTGTTGGAAATCTCATGATTAAATGAAAATTAGTGAATACCAAGTTTGAAGACTCAAACATTTCCAATACTTTGAAGATGTTTTTGCCCTGCTGAGGGGTTGCTATTGTAATTATTTCTTTTTTTTTTAAGAGAGAGAGAGAGAAAGAGAGAGAGAGAGAGAGAATTTTTTAATATTTATTTTTTAGTTCTCGGTGGACACAACATCTTTGTTTGTATGTGGTGCTGAGGATCGAACCCGGGCCGCACGCATGCCAGGCGAGCGCGCTACTACTTGAGCCACATCCACAGCCCTGTAATTATTTCTTTATCATTGGTTTTCTTTTCTTTACAATTTGTCACATATATATTTATGTATACACATATATCCTAAAAGTCATATTATTTGTTTTATATATTGATAAAATATGATTAAAACTTACAGTAAGTATTCTTTTCAAAAAATTTCAGTATTATGTGTGTATGTATATATATGTATATATATTATATATAATAAAATCTGATCATTTTCATTGCTGTGTAACATTCCATTGTATGAAATGAACAGAATTTTTTTATTCATGTACTATTGATTATTGCACATGTAATTCATATTTAGTTTTAAACAAATGATGCTGCAATACATAGTGAGGAAAAGTTTTTGGGGGAGTACAAAACTAGTTGTTCTTTTGAGGTGTCCATATAGACCGTCAAAGCTCCAAATAATGGGAATTCTGAGACCAGTTTTTCTGCTTTTTCTTTTTTATTGCAATTTTTGGGATCTCTAGTATACCATCACTTGAAAGTGAAGACAGTGGGTATTCTTGTTTGCTTCTTAAAACTTTTTGTTTTTCACCCTTGACTATGATACCTACGATATTGCTTTTTGTTAAAAATAAGGTTTAATAAAAGCTGACATTGGTTTCACTGTTCCCAGTCTGTGAGGTAATGATATGGCACTTCTGCTTTTGTCTTTTGTAATGGTGCTTTTTGTTGTGGATGTCATGGTTTTTGTTTGTTTTGTATTGTTTTGTTGCAGTACTAAGGATTGAACTCAAGGTCTTGTGCATGTTGGGCAAGTGCCAATCATGTATTATTGAAATGGATTCAACATAGTTATTTTATATGTGATCAAATTTGAATATCAGTTCTACATGCAAATTTTATGTTAATTCTGTGTCTCAGATATTGATTTTTTAACCATGGTTTATTTATTACTATTTTTTTGCTTCAACATTTCCTTCTAGCCTCTCAGAACTTCCTTCTTAAGTAATTTTCTTATTTCCTGATATGCATCCTTTAAAAGTTTGTTTGTTCATTATAAGCCTATTTGTTTTAAGAATATTTAGTTTGGGTTGACCAAAATGTGTATTTTGTCCTTAGTCTTGAAATAGTTTATCTAGTCATACAAATTGAGATTAATACTAATTTTCTCTAAGCACCTTCAAGTTATTATTCCACTGTCATTTGGCTTCCATTATTGTTGTTGAGAGGTCAGCAAATACCAAAATCATGTGTCATTTGACTTAATTTATCTTTTTTTTCTGATAATTTTTTAAAGAACTTCACTGCCTCTTCAGTGTTCTTTAAATTCTTTATGATGTAGCTTGGTTAATCTTGCTTGGAATTTTTGTCCTTTCTAATTTGAAAGATTTGTAACATTCCTCAGTCTGGAAGAATTTAATAGATCATTTTAAGGTATTATCTCTTCAAATAGTTGTTCTTTTTTTCTCATTGTCTCTATTACTCATTTTTTTTGAAAAAAATAATTGGAAGCATATTAAACTTTTTTCCTACTTTTAAAAAATGTTCTCTTATTTTTTATATATGTATTTTTATGCTGTATCTCTCAGACTGTCTTCCAGCTCATTAATTCTGTCTTCAGAATTCTGAAGTTATTCTATTCTGCCATCTAATTCATTCATTGAGTTCTTTATTTTGATTGTTATATTTTTCATATTGAGACTTTTTTTGGTACTTGAAAAATGTTCATTTTACTCATGTTTTGAATTTTCTTTCTTTTCAAAGCATATTTTGTATACTTGATATCATTTAATTCTAACATCTGATATTTTTACGGATCCAATGCTGCTGGTATTGCTCCAGTTCACTCTTATTTATGGTACCTTGTTTTCTCCTATTTTTGTGGATTTTCATTGTGAGCTCAGGTTTACTACAATGTTTAGAAGTATGGGCTTGATTTTTTTCTTCATCAAAGCCAAGACGTAAGCAATTTCATTTATAAGCTTCCTTTCTGGGACAAATGCATCATTAAATTTAGGGTTTGTAAGCATTTTGACACTTTCTGCATGCTTCAGGCTGGGTTTCTTGTCTTTCACATAAAGTTGTACAGCCTGAGATGGGCCGAAGCCACCAAAGCAGCCACCTGCTTCAGTGATCCCTCTTGCTCTGGTTTCATGCCTTCTCATTGTTTTACCCTCTGAGTGCTTGTCTTCTTTCTTTGACAGGGATTTATACTGATTTTCAAATATTTTTAAATTTGTGTTAGAATTATTATTTTTAATATGGTATAATTTACATATGGTAAAAAGCACAAATTTTAGCATACAGCCTGATGAAATTTTTCATACATACTTAACTCTTGGATCAAGAAAAGGAATTTCCAGGGTTGGGGTTGTGGCTTAGTGGTGGAGTGCTCACATAGCATGTGTGAGGCACTGGATTTGATTCTCAGCACCACATTTAAAAAAAATATGTAAATAAAATAAATATATTGTGTCTAATATTTAAAAAGAAAGAAAAGGAAATTCCAACCCTTTTCATGTCCCTTACAGTCTTTTAGGTTCCTCTTAGAAGATTCTGCCACATTCCCATAAATCAATTAAGTTAATTTCTACCAGGTTAATATTTGTGTTTTGATAATATTTTGAAGAAGTTTGGCTCTGATCTCCTTCTTGTATTGTTGTAAGCTTAGCATTAATTCCTGGGTTTGTGATTTTGCTTCTTTTGTACTGTTTTGGTAAGTAGCTGAAGTCTTTGACATTTTTTTTTAAATCTCTTGCAGGCACTCCGAGTCATGGGAAGAATAATGCGGGAGTGTTGGTATGCCAATGGGGCAGCCCGCCTAACTGCCCTTCGAATTAAGAAGACTATTTCTCAACTTTGTGTCAAAGAAGACTGCAAAGCCTAAAGATGATAATTGTGTCAAAAGGAAATAGCTTTCTTTCTTTCCCAGTTTTCCTTTGTATGTGAATTTTTTTTTTTTCATTTTTGGTTCTACCTCAAAGATGATGCAGTACAGTATTTAAATGCCCAAAGGCAGCAGGAAAGGATAACTCTAAAGTTAAGCATGAGCAAGAGTTGACTTTATCCACTCTCCATGTTGTCTTTAATTTTATTTTAAAAAGCAACACATCAACTTATCTTTTTATTTAATGAGAAAGATATTATAAAAGTGTAAAATAAGCTATATAACAGTAATAAATATCATTAAGATTTTTGTTTTACTTGAACCAAGAGCATGTGAATGACTAGAAAAAAATGTAAAGTCACATTTTTTTCCTGCAATGAAAACTTATTAAAAATGTGAACTTAAGCATGTTATAGTGAAACAGAACTTTAGATCATGCAATCTATAGTTTTCCCTTTTTAAATTATTAGAATGCTTTCTGAAAATAAATAATGCTCTTATTTTTAATATATAAAACTTGCAAATACAGATCTTCTGGTGGAATATGTAAGTGAGGTCAGAGTCCCATTCACATGATCTCTCCTCCTTATTCCCCTCCTTCCTACTCTTCATAATTCACTACTACAGCAGCCCCTAAGCAAATAGGTTGACATATTGAAACACTGAGAAATGTTCCAAAGCCAGACACTGAGGCAGTAGGTCCAAATCTTGTGACAGTCAACACAGGAGAGGTAGGGTGCATCCTACATTTCCTTGAATTTCTGTAGTGCTTTTCTCCCTATGCAATAACATTATTCATTGTGATATTTGAGTTTAGTCATAGAGAAAGTGTGTTGAGTTATTTTTCAGAATTATAATGGACCTGCAGGAAATCTCAGACCCATGTTTATTAACATTTTCCTCAGAAAAATTATAGTTACCCTGCTTGTTAATGATTACTAGTGTTTTTCAGACACTTCAAAGATAACTAAACAAGAATCCATTGTCTGAAGATGACTTAAGATACAATTCAATGGTTCTTATTATTTTTA
Organism: Marmota flaviventris; assembly: GCF_047511675.1. Lineage (NCBI taxonomy): Eukaryota > Metazoa > Chordata > Mammalia > Rodentia > Sciuridae > Marmota > Marmota flaviventris. The sequence goes on from NC_092508.1 coordinate 73,434,768, forward strand.
TACATACTTATTTTGGAAGAAAAGGACAGAAAAAGAAGAGTAAATAAGGAAACATATTGAAAGAAATTTAGAAAAAATTTTCAAAAAGTATAACAATTAAACCCTACAGAAAGTATTAGCAGAAGTAAATGTATATTTACCTACCTTGTCAAAATGGACAGGTGAGTGCAGAAGAATGCTCATCAGAGCGTTGCCTTCGTTTTTCTTTCTGTGGAGACAGAATAATAGGTATTTAATAGGATGCTACATAGTTCCTTCAAATCTATACATCTTCTTTGATGAAGGAGATGTAATGTGGTATATTTTTTGTTCCAAAACATTGCTTCCTAAGCTCTTTTTCTTAGAACATTCTTCTGCTAAGATGATCCAAGAACAAAAGTGTTCTTTGATAGCTTCTTACAGAGTGATACTGAACATTAGCATATCATGTACTCTGAAGAGTCTATCAGTAAAGACATGTTCCCTGAATTTTTCTTAGAAACTGGATTTGTCATTTTATTTGACCACAATGGAAACATTTTATTAAGAGCAGGGGAAACCTTTTACTATTTCGTAGATGTTGTACAGAGCACAACTTGGGTAACAGTGTTCTGAAGGACATGCAGCTATATTTTCCCATAGAACACAATTTAGTTCCCATAGAACACAATTTAGTTCACTATGGAAATATGTTCCTAAATCCATCTTCATTTGACTCAGTTGAGATAAGAAAGACAAAAAACTGACAGCTATGGGGCTTGCATATATTTTCATTCTCATTCATGCATTCATCCATTTATTTAATAATCATGGAGCACCCCATATCTCGCTTGCCACAATATTGGGTGCAAGAGGGAATTAAACAGATAGATAGCTCCTGCCCTCAGGGATTTTAAAGTCTAATTTGGGAATGGGAAAAGGGATGTGAGTGTGTGGGGGAAGAAAGTAAATTGACAGATAAAATATAAAGTGGGATGTCTTGAGTTCTGTATGACAGTGGGTTTCTAGAATAGGTCTGAAAATCGCTTTCAATTTGCTACACATTTAGAAAGTATCTTTATTTGGATATTACAGTCTAAATATATCATCAGTTTTTAAAAGTGCCTATGTGAAGGGATTTTAAAAAGAGCTTATATGAAGGGGTAATCTTGCTTGTGCTTGTTACCTTATTTCTCATAGAATGTTTTGGTATATAGGAGAATGAAATTATTTACTATGATTGTACTATAGTCTCAAATAAGGATAATATTTCCTATCTTAGTCACATGTCTTGGGTAAACATACTTATTGAATTTTTTAAGAGAGGATATCTTAACATCTGTATTTTCTTTGTCTTTATGTTTTAATATTCATTTGAGGGTATCTAAATATAATCCCACATTTTATTGATTCATATTTCACTCTGGATTAATCTGTATGTTGGCACATTTTGACATATTTTGTTTGTTCTTGTATTGGTCAGCTAAAGCTCCTAACAGAATCATAGTTCAATTTCAAAATGCATTTTTTTAAAAGAAAGAGGCCAAACAATAAAGTGATAAAGAAAACATTAAAAGTTGTAAAATTTTCCTTCGTTTTCAACATGATTTTATGTAGAAAATGCTCACTTATGAAAAATAGGATAAAATTTAGAGCAGAAGGCAGATTTACTGTATATATTTAATGCTGTTAAATTTTGTATATTTGTTTTTAATGGAGTCCCACTGTGTAATATTTGTTTCTTTTAAATTTTATTCTGAGCAAAAAAAATATATTCTTCTTATGTTAGGCTCAGAGTATCACTGTTCTTTTGCTCCTTTCAGATATTTTGACTTTGGGATATAATACAAACCTTAGGGAAATGCTATTATGAATTTTCAGTACTGTACAAAGAGGTGATGTGACTTCTATGCAGCATCACTTCCCGAAAATAAGAGAAACATTATTTGTTGTCAATATTTAAGCATGGACTTGCTGCTTGTAAGTTATGCGTTTAAGTTTGTAATTGGTGCAGATTCTGTTGTATGCATTCTTCTGTGTCTAAAATATTTGGCATGTCATATCTAGAATTCTTAATTTATGTTCTGACTTGAGAGTTAAGTGAAACATGACTGTCGTGCACTATTTTAGGCATAGCACTTGCTTTTCATCTTTATACTTTCAATTAACTTTGCATTTTAAATTTCCATGATTGTATGAAAATAGTAACCTGGTTGCAATGTCTGAAGAATTCAAAATCAGCTTTTATTTTAAAATGAAAATCTACAACAGATTCACTAGAAGTTCCACAACAATTTATTATTTGTAATACTTCTACTATTGTAGAATTATTAGACAAAGAAAACAAAGCTGCTTCTACTATCCTGGCATTTTGCTGTCATGTGACTTACTGGGACAGAACAAGCTCAGGGCTATCTTGGAGTTGATGCAAAAATACCAGGGAACTTAAGAGCCAGTCAATGGAAAGCAGGGAGCTGATGTTCACCATCACACAAAGTTCAAGTGAACAACTTAGTTGTTTGTCAGAGAATAGCTTTTTGATCGATTATCTAAAGCAAATGTGAAAATAGATTTCATTATTCAATGTGTTTAAAATGCAGGCATTTTATTTTCCCATCAAGAAATTAAATAATGGTAGCAAACAAATAAAATTTGACCATTGGTGTCTTCAATAATTTTTTCTTTTAAATAAACTCACAAATAGAACCTCATAAGCTACTTAGGAATGTTTCATCTTAGTATCTTAAAATGGTGTCATTGTGTGTTTTGGAGATGTCCTAAGAATCTTTTGTGAAACAGGACACTTGCACGTTTGATAATACTTTGTTCTGGCTCCGTATGTTAATACCTTCTTGGATTTTATTCACTATTTCAGTGAACACAGTAATCCCTTTGATTAAGAGTTTCATTGAGAGGGCCTCTTCTGAACAGGAAAAAAATAATCCAGCTAGAATGAAAACTTTAGTCAAAATTTTAATAATAAGCAGAATGTCTATAATGGGCAATTTTTCAAAACAATTTAATGCAAATATTTGATTTTCTTTTTTCCAACTAGCTTTTAAAATGTTTTTCCTCACTTCATTTTAAATATTCCCTCACTGTATTCCAAAATTATCAATAGTTCCTATATTTAAAGCATAACTACTATTTAACAATAATTCTCGAATTTTAGCCTTTTCACAAAAAGGAATCCCTTTGTGGTCTAAATTGTTTCAGATATGTCACGGCCAAAAGTGAATTTGGAATTGAAAAAGAATCTAAGAGATTTCATAATTTGATCCCAATATTTTATAGTTGAGGGGACTAAGGATCAGAGATTAAATGACTACTAGTTATTGCAGAACTCCAGTGGTGACACCTACCACTGTGCCCTACCCAATTTCTACTAATTAAAAAATGAATGAACATATATCTAAACCTACCTTGAATGTGCACTATCATAATGTGCCATTTAATGAGGATTCTTAAAAATTCCATTTCCCTTTGTATTTCTATTAAAATAATTTGCTCAGGGTGAGATTAGTGACAAAAACCAAAATAGGCAAAGGAAGAGCTATAAAATTGTTGCCAGGCCAGGTAGGCAATTACTGGGCTGATAAAATTAATGAACACAATTTAAGAATGGCAACAGTATAGATGTTCTTAGTGCAAGTGGTGATCAGAGAGGTGTCCTGTCCCCTGCCTCACTTTATGTCAGGATTTCTCTCTCTCTTTATGCATTGCAATGAGGTGAAAGATGATTTGATAGATCAAATGATTTGCGTCTATGTGTATTGGCAAATTATCTGACTTCTCTTTTTTTCTTCTTGGTTTTTTATTAGTTTCATATTTGTCCTTTAAAAAAAGGACACAGTGCATTAAAAAAAAATCTGCTGGATTTCATCTACCCTAAATCACTTCATAATTCCAGTCCTTTTTTAGTTGTGTTCTAGCCCCGTCCACAGTTACATGCTGAACTTAACAAGATTTTAATTTTCGCACCCGTGTATGAGAGGTTTCACCTCATAACTTTACCAGTTATTATTCTCTTGGCACTATAAAGAGGATTTTGTTAATGACAGAGATGACTTTCCTTTACATTTTAAAAAAGATTGCCTAGTTATAGTCCAGCCTTTAAGCTAACACAAAGGACCCCTACATTTGCTTTAATGCTAAATTCCAGTGGAGGCAGTGACTTGAAAAGAGAACATGAAATATATGTCCCATAATGTGATTGCTGAATTTATTTCTGTTGTGTTTAATAGCATTACTTTGTTTTGCTTTTGCTATCTTTTAAAACTAAGCCATTATGCTGTATAGTTTAGAAGATACTATTATATTTAAAATAGGTATTGGTACCCTTTTAAAAATGCACCTACTAAGAACTGCCAGAACATCCATTTCAGTTGTAGGCAAATACAACATTTGAGAGAATGTGATTTCTATCTCTTCCTAATTTAATATTGTCAAATATGACCATATTTTCTCATCATTTGTCCATATCAGACTACAAGGTTTCTCCACAGATCTGAAAGTTTTAACGACAAGAGTTTTTCCCTGGGCTATATGCATTTGATTGTTAATAATTAGGCCACAAAGAATCTGAGTGAAGGATGAAGTTAGCCTCTGCCCTCTGTCTCCACATCCCATTGTGCATGTTGGGATCCTCACAAATACTTCCAGCTGAGAGGCAAGTGGGAACTAAAATTAGACTTTTCAACCCACAGAAAATGTAATTATTTTCAGAAAAGCATCTTAATGTACTAACATATCTTCAGAAAGTGGACCTGCTTATACATTTTTAGATATGAGGACTTAAAAATTCAAAATGTTTCTTGACATCTGTAAACTGAACAGAGAACTTATAAGATTAATTCATTGGCTCTTCATTGTATGTTTTTACTGTTTATTTAATTTTCTATAGCCAAGTGCATAGATCCTGTTTTGATATCTCTATTGAGTTTTCCTTTCATACATGAACCTATTCAATGAATTTGCCTAAAAGACAGAACTGCGTGTCTAAATTCTGACTAAAAAAATCAAGCATAGAATAACATTAACCAATATTTCCATTTTTCCATAGTATAAGTAATGTATCTAAGCAATTTTAAAGATCCAGCGCCATTCTTTATATAAAATAAGGATCTCTGAGCTAAAATATTAAATTTTAGTTCACTTCCACAATGACTGATGTCAAACTCATGTACTCTTGTGATCCTAGACTGGATAGGATAATTCCAAATTGGTCTGTATTTCACGTTTTTAAAATGCCCTAAAAACAGAAAATGAGATTCAGATCTCAAAAAGGGAATTTTGGATTGACTTTCAAAGTACTAATACTAATTATACTTTTCTTTTGGTAGTGTGACTCTTCTTATACCTAAGAACATATTACAAATGTCAAAACCATTGCATTTTGACATTGCAAAACATGCCTTGAACTCTTGAACTACTGTGAAAAGAATCACTGTTGTAAAGACTTTTTGTAAGCTAGCTGAGATTCTTAAGTATGTAAAAAAGATACTGCCTTTTGAAAAAGAGGCCCAAATGGATGTATATAAGGAGTATGAAAAATAAATTGGGTTTCAAAATGAGAACTGTACTACAAATTGTATCAAAAAAAATGTACAGTTGGGAATTTTAGTACATAGTTGCAATTAAATTGTTGAAGGTAAAGAGAATTCCAAATTTCAAAGAGAAATGAATGGGATTCACATGTTTCATTAATTTCTAGTAATATTACTTATTTTATTTAGAAATCATAGTATTTTAGAGTTTAGTAAGAACTCAGTGATAGGCTTCATACCAAAATGTTTAACTGTACCAACAGCAAGTCATAAAAGTATTTATTTTAAAGCTTTTTAATATTATTGCATAACTTTCAGCTGCCTCTTGATGTAAATACTTATCTGCCTAAATGTTATATTTTTATGTATGCGTTTCTGAAAATGTATTGTTTTGTAAAGTGGCAAAAATAATAAATTAAGCACTCCTTGCACTTGTTTCTGTGAAGCACATAGAGCTCTATTTTAAATAAAAGAAAATGTGTCATATTTTGGTTTCCTTATAGTTCTATTATTTTAAAGTTTCATTTTATACTTTTTGTGCAGAGTATGGAGAGATTGTTGGAAACTTAAATGCTGGCTCCAGCAGTACTGGAATTTGGTTTCCTTCCTTCCTACCTAGGGAGCTATAGAATTCTAGAATTTCAGAGCTGGAAGAGACACTTAAATTTAATAGCCATTTCTCTACATGACACTTAAGACAATAGGCTTAAAATTTTTTCTTGGCATTTTTGCACTTTTTCAACATATATTGGAAGATTAGTGGATTGACTCACTCTTAAGCTGAAAATAACTTCCATCACACTTAAAATTACACAGACCCACCCATTCCACAGGTCTTTTCAAGATACGCAACTACTTCTCAGCTTTCACTTCTGGTATCTACCACCTTTATCCCCAGCTCTTCTCCAGACTCTAGTTTCTTTATGTTTCTTGAACTTGGCTGAGCACTTGCCTTTCCCAGGGACTTTGTCTTGACCATTTTCTCTGCCTGGAATGTTATTCTTCCAGATATTTTTACATTGTATACTGTAAAATATTCTGGCAGAATACCACCCTTTCTACAGAGGCACCTTTATTCATTTAATATACTGTCTGTTTTAGTTTTCTTCATTGTACTTAATATTAGTTGACTTCATTTTATATTCTAGATCTGAGAGCATATAGTATCATAATGGCTAAATTTTCCTTTATGATTCCAGCATTGGAATTAGAGGTCATTTCATTTGAAAATAGTTTTAAAACATTGAGTAATATACTATTTTGCACAATGAGACATACTTTTATGGAAGTTACTATTCTGAAATGTCTGTAATAAACCTTAAGATATCTATAAAAACCCAGTCAGTAATCTGTTAGACTAATTCATGGTAGGTGTTCCAAAATGACATTATAAGAACAGGAGGTATTTGACTTACATCTCTAACCCTACAAAATTCATGTTTTCTGGGACTTACTATAAGAGAGGCAAACACTTGTGTTGTCTCAGCTGGCTTTGTTAATCAGCTACTTCTTAGGGTTGTAGAGAAAGGCATATTATTCATTTTATATCAGTATCAAGTGTGAAACAAGCATGCAATAAAGCAAATACATTAGTTTCAGCAGTATTACCACTAGCTTTACTTTTTTCATTTGTCATTTGAAATTTCAGCCTCTTTGTTTTTTAAACACTAATGTGTACAAAATTTGGGGAGTCCTCACACTGATGAAATAGTTTACTTAAAGTGTGAACTTAAAATTGGATAGTTATTTTTTTCATTTAGAATAAATTATTGGAGACTTGGGGGAGTCACTAAATGTAAGCTTATTGTGGGACATTCTGGAAGTGAGATTTTCAAGAAATGATCCACCCACGACTCTTATATGAAATAAACATATGTTGTGGTTCAGGAGAGTTATTAAAAACTTTGACTTCAGTAGTTTCTTTAAAATCGATTTTAGAAACATTTCCCTTTACAGAGATTTTTTAAAATTCTATACCTAACCAAATTTTAATTATAATCACTTCTATAATAAAAATAGAATCATATTCTTTTCCCTTCAAATATTAGTCAACAATTTTTTTTTATCAAACATTGCTGGTAAGTACATAGTAACATGATAGTCATTGCAAGAGATGTGAAAAAAAAAAAACTAGTAAGCTTCTGCATTTGAGAATAACAATCTATTTAGGAAGACAAGGCATGTACATGAACAGCTATCTAACCTTGGAAGGTAGTAACACAAGAGCTGTCATAGGTAGAAAATTATTAAGGTCTCATGTGGGTAAAAATAGGAAAGGTTTGGGCTGGGGCTGTAGCTTAGCAGCAGAGAGCTTGTCTAGCATGCATAAGACACTGGGTTTGATCCTCAGCACCACATAAAAATAAACAAAATAAAGTTATTCTGTCCATCTACAACTACATTTTTTTTAATTGGAAAGGTTCATAAAAACATGGAAATCAAGTATCAATTCAGTTGAAAGAGTCAAGAAAATTGACAAGGTGAAGCTTATAAGGATGGGGAAGATTTGTCTAAGTACAAAACAAGTGAGAGTTCCTCAGTAGGAAAAATATCCAAAACAAAGGCAGGAGTGTTCAAGGCAATGAGGAACCTGAAGATTGGAATGAAGGGTTTGGGAAAGGATTAGATCACAGCATTTAAAATTCATCTGGTCATTGAGGAACATGCTGAAGCTTTTAAGTAGCAATAATTATGTGAAATTGATATTTAATAAAGGCAGTAAAAGAATTACCTTCTTAAGAGATTTATCAAGCTAACCTGAAGATTCCACAATACTTTTCTCCATTAACTAGTAAGTGTTTAGAGACACTACGTAGGTGAAGAACTTCAAGATGAGCTCTACAATGATATGATGTGATTTATGTGATTTTTTTCCCCTGAATCAATTTAATGTATTGTCAAAGCAAAGAAAAATACTATAATAAGAAAGAGAAAAAAGAAATGAAGATTTCATCTTTAATAATTTAGTGTTACTACAAATATGACCCATGGCATTTTTTAAAAGCTTCAAACACTCATACATACAGAAAAACAATCATTGAAAAAGGTCTACCTCATAATTCCATCTCTGCATGAAGAAATTTCCAGGTGCCACTGAACTGTGTGCATTAAATTTCAAATATAATCAAATCAGGTTTAGAAATACTAATGGCGATTTCATAGAAGAACACTTGCTTCAGCAACTTAGGAAATTACACTTGATTTTCTTTTGAGTGTTACTCAATTGTGCTTGAAATTGTTCATTCGAACCCTTCTAAACAAGAAGCACAGGTGGTTAAATGTGGGTGCTGTTTAACATTTACACAAAACATTCCAAGCACAATGTACTTTCGCCCTTCGAAAGTCAACTGCCTCCCCACCACCACCCCCCGCCCCGCCCCCGCCCCTCTTATATCCTGTCCTTCCCTGGTCATTTGATTTGACCTTGCTACATCCCTGAAAGAATTGGCTCAAAAGTAGTTACCTGCTAAGGGGCATTAGACTATTTTTATAGTCTTTCAGCTAAAGCTTTTAATGTGGCAACTGCTGGTTACTGAAGCAGTTTAAGAAAAAAAGAATTGCTGAGTTTGCCTTTTATTTTTAAATGGAGAAACACAAGGTGACACAATCATATAAGATATAAGTGAACTGGAACAGGGGGGGAATATAGCTGAGGTTTCTGCATAGAGTAAAAGCAAAGCTTTGCAAAACACATTTTAATTCTGTACCACAATCTGGATCTTTGCTTTTATAAAATACATGAACTAGTTCATAAAATGTACTTTTCTCTATGTCTGCTTTCCTTTACCAGAAATACATGCGTGATATCATAAACATCCAACTGAGAATCCATCAGCATGAGGCATTTATTAAATAGTAAAAATTATAATCAGGTGGGAAGATGACATTCAGAAATGCATCCCCTGTGTTCTTTCCTTTCTGAAGCAAGCTGTTGTGGGAGCTGGGTGCATTCTCTGTCCCCACCATCTCTGCCCATTCATTTCTCTACCCACTGCAGTATTAGAACTTCTATGCTCACTCATCCTCTAAATCTGTCTTCTCTATGCTCACTGATACAGCAGCCCAGGGCAAAGAATACTCATCCTTTTCTTCCGGTCTCTCCTTTATTACAAAATGTCACCTCCCAGAGTTATTTCTTTCTTCATTTAATTCTTATGATTCTTCTTTCTGCCTTTCCCTTTTTTTTTTTTTTTTTTTTTTTTTTGGTGTGTTCAGATATTTTCCTTTTTCTGTGTCCCTAAAATGCTAACATTTATCCAGGATTCTGATTTTGTTGCTCTTCATCGTAAACACTCCTTTCTGGAGATCTCATCTATTCTTATCTTTGACAATCTTGGTGACTTCCAAGCCTACATGTTTGTTCTAGACTTCTCTTCCAAGATCCAGGCCCTAAGGTCCAGCTGCTTCCTGATGCATCCACTCGGATGTGACACTGTCACTTGAGACACAAATGTCAAAGTGTGCTTCTTTGTGCCAGACTTCTTTGGCTTAGCATGCTGTTTTTGAGATTCAGCCATGTTGTTAGATATGTCAGCAGCTTGTTCTTTTATATTGCTGGGTACAATTCTATTCCACGAACACACCACACTTTGTTTATTCATTCACTTGTTGAACGTCTGGATTGCTCCCAGTTTGGAGTTATTATGAATAAATCTGTTATGAACATTCATGTATAAGATTTTAAAGAATATAAATTTTCATTTCCTTTGGATAAATATCTAGGAATGTAATTGGGTAAATCCCTACTGGTGTAAATAGAAACTATGGCCAAGGTTTCTATACCATTTTACAGAGTCTTTTTCTACCAGCATGTGAGAATAATAGTTGCTCCAGATTTTTTTCATTTTAACCTTTCCAGTGATAATGTAGTGATATCTTATTGTTAGTACAAATTGAACTTTTATGACTCATTATTATTTCAAATTGTACTAACTATATTTATATTCTTTTCCTGCAAATATTGACATCATATATTGTGAAGTACATTAGAATATTTTGTCAAAAATGAACTCATTTTCTTTCATGACAAAACTGTCTGTGGTCCCTGTTCTTTCACCTAACAACAATGTTATTGTTCCTCTCTCCAAACTCTGTCACTCCTCTCTTTATGTCATTACTCTGTAGGCTACTACTATTGTTTTAGTTTATGACCTTCCAGTTGTTTCTTTGGCATATGCCATGGGTTTTTCTTATATATTTCTCCATTTCTGCTCCTATAATTAGTGGGTATACTAAATAGTGAGCAGAATGATCTAAATTATAAGTATCCTCACATACTCTTATTTTAAGAAATCTTATTTACCAGCTTTCTGTTTACTTTAGGATGAAATTAGAATTTCATATAACTCAGTTCCCTTCTTTTGTCTTCTATAGGCTGATGTCTTATTTCTTTCTTCAATTGGTCTATCAACCACAACTACTGAGAGTGATATAAATACTACATGTTTACCTAGGATTCTGAAATTTCATGTGATTATTTTTCTGTCTTTCTGGAACTTCCTGTTTCTATCTAACTCACATGATTGACTTCTATTTTTCTGGTCAGACTTAGTTGAAGTATCATATGATTCTGGATATTTCTCCCCAAATGCATTCTTAAGCTAGGTACCCATCCTAATCTTATAAGAGAGCCAGAGGAAGGGTGCTTATTTGGGAGATGCAAAGCTTGTGCTGTCAAAATGAGGACGCACAGTGTGGCTATCACTTTTAAGTATAAATGAGAGTGAATAGAAAAAGTAAATAGATATGCACGTGTGTTTGAATCCTCACATTGTGTTCTGTAAATCACAGCAATTCTATGAAAAGCCTGCTACTATCATACTTCATTGTTAAGGACTGAATGATTTTCCTTTAAGACCAGGAATATGTTAACAATGTTCATTCTTGAAACTTCTCTTCAACATTGTATTGGCAAGCTAATTCATAAAATAAGGTAAGAGAAGGAAAGAAAATAAATGCAGATTAGAAAGAAAGAAACAAATGATCATTTGAAATGATTGTGTACATACAAAAATCCTAACAAATCTATTAAAATACTACCAGAAGATTAATGGGCAAAAATCAATTTAATATGAGTATAATTACTCAGGATGCACCTTTTTGTCAAGTGTCTGCGTTGCAAATGTTTTCTTCCAGTTGGTGATATGTTTTTAAGTTAATGATGTTTCTCAAAGAGCAGAAGATTTTTTTTTAACATTGATTTTTTAAAAAATAAATAACAGCGGAATGCATTACAATTCTTATTACATGTGTATTGTGTAAGGTAAGGGTCACAGCTGTAAGGATTTCTGATTGTTCTATATTTGTTTTGAAGAATATTTTTAACATTTTAATATATTATAACCTCTGTCAAAGTTTGATTTGTCATGTATTTGTGGTTCTGTTTCTTTCATCAGTATGTCCACATGTACATCGATAGCATATTATCTGGATTATTCACACTTTATAGTAAATCTTTAAATGAAACTGTGTAAGTCTTCTAATTTTATTGTTCTGTTTTGAGGTTGTTGTATGCTATTCTGTCTAATTTCTAGGCACGTTTTAGAACCAGGTTTTAATTTTCTACCAAAAAATCCTCAATTTTGATTGAGATTGCATTGATGTCATAGATCAATTTGGAGAAAATGCCTTCCTTGAAAAATATCAGGCCTTCAATTCAGGAATATATTTCTTCATTTGTTTATGTTTTCTTTAATTTCTTTCAGCAACATTTTGAGGATTTTTTTCTCTATTTCTATTGCACTTATTTTGTTTAATTTATCCCAAAGTTTTACATGCTTTGGGGATGGTATTGGAAAAGTTGATGATATTGGAAAATCTTCCATTTCTTAGCTTTTCTACTGTGTTAATATCTGCAAATACAATTGCTCATTTTTACATCAGAATCTAAATTTAATCAGCAAAGAATTGAAAGTCTTAGTCCTTCAAAATTTATAATAGGGATCCCATATAATCCTTATAAGCTTTGAGAATCTTGAGGGCACTTTATGGACAAGTGATAGAACAGTGAAATTAACAAAAGCTTTTCATTTACAGGCTGAGAGAATTGGTGCCTAAACATTAAATAACTAGCAATCTTGGTAATCATGGTAGTTGTGAGCACAGAAACCTGACTAGTATGGAGAAAAGTGACATGTTATACTTTGAATTTCAAAATAAGATGTTTGCCCTCAATTGCTAAATAATGCAGGGATGAAATTTAAAACTGGACACACTATTCTACCTGGAAAACGTTGGTGGACAAAAATAGGATATGAGCGTGGATGTAAGTAAAAGCTCATTCTCCTCCTTTCTACTTAGAAAAAAAAAAAGATGAGTAATGCAGGGATGGATAAACAAAATGTGAAAAACTCCTAAAAAGGACTATTTTTGAATGTCTAGATTCTGTTTTATATATACTTTGACCAATAATTCACCAGAAAAAAGGACATCTTTTCAGAAGTTGGCAGTATTTTCCTTGGCCAGTAGCATGTTGTAGTAGGCCTGGCTACTGAAACCAGTTTTCTGAGCCAAATCCCGTTCTTTTGCTTACTGACAGTTTTATCTTGAGTCCTCCATACTCTGAATGGTTTCTATCCTCTCCAGGTTACTGAGATTTTTTTATGGCCAAGAATATGGTGTGTGTTCTGTGTGCCCTTAAAAAAATATATGTATTCTATAGTTTTGTGAATAATCTTCTATAAATATAATGTTTAGCTGATTGTGTTCAATCTTTTAACCTGATTCCCTTTTACTTATTCCATTATGTACTAAAAGACAGTTGTTGAAATCTCCAACTGTAATAGTGGAGTTGTTGATTTCTCCTTGCATTTTGTCAGTTTTTGTTTCTGGTATTTTGAAGCTCTATATTTAGTTATTATACATTTAGATTATTGTGTCTTCTTGAATAAATCCTTTTATTATGAGACATCCCTTTTTATGCCTGATTATATTCCTTGATCTGAATCTATTTGTCTGCTATTAATATAGCCACTAAAACTTTTTTATAATGAGTATTTGAATGGCCTGTATTTTTCCAACTTTTTCTTTATATATCTAGGACTTTATATATCAAACTTGGAGACAGTGTATATATTTAGATCTTACATTTTTATTTAGTCTGACAACCTCTCACTTTTAAAATTGAAATGTGTAGACCACTTATATTTAACATAATTTTCAATATGATTGATTTTAACTTTATTACTTTGTTATTTCTCATCTACTCTATTTTTACTTTCTTCCTTCATATTTTGAATTAGTTCAATATTTTTAGTTTTCCAATTTATTTTATCTATAACTTATAAGTAATATCTATTTAAAATTTTAGATGTTATTCTAGGATTCACAAGTATCTTTAACTTATAAGAATCTATCTTGAAACACTGCTAAAGCAGTTTACATAAAAAGTAAGAACCTTATCAAATATGTTTTATTTTCTCACTCTTATCCTTTTTATTATTATTGTCATAACTTTTGCTTCTATACATATTATACATTTCATAATATATTGATATAATTTTTGATTTACATGGTTATAGTTTAAATAATTAAATTTGAAAGTTTTAAAAATAAGGACTGTTTCTCCCTGATGCTTGTCATTTCTTTCTTTAGATCTGAGTTTTGATCTGATATTATTTTCTTCAATTTCTTTTTAACATTCTTTATGGAGCCTTGAATTCTCAGCTTCCTTAACCTGAAAATGTCTTCATTTTTGAAGGATATTTTCAATGGACATTGAATTCTAAGTTAGCAGTTTTGTTTATCTGTCAGCATTTAAAGACATTGTATTGTTTCATTGCCTCCTAAGTCTCACTATTTCTGACAAGGTCAGTGGTAATTATGTTTTCCTCTATTGTGACCCTTTCTTTTCATCTTAAAATTTTTCTCCATGAGTTTTCAGCAATGAGATTGTGATGGTTTTTAGATTGCTTTGTTTTTATTCAACTTTGGTTCATTGAACTTCCTGGACTGTGTGTTTACAATTTTCATCCAATTCTGAAAAATGTTTGGACCTCACAGTGTTTTCAGGTCCCCACCCCCTCGCCCTGTCCCATACTAATCTTTTCTCTTTCAGAGAAAAGTGCTTCAAATACATGCATATTTGACAACTTGATACTACTGTTCCTTAGGTAACTGAGATTCTATTTATTTTTCTATAGCTTCTTTTCTATGTACTTACACATGACTCACTTCTACCACTTATTTCGTCTAAGTTCATTCTTTCTTTTATTTGCATTCTCTGATTTCCTGAAATAAGTTTCCAGTGAGATTTTCAAACATTGTACTTTTCAGCTTTGAAAGTTTCCTTTCACTTGTTTTCCCATTATTTGTATATTTATTTTAATGATTGAGCATAGTTATAATAGCTGTTGTAAATGTCTTTATCTTTCTCTGGTCTGTTTTAACCACTTTTTCTTTTGCTTATGGATGAGCATTTTCTAACTTTTTTTTTTTGCATGTCTAATAATTTCTTGCTAGATGCTGGACATTGTAAAGGTTATGCTATTGAGTGTATAGATTTTATTGTCATTTTTTTTCTGAAGAGTCGAATTTTGACTTTGAAGACATTTAAGGGGGTTGAAGACTAGTTCATTTTTTTTTTTTTTTTGCATTTTACATTTAAGTTTTGTTACTGAAGGTCTAGAGTAACCTTAACTCCAGGGTTAGCTTAATCCTGTGATCCTCCAGGGTTTCAACTGAATGCCCCAAGCTCTCTATACTCTGCCTGGTCAGTACACATACACCTTCCAGCTTAGTGTGAACTCTAAGAATTGTTCCATTTATATCACCTCAGTAATTTTTCTTTGCTTTGTTTCTTGAAGATTAACTAAACATGTACCATGAAGCATTTCAAAAAAGACTCTGGGTACCATAATGAAGACTTTCAAAGCTCTTTGAAACGGTTTCTCTGTGAAGGACTCTCATGGTCTTGAAGCACCAGTTATCTTCACCCTTGTAGCATCTGTCTCCTCAACTCAGCAAGATGCTATGGGCAGTTTGATTCTGCCTTTTTTCTCACAATTCTCTAAAAAGTATCCTAGGAAAAGAAGGATCCTGAGTAATGATATGGCTTGTTTCTTGTGTTTTCCTTATTTTAGGAATTATAATCCTGTTCTTCCACCTTTTGTTGAATGCCTGAAGTAGTTTGATATTGTAAATATATATACAATATATGTGTGGATATATATGTGTGTGTGTATTTACTTTTATTTTTTACATACATGTTGCATATGTGTTTAATTCATATTAAATATATATTTGGCTGTTTATAGCAGGAGGGCAATTATAGTGCCAAATAGTTAGTCTGCTACTGGTGGGAACAGAAATCCCTGTTTTTATTTTTAAAGTTCTTAACATGCTATATTTGTTTCTCCAATTATTTATTTGAATGCTTTTCTATTTATTCTGTGAATTACGTCTTTTGAGACTGAATCAAGTCAAGTGCAACAGAATGACAAGTACCTAAAATTTTTTTGAACATGTCCAACTGATTAAAATATGTTTATAATACTGAGAGGTGGGGGATGAAAATTAGAAAAAGATCACAAAAGCTTCATAATCATCTGTTTATATTGATGAGTGGGAATAGATATTGGAAAGTGAAGAATGATATTTTTTTTGCTTTCAAAGTATTATTTATTTATCCAATAATCTGAGTAGATTGGATCCTATGTATTAAAATATATTAATGAGTACATTTGAAATCTCCCCCCCGGTTGTATACAAAGTATATTCACAACAATTCATGTCTTCATACATGTACTTTGGATAATGATGATCATCACATTAAGGGATTGTCTACTTGTGAGCAGTGAAAACAGTTTCAAAATTTCCTACATTGTTACGTCTTATTGTAGGCATAAATGGAACATAATATTTTGTATTGTGCCTCTACTTTTGAATCTTAGCATAAGTTCTCTATAAATTTTGCCATTTTATGGAATTCTAGAACAAAAGCATTGATTATTATTCTAAATGAATGTAGAGAATTGCATATACTTTTCACACGTCTATCTTATTTCTGACAGTTACAATATTTCCTCTTCTGGAAGGTTGGGGGTTGGAGTGGCAGGTGCCTGACATGCCCCTTAATGTGATACTTTCACTCCCCTTTCTTACTCCCACTTTTTCTTTTTTTCTTCCTGATTTTGTGTGTTCTTTCATTTCCCCAGTTCTTGCTACTCAAAAAGTATTATAATGGAAGAAGGATTTTAGTTGCTATGCCTGTTCTAGAAGGGGAAAAAGCTTTGATGTGTTGCTTACCCCTTCACATGGGCTGGCCACTTCTGAATCATGATCCATATAAAATCTAACAGAAACTATTTTGAGTCTGGCTTCATGAAACCAGACCTTGTTTAATAAAATTTGAGAAAGAACAACTCTAAGGGCAGGTTGACATAGTCTCCAGTGGCTTTTATCATAGTGTACCTTTTTTAGTGCTCTCTCTAATAGTAGTTTTGAATAACTCAAGTTGATTTCGGTTTCAATTGAGATGTTACTTAAGGGCAGGATTGAGCACAGAGACAACGTGTGCTTGCTTGCATATATGCTGTGGTTATCTACTAGAATGTTAAAGATGATTTAAACTTTAAAATTTAACTTGTGAATATTGATCCCCTTTTCCTCCTATTTTTTTTCCTGAAGGAAGTAGCTGTAAATTTGACATTTAGCATTATAGAAATTAGTTCCATTTTCCAAAAATATATTTTAAAAATATTATTTACAATAGTGGAGACTATAATCATATCTATTACCCTGATCATTGATACTTTAAGAATTGATGAGTTCTGAAAGTTTCATTTGTATTTTTCATACTTTCCACTTGTTTTCCCATCATTTGTATATTTATTTTAGTACTTGAACATATTTATATTTTAATACTTGAACATATTTATAAGAGCTGTTTTCATGTCTTTTTCTTTTGGACCTACCTGTGTTTTCAATATTTTTTGAAATTATATACACATGTATATACCCATGGCTGTTTACGTTCAACCCAAGGGGTTTTAAAGACCATCCATACATTCTATGTAAAAGTAATATTTGGAAAAAAATGTGGAAAAGAACTGCACATTTTGCTTGAAGAAGGGAATAGATATGTGTTGAACACCTATTTTTAAATGTAAATTATTTCATGTGACTCTCTTGATGGTAGTGGAGTATTTCCAAAAATGGTAACATTCGTAGTTTGGGTCTCGCATGTTCTTCCAAAACCTTGCCATTCCCCTATCTGTAACATCCACTTACCCTCTACTTGAATTTATTGTGCCTGTGTGACCTTCTAGATGAAAAACAGCAAAATGACAAACATGATTACTGAGAATAAGGCATAAAAGGCAGTACATCTTCCTGGCTCATTATTTCCCTCAAATGCTCCCTCTTGGAACTCAGCCACCATGTTGTTAGGAGGCCCAGGATACAGGAAACTATTACATGTGGATGTTCTAGCCAACATCCTCAGAAAAGGTCTCATCCAACATCCAGTATCAGTTATCGGACATGAACCTGAATAAGACTTCAGATGATTCCGGGTCCTTGCCAACAAGTTTTATATAGGTTTAAGTTTACCAGTTGAGGACTCAAGCACCCTGGAGCAGAGACAAAGTGTGAATTCAGTCCTCAGCTTTTGAGTTTTCCCTACTAAAGCTGAGTTGAGCAGAGATGAGCAATCTCCACAGCATCTTTCTCAAGTTGTATATTTTTAAGCAAAATAAATGTCGTTTTTTCAGAACATTAAGTTTCAGGTGGATTTATTGGCAGTAGTAGAACACATATTTTGGATTACAGCCAAAATCCAACCAAATACATGAGGCAGTAGGTTTGGGCTAAGGGGCAAGACTGGGTGTGGTGGTGCTCCCCTGTAATTCTAGCAACTTGGGAGGCTGAGTCAGGAGGGTTGTAAGTGCAAGGCAACTAAGCAAGACCTTATTTCAAAATAAAAAGCACTGGGGATCTAGCTTAGTGGCAAATTGCCTCTGAGTTTAATCCCTAGTACAAAAAAAAAAGAAAAGAAAAGAAAAGAAAAGAAAGAAAGAAAGGAAAGACAGAAGAAAAAGAGAAAAAGGATCAGGGGCAAGTGGGGATGGGAAGTGAAACAGTGTTAGTGAAAGTTTAAAGGAGTTCAAGGAATTGGTTAGAGGAAACATAAGGGATCTTAAAAAGACTGCTGGTGAGGAATTAAAGGAAAAAGAGGAAAATATTATTGCAAGCTGGAGGAAAGGGAACTCTTGTTATGTACTGGTAGAAAGTTTAGCAACAATGTCTCCTGCAGTGAGGTGAAAAATAGGAAATATACCTATATTCTAGTTAAGGAGTTTTGCAGAAAGAGGGTTGAAAGTGCTTTGCCTTCTGTTTCTAGCTGCCTGTAGTAAAATGCAAGGAAGAGAGATGAGCTAAAGAAAGAACTGTTATATATAAGTCTCCAGGACTTGCTGGGTTGGAAAAGAAAACTGTTTCTCATTCCCAGCCTCTCCAGATGGCAAATGATGCTAAATTAAGATATGGCTTCTGAGCAGAGATCAAATCCAGGGTGCTGTCAGGAAAACATGATCTAAAGATAAAAACCTTTTGTTAATGCCTCATAAAGTTTTGAGATAGTGCCTTATAGACCATTTTGAGCAGACAAAAGGCCATATAAGGATCTTATTGTGTGCCTTTAAGATTCTTTCCATAAAACAATATAATTTCTGAGAATCTTAACAGTGGTACTCTTTAACAGAATCCAAGTTTAAAAGAAAAGAAGATTTCAGTGAGATTTGAGCATGCGGCTTTTGTCTAATGGAGTGGATTATAAATTGATTCATAAGAAACCCACAAAGTGTTTAAAGGAATTTTATAACCTTGTA
The DNA here is from genome assembly GCF_047511675.1 of Marmota flaviventris. Classification (NCBI taxonomy): domain Eukaryota; kingdom Metazoa; phylum Chordata; class Mammalia; order Rodentia; family Sciuridae; genus Marmota; species Marmota flaviventris. The sequence goes on from NC_092508.1 coordinate 73,454,098, forward strand.
ATTGAAAATGATAGAGACTATATAATTAAAAGAAGTCTCTCAATCATGAAATATCTTTGAGAAGGAAGCAGAACAAGGAAATGACTCAACCAAAAAAAAATGACCTACATTTTTATGGAATAGGAAAGATAGATTGTGTGTTGATAGTTCCCCAGTGTAGAGGTAAGAACCCTGGAGAACTCTGGGCTCATACTGGTAGTAGGTATGAGCCCTAATGAAAGTACAGGTAACATGTGTCTGACTCTATTTTACAATTTAAGGCCAAGTGACTGCACTGATTTATCCTTTTTGAATGTGAGTATATTTAACGTTTTTTCTTTATCTATCCCATCTTTGTATGTCAGATATGTATGCAATACAGAAATCATCTATTTAGTTCACAGGTCTTAAAATCTGGAGAAATACCATCCATGGGCCAATTGTGGTAGGCCAGTGAGATAGGCTGTTGAGATACCAAGAAGACACCTGGAGACAGGAAATAAGATATAAAATTTATTCAGAAATGCTTACAGGGAAGATCCAGTGGCAATGAGCTATGTAGATTCTTCATCAGAAAGTTCAATGGTGATGGACTGGACAGGTGCACCTTTGTTTCACACAGTGCCTCTGGTGATACTCAGGAAAAGAATATCTCCATTTCCCATGGCAGTTACCCAGTGGTGGCTGGCTGGATGAGCACTTCCCTCTCCACAGTGCTCTGATTCACACCAGTTACCACTGGGAGAATGGTTTTATAAGCTGGGCTACAGAAGCAGTGATGTCACTGACTTAATTTGCTTTGTCCCATTGTATGACCGCCATGCCAAGGAAGTTGGCATGCATTCAAGAAAGCCACTTTCTACAGATAACAGCAACTTGCCCTAATTCCCAGCATACATGAGAAAGCCAGTGTCTTTGAAGATAACATTTGTCTGGATATTCTGGCCCAGACTTGCTCTTTTTGTTCCCTTAACTTGGCTATGTTTCTGGTAGGAGAGAGAGACACTTCAGGGACATATTGTTTCATTGTTTTCCTTGTCTCCAAGGATGACACAAAAGGACTGATACGCAATATGGTAAACCCAAGGAACCACGGTCAATGAACTTTATTTGATTAGGATGAAAAGATTTTGTTCCGCAAGCCTTAGCTTGATAAGCTTGGGAGAGTCATCCCAGGGCCAAGGGATGAGTGTATTTGGCATGTGGCAGAGATATGGAGTGTGTTGTAGCAGATTTTAGTTTCCAATAATGACCTGCATCATACTTTTGGTGACAAATGCTCTTCTAGAATCTTGCAGTTCTCCCATTCATGAACTATATATCCCATCCCCTAAATCTTGGACTTGGAGTCTACCTCAAAGAGTAAAATCTTGCTAAAGTGATGCTGTGACTTCTGAGGCTAGATCACAGAAAGAAACAGAGCTTACACTGAAGTGCCACCTAACTGCTCTTTCTCTTGGAATGCTTCCATTTGTAATCCAGGTACCATATTGTTAAGAAAATCAAGCTATAGGGAGAGGCCAGGTGTAGATATTTTAGCTGATGGCACCAGGTAACGTCTCATACAAGAGCCAGAATCAATTACCTGTCTTGTAAGTAATGGAGCCTTCAGGTGATTCAGGCTTTAAGCTGACCCAGACACTGAGTGGACCAGAGACAAACTATCCTGAACAGGTATGTGATTATAGATATGAGCATTGTAATTATTACTTTTAAGCTACTAAATTATGAGTTGATTTTTTTTATGCAGCAACATATAGCCCACCAAGAATTATGATCAACTATAAGAGAATATGATCATCTATTTTACTAATGAGGAAATGTGCTGATGGTCACATAACATGTATATGGCAGAGTTAAGCTGAGAACTCCAATGTGTCTAAATCCAAAGTTTGAGTTTCTTCCATTTTTTGGGCCACACCTTTAAGAAGGCATAGGTTGACCAGCAAGACATTAAGTTGAGCTAGAAAGTCCATCAGGCTCTAGCCTGAGAAGATGAAGCCCAGTAGAACAAAGATGAGATTTGTAGCCTGCCAAATGTAGAGGCCTGCCTTGAAAAAAAAGATATCTTTGTGGTTTAAAAAAAAAAAAAAAATATATATATATATATATATATGCATATATATATACATATATACACACATAATATATACAATATATTATATAGATATTATATAGATATATATTCAAATTCTTTCCTAGTATTTATGAGTTATCTTAAGTCCTCGAGTAAGCCATGCGAAATTCTCTGTGTGCAAATTTCCTCATTTGGGAGATAAGGACTTAAGTCTCTTGCAAGATTGTTATAAGGATTACAATTTTTGTATGGAAATAAAGGAAATTAGTATTAATTAATAATGAGTATCTGAACATCTTAATGTAGTCATCTGAAAGTTATTCTGGAAGATGAGTGATTTATACCCATTGATCTATGGTCCCTGAACAAAATGGCAACTCTACACTTGGCCATCCCCAGTTTCTCTTTTGAAATCCTGTTGCTACTGGCTTTTCCTGCTGACCTTCCCAAATTCTGTGTCCTCAGGGACTCAGGAATTGTCTGCCACTCTCACTACTCCTTTCAACTCTCACAACTCCTTTCCCTGCCACAAAGTTTCTGTCTTGAAATTTAACTCAATCTAATTATTTGTTTAATGACATTCGGGTGCAAATGAGGTGCAACCCTATGAGACCTTTGCACTTTAAAAGAACGGCTCATTAACTGCTTTGAATATCTAATTGGTAGTATTAGTGGGAGAGATAATTTTGTACTTTGCCCACTCTCTCACCTCCCACAATAAGCAAAAAATATTTCAGAAAGTTACTTTGTAACCTCTCTGTACCTCTTTTGCAAAATACTCTCTACCCCAGTAGAAACCAACAGAAATGAATTTGTTACCTGTGGAGAGAACTGAGGTTGACAGCAAATGACAAATTTACTTTGTTTTAAAATTGTGGCACTTTCTTTCGTACCTTTCCTTCTTCTCAAATAGTGGGTGGTGTTGTGGGGAGGACCTACTATTTATTGACCACCTTGACTTGATGTAACTCTCATTTTATCCTATCATCTGACTATGTATTTATCTTCTGCATGATTCAATGTATCTTTTTAAAATGATATTTGCAAGTAAATGATTATTTGGCTTATATCTGATATGTGTGTGTGTGTGGGGGAGAGGATAATTGGGTTGTTCTTTTGACTACCTCCAATGATTTCAGTTTGTCTGAAACCAAAGCACAAAGCATTTAGGCTGTTCTGTGAGGGACTCTGCATAAAGTATATAACTGGAAGATCTTTGAAACAGCGTTTGATTCACTCTTTAAGAAACATGCATGGGAAATTTTTAAAGCTCAGAATATTAAGGGTGATGACTAGAGGGTACCATAGTAGAAACAGTTTGTGTTGATACTGTCTCCAAAATGCATGGAACAAATTTTGAAATATATTGTAATTTAATAAAATTCTAAACATATTTGTACTACTTATTATTGAACGGCCTCTACCCAAATCTCTGGCTCCATTTTTTTGTCAATATACACTTCTCCATTTCATCAGCTTTCTTTTGAACTTATTACATTGGAATTTTTGCTTTGTTCAAATTCCCTGTCTTATAACAAACTCACAATTTTATCATAGTAACCGCTCACTATCTTTAGGTTCAATCTGGTTCCATTTGACTGATAATCTCTGTCCAGGGGGCACATTCTTATTAATGTCACTGTATGGTATCAGTACTTCTGTAATCTCAGTGTTCCCATATTTGGGTATGTATTGGAATATGTACTGGGGGGCTTTTAAAATAACAAATTTCTAAGGCCCATACAAAGCTACTGCACCATAATGTTTCTCCTGTCTGTCACTTCCTTTCCATCCTTATTACTCCTGCCCAAGTCTAGAATTTTATTTGCTGAATTGTTACACTTATATATTAATTGGTACATCCAACCAGTCTCATCTTCCCAACATGCCTTTTCCAGATTAATTTTTCTGAAATAGTATGTCATACATTTTTTCCAGTGTTCAGTAGCTGTTAATGTATCTCCACTGCCCTCAGGAATACAATCAATTATCTTTAGTCTAGAGTCTAAAATTATACAATTTAGCTGCTACACAGTTTTTCAACATATTTTAGTTCTTATTTGATTTAACTTCATGCCAATACATAACATCTGATAAACCCTTCCGTCTTAGTCAGCTCTGGTTGCCATAACAAAATATCATAGACTGGGTGACTTAAACAACAAACATTTATTTTTCACAGTTCTGGAGCCTCGGAAGTCCAAGATTAAGATACCAGAATATTCAGTATTTGGTGAGGATCCTGTTCCTGAGTTATAGACAACTTCCTTCTTGCTATATCTTCACATTGCAGAGAGGAAGTTCTGGTTTCTCCTCTTCTTTTTGTGAAGGGACAAAACCTATCATGGGGGCTTCATCCTCATGATTTCATCTGAACTTAGTCACCTTCCAGGAACCCCATTTCCCAATGTTATGTTGGGGGCTAGGGCTTCAACCTATGAATTTTGGGGGAAAACATTCAGTCCATAACACCTTTTTTTTTTCAGAATAAAATGCTTTCTTACTGTGATTTATCTGATATCATATATTCTTTTAAAAATATGTTGAAATAATTTCATACTTACAAAAAAGTTGTTAGTATAATTTCTGATTACCTTTTACTCAGATTTCTCATGTGTTAACATTTTACTATGCCTGCACTCTCTTTGTCTCCATTTCTTTCTTAATTTTTCTTTATTTCTACCTACTTCCATATGTATCTCCTAATTCTGTTAGATAATACAGTACAAATAGGAAACTACAAATCAAACAGGTAATTAACATTGATATCATATTGTCATCTAGTCTACAGAATATAGAAAGGCAAGACATCAAATGGGAGAAAATGCTAGCCAAATATACATATGCAAAGGCCTTGCATTAAGAACATAAAATAACTCTTATAATTCAATTATATGTAGATAAGTGTCTCCTATCAATCGGGCCAAAGACTGTGACACCTCAAGAAAGACTGACAATTGGTTGATAAGTATCTGAAAAGGTAGTCAATGGAAATGCAAGTTAAAACCATAATGAGATTCTACTACGCATTCAGTAGGATAATAAATTGCAAAGCCAATATAACAACCCCAAATGTTGGCAAAAAATGTTGAAAAATTGGTTCTGTCATGCATTGTTTGTGGAATATGAAATTTTTCATTTTGAAAATTATTTACCAGTTTCTTACAATACTCTGTGTGTATTTCCCCCTATGGCACATCAATTCTACTCACCTTTAATTATCCAAGAAAAAATGAAAATATACTCCCTCAGAAAGGTTTTACAAGATCACTCAGAACATCTTTATGTTTAAAAGTGATAACTAGAAACCATCCAATACCTATGGTCATGAGAACAAATAATGCTACACTATATAATTGGATATTATAATGAAAGAAGACATACTGTGAATAGAACTATATCCTGTATTATGAATCTCACAGACATGATGTTGAAAGCAAAAGTAAGACATAAAAGAATAAAAACTATGTGATTTAATTCACAGGCACATAAAATGGGTAAAAAATAATTCATGATAATAGAATCAGAATAGTACTTGCCTTGGTAAAGAATATATTAAACAGAAAGGAGAATGAGAATACTTTGGGAAGTGATAGAAAAGTTGTGTCCGTGGGAATCAGTAGCTAAGGTAATATCAGATTCAAAATGATTAAAGGAGAGGAAATCAAGGAACTGAACAACAATGGTAATGGAATGACTGTCTGCAAATATACTGAAACCATCAAGAATTAAGGCAGGATACAGAGAATGAGAGGGTTAGATGCTAAAATCTTCCAAAGAATAAAGAGGACTAGAGGAGAGGACTCTGTAAAGAGAAGTGGGTGCTCCTTTAACTTGAGTCATTCTTGATTATCTTTATCTCTTTCAACCTCTAGAGTCAACCAATTATTGGGTCCTGTCGATATATTGCTTTTCTTCATAATAGCACCACTTCAATTTTAAAATATCATTTCTTCCTGTTTCAGCACATTATCTTTCTAATGGGTCTCCCAGTAGCCACCCTGGGGAGCCTATTTTCCTTGCTACAGTCACCAAACTTTTCTCAATAAATTTGATCATACTTTACAAGCCCACTAACCATCCTTTAATCTAGCTTTTGAAAATATTGTTTTCACTGCTTTTAAGATCAGAACCCAAATACTTAAAGCTTAAGAGGGCCAGAGTGATATCAGGTCTCAGATCAACCTTTCTCGTCTTTTCGAGTGGCATTTTTCACTCTCATGTCTCTGCCTCGGGCACACCAGCCTTCTCCTTCAGGGCCTTTGCCTGTGCAGCTTGCTTTGCTTGGAATTGTGCTCCCATTTATGTCCCTGTGCTTCTCCAGGTTAATTTACAGTCTTCAGTTAAAGTTCATTTCAAATATCACTGACCTAATACTTCCCAGCCTGGGCAGACTTTGTATACATGGAGTGCTTCTTCGAAGAGTCATTCAAAGGACTATCTCATGTGGGGTCTATTTAAAATTTGTGTTGACTTCTTTTCTTTTTTTTTTTTAATTTTTTATTCTTGGCTGTTCAAAACATTACATAGTTCTTGATATATCATATTTCACAATTTGATTCAAGTGGGTTATGAGCTCCCATTTTTACCCCATATACAGATTGCAGAATCACATCAGTTACACATCCATTGATTTACATATTGCCATACTAGTGTCTGTTGTATTCTGCTGCCTTTCCTATCCTCTACTATCCCCCCTCCCCTCCCCTCCCCTCTTCTCTCTCTGCCCCCTCTACTGACATTCGTTTGTCCCCCTTGTATTATTTTTCCCCTTCCCCTCACTTCCTCTTGTATGTACTTTTGTATAACTCTGAGGGTCTCCTTCCATTTCCATGCATTTTCCCTTCTCTCTCCCTTTCCCTCCCACCTCTCATCCCTGTTTAAAGTTAATCTTCTTCTCATGCTCTTCGACCCTACTCTGTTCTTAGTTACTCTCCTTATATCAAAGAAGACATTTGGCATTTGTTTTTTAGGGATTGGCTAGCTTCACTTAGCATAATCTGCTCCAATGCCATCCATTTCCCTGTAAATTCTATGATTTTGTCATTTTTTAATGCAGAGTAATACTCCATTGTGTATAAATGCCACATTTTTTTTTATCCATTCATCCATTGAAGGGCATCTAGGTTGGTTCCACAGTCTAGCTATTGTGAATTGTGCTGCTATGAACATCGATGTAGCAGTGTCCCTGTAGCATGCTCTATTTAGGTCTTTAGGGAATAGACCAAGAAGGGGAATAGCTGGGTCAAATGGTGGCTCCATTCCCAGCTTTCCAAGAAATCTCCATACTGCTTTCCAAATTGGCTGCACCAATTTGCAGTCCCACCAGCAATGTACAAGTGTACCCTTTTCCCCACATCCTCGCCAGCACTTGTTGTTGTTTGACTTCATAATGGCTGCCAATCTAACTGGAGTGAGATGGTATCTTAGGGTGGTTTTGATTTGCATTTCTCTGACTGCTAGAGATGGTGAGCATTTTTTCATGTACTTGTTGATTGATTGTATGTCCTCCTCTGAGAAGTGTCTGTTCAGGTCCTTGGCCCATTTGTTGATTGGGTTGTTTGTTCTCTTATTGTCTAATTTTTTGAGTTCTTTGTATACTCTGGATATTAGGGCTCTATCTGAAGTGTGAGGAGTAAAGATTTGTTCCCAGGATGTAGGCTCTCTATTTACCTCTCTTATTGTATCTTTTGCTGAGAAAAAACTTTTTAGTTTGAGTAAGTCCCATTTGTTGATTCTAGTTATTAACTTTTGTGCTATGGGTGTCCTATTGAGGAATTTGGAGCCCGACCCCACAGTATGTAGATCATAGCCAACTTTTTCTTCTATCAGACGCCGTGTCTCTGATTTGATATCAAGCTCCTTGATCCATTTTGAATTAACTTTTGTGCATGGCGAGAGAAAGGGATTCAGTTTCATTTTGTTGCATATGGATTTCCAGTTTTCCCAGCACCATTTGTTGAAGATGCTATCCTTCCTCCATTGCATGCTTTTAGACCCTTTATCAAATATAAGATAGTTGTAGTTTTGTGGATTGGTTTCTGTGTCCTCTATTCTGTACCATTGGTCCACCCGCCTGTTTTGGTACCAGTACCATGCTGTTTTTGTTACTATTGCTCTGTAATATAGTTTGAAGTCTGGTATCGCTATACCGCCTGATTCACACTTCCTGCTTAGCATTGTTTTTGCTATTCTGGGTCTTTTATTTTTCCATATGAATTTCATGATTGCTTTCTCTATTTCTACAAGAAATGCCGTTGGGATTTTGATTGGCATTGCATTAAACCTATAGAGAACTTTTGGTAATATCGCCATTTTGATGATGTTAGTTCTGCCTATCCATGAACAGGGTATATTTTTCCATCTTCTAAGATCTTCTTCTATTTCTCTCTTTAGGGTTCTGTAGTTTTCATTGTATAAGTCTTTCACCTCTTTTGTTAGGTTGATTCCCAAGTATTTTATTTTTTTTGAAGATATTGTGAATGGAGTAGTTGTCCTCATTTCCATTTCAGAGGATTTGTCGCTGATATACAGGAATGCCTTTGATTTATGCGTGTTGATTTTATATCCTGCCACTTTGCTGAATTCATTTATTAGCTCTAATAGTTTCTTTGTAGACCCTTTTGGGTCTGCTAGGTATAGAATCATGTCATCTGCAAATAGTGATAATTTAAGTTCTTCTTTTCTTATTTTTATGCCTTTAATTTCTTTCGTCTGTCTAATTGCTCTGGCCAGTGTTTCGAGAACTATGTTGAACAGAAGTGGTGAGAGAGGGCATCCCTGTCTTGTTCCAGATTTTAGAGGGAATGCCTTCAATTTTTCTCCATTCAGAATGATGCTAGCCTGAGGCTTAGCATAGATTGCTTTTACAATATTGAGGTATGTTCCTGTTATCCCTAGTTTTTCTAGAGTTTTGAACATAAAGGGATGCTGTACTTTGTCGAATGCTTTTTCCGCATCTATCGAGATGATCATATGGTTCTTATTTTTAAGTCTATTGATGTGGTGAATAACATTTATTGGTTTCCGTATATTGAACCAGCCTTGCATCCCAGGGATGAATCCTACTTGATCATGGTGCACAATTTTTTTGATATGTTTTTGTATCCGATTCGCCAGAATTTTATTGAGGATTTTTGCATCTAGGTTCATTACAGATATTGGTCTGTAGTTTTCTTTCTTTGAAGTGTCTTTGTCTGGTTTAGGTATCAGGGTGATGTTGGCCTCGTAGAATGAATTTGGAAGTTCTCCCTCTTTTTCTATTTCCCGAAGTAGCTTGAAAAGTATTGGTATTAGTTCCTCTTTAAAGGTTTTGTAAAACTCTGCTGTATACCCATCCGGTCCTGGGCTTTTCTTAGTTGGTAGTCTTTTGATGGTTTCTTCTATTTCCTCAATTGATATTGGTCTGTTTAGGTTGTCTATATCCTCCTGACTCAATCTGGGCAGATCATATGACTTAAGAAATTTATCTATGCCTTCACTATCTTCTAATTTATTGGAGTATAAGGATTCAAAATAATTTTTGATTATCTTCTGTATTTCTGAAGTGTCTGTTGTGATATTGCCTCTTTCATCCCGTATGTTAGTGATTTGAGTTCTCTCTCTTCTTCTCTTCGCTAGCATGGCTAAGGGTCTGTCGATTTTGTTTATTTTTTCAAAGAACCAACTTTTAGTTTTGTCAATTTTTTCAATTGTTTCTTTTGTTTCGATTTCATTAATTTCAGCTCTGATTTTAATTATTTCTTGCCTTCTACTTTTTTGCTGTTGTTTTGCTCTTCTTTTTCTAGGATTTTGAGATGAAGTATGAGATCATTTATTTGTTGGTTTTTTCTTTTTTTAAGGAATGAACTCCAAGCAATGAATTTTCCTCTTAGAACTGCTTTCAATGTGTCCCATAGATTCCGATATGTTGTGTCTGTGTTTTCATTAATCTCTAAGAATTTTTTAATTTCCTCCTTGATGTCTTCTATAACCCATTGATCATTCAGTAACCTATTGTTCATTCTCCAAGTGATGTATTCTTTTTCCTTCCTTCTTTTATCGTTGATTTTCAGTTCCATTCCATTATGATCAGATAGGATGCATGGTATTATCTCTACTCCTTTGTATTGTCTAAGAGTTTCCCTGTGACATAATATATGATCTATTTTTGAGAAGGATCCATGTGCTGCTGAGAAAAAAGTGTAACTGCTTGATGTTGGGTGGTATATTCTATATATGTCAATTAAGTCTAGGTTATTAATTGTGTTATTGAGTTCTATAGTTTCCTTATTCAACTTTTGTTTGGAAGATCTGTCCAGTGGGGATAGAGGTGTGTTGAAGTCTCCCATGATTATTGTATGGTGGTCTATTAGACTCTTGAACTTGAGAAGAGTTTGTTTGATGAACATAGCTGCACCATTGTTTGAGGCATATATATTTATGATTGTTATGTCTTGTTGGTGTATGGTTCCCTTAAGCAGTATGTAGTGTCCCTCTTTATCCCTTTTGATTAACTTTGGCTTAAAATCTATTTTATTTGATATGAGTATGGATACTCCTGCTTGTTTCCGAAGTCCATATGAGTGATATGATTTTTCCCAACCTTTCACCTTCAGCCTATGTATGTCTTTTCCTATCAAATGCGTCTCCTGTAGGCAGCATATTGTTGGGTCTTGTTTTGTGATCCATTCTACTAGCCTGTGTCTCTTGATTGGTGAGTTTAAGCCATTAACATTTAGGGTTATTATTGAGATATGGGTTGTTCTTCCAGCCATATTTGTTTATTTATGTTACTAAACATGGTTTGTTTTCCACTTTGATTATTTTCCCCCCTTTAGTGTCCTACCTCCCACTGTTGGTTTTCATTGTTATTTTCCATTTCCTCTTCCTGTAATGTTTTGCCAAGGATGTTTTGAAGAGATGGTTTTCTAGCTGCAAATTCTTTTAACTTTTGTTTATCGTGGAAGGTTTTAATTTCATCTTCCATCCTGAAGCTTAATTTCGCTGGAAACACAATTCTTGGTTGGAACCCATTTTCTTTCAGTGTTTGAAATATGTTATTCCAGGATCTTCTAGCTTTCAGAGTCTGTGTTGAAAGATCAGCTGTTATCCTGATTGGCTTACCCCTAAATGTGATCTGCTTCCTTTCTCTTGTAGCTTTTAAAATTCTCTCCTTATTCTGTATGTTGGGCATCTTCATTATAATGTGTCTAGGTGTGGGTCTCTTATGATTTTGCACATTCGGCGTCCTGTAGGCTTCTAGGATTTGGGGTTCTGTCTCATTCTTCAAGTCTGGGAAGTTTTCTCGTATTATTTCATTGAATAGATTGCTCATTCCTTTGGTTTGAAACTCTGTTCCTTCCTGTATCCCAATGACTCTTAAATTTGGTCTCTTGATGTTATCCCATATTTCTTGGATGTTCTGCTCATGGTTTCTTAACAGTCTTGCTGAGCTGTCTATGTTCTTTTCAAGTTGAAATACTTTATCTTCATTGTCTGATGTTCTGTCTTCTAAGTGTTCTACTCTGCTGGTAGTATTCTCAATTGAGTTTTTAAGTTGGCTTATTGCTTCCTGCATTTCTAGGATTTCTGTTTGTTTGTTTTTTATAACCTCTATTTCCCTGTATAGTTGATCTTTTGCTTCTTGGATTTGTTTATGTAATTCATTGTTGAAGTGATCTTTCATTGTCTGATTTTGCTGTCTGATGTCTTCCTTGAGACTCCAGATCATCTGAAGCATTTATATCCTGAATTCTTTATCTGACATTCCATCAGCTGCAGCTATTACCTCTTCTAACGTTGAGTTGACCTGCAATGCTTGTGGTCCTTTCTTTCCTTGTCTCTTCATACTGTTCGCGTTCCTTTCTACTTGGTGAAACTGTTGTGCTATTGAATTTTCCCCCTATATATTTATATTGGTCTTGTATAGTTGCAAAGTCTCCCTCGCAGGCGCGGGCGGCGGCTCTGCCCCTCCTCCAATTGGGGCAATGTGCCTACCACGCCGGCAGGCCGCTGGGCCTGCTCTGCCAGTCGGTAGCAGGTCCGCCAACCTTGCAGGCGCGGGCGGCGGCTCTGTCCCTCTGCGGGCCGCTAGGCTTGTTCTGTCGGTGGTCGCAGTTCTGCCTACTTTGCAGGCGCAGGCAGCGGCACTGCCCCTCTGCAGGCCTCTGGGGCTGTACTGCCAGTGGGTCGCAGGTCCGCCTACTTTGCAGGCGTGGGGGGGGGGCGGCTCTACCCTTCCTCAGGCCACTGGGCCTGTTCTGTCTCTCGGTTGCAGGTCTGACCTGTTCTGATAGTGGTCACAGTTCCGACTACCTTGCAGGCGCGGGGGGGAGGGGGCGGCTCAGCCTCTCAGCAGGCGGCTGCTCCTCTTCTGCCGGTGGGTCGCAGGCCCGCCTACCTTGCAGGAGTGATTGGAAGCTCTGTCCCGCCGCGGGCCACTGGGCCTTTTTCTGTTGACTTCTTTTCTAGAGTTATGTTCAACTGATCACTGGGACTGAAAGAACCAATGGGCATGAATAAAAGAATCTCCTTAAGTCACAAACAAAACCTGGTTTAAAGACATGATTCCAGTCCAAGGCTCTGGTGGACAAGTGTAAAACTTGTGCTGAAAACTCCTTAGATCTAGCATTTATAGCCCATGGATTATGATGTGACTTTGAAGAATGAGAACTGATTGAGCTGCAGGCTTTTGTTTAATGTACAACCGGTTCCACTGGACTTAAACCAACAAGGATACTACAGTGTAAGAAAAGCCCAAGTATCTAAATGTGTCTTTAATAGCGACACCATGTAGTAGTAAAAACCACTGAAAGTTATGTACCAGTTTAGTGATCTTAAACTTTTGTCATTAAAATCATTTAGGGAATTTTGAAGATAACAATAATTATAATTAAAACAAATTATATTTCATGCTTTTATAATTATGTTAAGGTAAATTATATTGTCATGTGTATACATTTACATTAAAATTATTAAGTTGTACACTTAGGGTACATGAATTTATAGTATCTAAATTGAATCTCAGTAAAGAGGTCAAAATTTTTAAATGATAGCAGTGCTTGATCCCCACTCTTGGCCAATTACATTAAAACCTCTGGGAGTGGGATTTAAATGTTGATAGGTATTACAGTCCTCCCAGGAAAATTTAGCAATATTTAAAAATGGTACATGTGCATTTACCTTTTGCATTAGGATCTGTCAGAGGTACTGAATCAATTGATTATATATATATATATATAATTGATTATATATATAAAATAATCTACCTACATACCTACCTACCTAGTTATGAGAGCATCTATTAGGTTAGCTTAAATGATCAGAGATTAAATGGTCCCACAATGAGCTATATGCAGGCTGGAGCTCAAGGGAAATAAGTAACTGCTCAGTTCAAGAAACAGGAAGTTTCAGGATAAGAGTGACTAATGATGGAGCTCCCGTCCAAAGTTGAAGGCCTGGAAACTGCTGGAGAGTTGTTGGTGCAGGTCTGCCCTTAGAGAAATTTGGAGTCTGATGTTCATGGTTAAGGGCAGCAGCAAAAAACCTCCATCTGCTTAAGAAGTCCAGCTGCAAGCACATGTAAGAGTCCCCTTTGTATTTTTTGTTCCATCTGCGTTCCCAGTGTATGGGACTGTGCCACCCATATTCGGGATGAGATTTCCCCACTCAGTTTGCTTACCCATACAATAGTCTTAGAGACACACCCAGAAGTGTGCTTTACCAATTTTCTAGTATTTCTCAGTCCAGTCAAGTTGATAAACAAGAATAACCAGCACATCTTTCAAAATAATCCTATTTCTAGGAAGTTATTCTAAAAGCAAACATATGGGCATGATGTGATTGATTGGAGCATTGTTTATAAATATAAAATATGAGAAACCACCTAAATGGTCATACATGAAAGAATGGTTGAATAAGTGGTAAAGCATCTCTATAACTGATGGCATTATGCTACTATAGAAAGAATGAGAAATACCACTCTGGGCTGATATAGAGATATGTGGGATATACTTTAAGTCAAAAAAGCAAAGTGTGCAATACATCTATAGCATGATATCCTTGGCTTAGAAAGAAGGATATAAAAAATATACATATGTTTGCTCATTTGTGCAAAAAGAAATATAAGAAGGATAAACAACCAATATGATTGGTTATTTTCAGGGATGAGTGGCAATGAATGCAAAGAGTAGAGAATATGTAGAAGGGATAAATGGGGAGTTTTCTCTAAGAATACTTTTGTGTATATTTCTGACTTCTAGAATCAAGTAATGTCGTCTCACATATTTAAAAAAAATTAATAATAAAGCCAGCATAGCGATGCTGTAATCCCAGCAACTAGAGAAACAGAAACAGAAGGATTGCAAGTTAGAGACCAAAAACAAAAATAAAATAAAATAAAAATTATCTCAAAAAAATAGTTGGGCATGTAGCTCAGTGTTAGAGTGACTTTGGATTGAATCTCCAATATCACAAAAATTAATATAACTGTGATTAGTGGAGAACTCAAATGACATGTGAACTGTAACCAAGAAATCTAACTGCACAGTAAATGAATATTACAACTATAACAACTGGAATAAAAAAGAAAAAATAAACATAAATAATAGTGAATAATAGTATTTTTCGTGTATTTTACAAGACCAAAGAATAAAGAATTGCACAGCACACACATATTATAATGTCTTTTGTAAATTTGTTTTTTATGGGGCTATGTTAGTGAATGTGAAGATAATTTATATGTATTCTAAGTTGAGCAAATGAGTAAATAAATTGTGGATAATGAGAGCCAGTTTCTCACTGTCAGAGAAAGGAGTTACTAAGGAGGAGAGGTGGAAGACTGGAAGGAACCCCATGAATTAGAATACGAAGTATCAGTGTGAACTACTGGTTCTATATATACTGGTTCTGGGTGTATGTGTGTGAGTGTGAGTGTGTGTATGTGTGTGTGTGTGTGTGTGTGTGTGTGTGAGAGAGAGAGAGAGAGAAACAGAAATAGATTCAGATGGATGTGCATTTGTGTGTGTGTGTGTGCATATATTTCCTAGCTCTCTTCACCTAGAATGATGTCCCAGCAACAATGAGCATGCCCAAAGCATGGTTTCTAAATACCATTTTTTTTTTTTTAGCAAAAAATGGTGACATACTAAAAGGACTGGAAACCAACCTGAAGTAGCCCCTGATGGCCAGAGATGACCGGCAACAAAATAAATACTGATAATGTTGGATTATAGTCCACAGAATAAACTAAATATGCATGAGTTCATATTTACAAAAACAGATAATTGAATAGGTAAATGAAGGAGAAAGGACATGTCATCCTTACAGTAGAATTCCAAAGAGTAAGTGGAGAAGGAATGGCAGAAATAGAAAGTCAAGGTCACCATTCGGGGAACACCACAGTGATAATTGCTTTAGGGATGACTCAATGTATGGAAAAACTAGTGAGCAAAAATGTAACTAGAAATAAGATATTTGCATATTTTTCAAATTATCTTATCTCACTAATTCCAATAGAGAAAGTAGTATCGATTGTGGAGAAACTTGACAAACACACATTTAACTAAGTGATCAAAGGTAATATCATCAAATATGTGACGTATTGACACCTTGTGCTTCCCGATAATGATGCACTGAGAAGGGTCTGGCATCATTTCTGTAGAATTCTTGCCCAAGCCCATAGCTTTCCTCTAATCATGACAAACCCAAACTGACTACTCTACAAAACAACTGACTGTACTGTTCAAAATTGCCAGTCATATCAATTATAATCTATAGATGATAATCTAATATTATCATTATTTATTTTGCTCTCCCAGATGGAAAGAGTGAGAAGTCATGCTCACTGAATGCAATGCCAAGTCCTGGATTAGATCCTGCACCTAGAGTGAAGAGAACCTGGCTGGACTTTATGCTGTTGGAACAACTGATTATTTGAGTTAGCAATCAGACACTGACAAGTGAATAATCTAGGAGGTCCTGCAGACCACAGAGTTTAATCTCTTCTAGTACTCTGTACTTACCTGGTGTAGCATTCATCAAGTTATAATGTCTGGTTCTTTGTCTGGAAGATCAGTGCCATGTCTATGTCATTTACCACTCTGTCCAAGTGTCCTGCACATTGCCTTACACAGGGTAGCATTTTGTAAATGTGGTTGAGAAATATGACCTTAATCTTTTGCTGGTGAAGCTTAAGCAACTTTGTACCTACCCTTTTCTGGTTGACAGCCATCCACAGGTGACTGAGAGCTCAGTCCCTTTATTCTATGCCTCAGTCTCCTTCAGGCTCAATGTAAGTCAGTCTTTGAGTGCAAGGCTCAAAAGCCTTGAATTTTAGAGGCTAGACGGGATTTCAAGTCCAGTTTCCCTACGTGCCAGCCTTTACCCTGGACTGATCTTTCTACCTTTCTGGGTTTGGTTTCCTCAATAGTAAAGTCAAACCTTTACATTCTAGAGCAATTATTTCTGTGTTTTAAAATTCTTTTGTTGTTGCTCTGACTACATTTATTTGTTTGTTTTTATGGTGTAGGGAATCAAAACCAGGAACTCACACATGCTAGGCAATCACTCTACCACTGAGCTACACCCTCAGCCCTGTTGTTTTGATTATCAGTGGATTGACTATTTGCTTATTATTGCAGTTACCCTTTCTTTAAAGGAGGTTTTAGTACCCACAGGTGTACACTAACAAAACAGGTAAAACTGATTTTGTCTCACTGGGCTGGGAGGTAGTAAGGAAGTGGGGTGGGGGTTGGAGAGTGACACAAAGCCTGCCCAAGCACCCAGCCTCCTTCAGCTACCACCCCACCTGGGAAGACTTTCAGGTACTGATGACAAGCTTCTAGCTAGTCATTTGACACTCTAGCATAGATGATGGCTGCAATTTTTCTTCAGCATTAATCTGTCCTATGAAATGTGGCATTTGTCCTCGTCTTCTTCCATTCTGCACTTATTATACTGCTATCTGGACTAGAAAGAATGGGAAATTTTTTTTTAGATACAAGGCTTGGTATAAAACTCCCATCTTGTAGTTCACTTTGCAAACATTTTGTAGATAATGACTATTGACTTCCAGAAACTTCCCAATGGAGTTACCCCTGAGTCAAGCTCAGGGAGAGAGAAAGAATTTAAGTTAGTGGGAGCTGTGAAGTAATTATAACAGAGACCACATAATGGGCAGCTCTTAAGAGCTTCCAAGGACAGGGAGGGACGGTCGGCTCAGGGGAAGGTGCAGGATGTGTGAAAGCAGTGGCCTCCTTGAGACTCATGCCATCTAATGCCACGAACAGAAATCATTATGGTTTATGTTAAATTAGTTCACTATGCAGTCTCTTCTACAAGATATTCCACAAATATAATAGGAAATGGCTAGTTTCCAGGTTCCTTAAAGACCAATTCCCAAAGAAAAAGTGGGCAGCCTGGGAAGCAAAACTTTCTGTGACATTTCCAAGGCCATGTCCTGTAACTCCTATTTTTAGTTTAAACTTCACCCTTTTCCAGATCCAGGTGAGTAAATAATGATTGCTGTAATGGCAGAAAACTCTCTGGGAGTTGAAGTCTCATTGCTTTGGTAGGAGGCTGCAGCCAGCTGGCGTTGATGGGAGTATCCTGCCCTCTGCTGGATTTGGCTAGAAAAACTGAATCTACATTACTGGCTAAAGAAGTAAAGTTGAAAGCTGAAAATTAATATTTGCTTGCATGTTGCAGAGATTTACTTAGCAGAGAGTGCATTCCTTGCATAATATCTGAATTCTCAGGGGATTTCTGAGTGCCCAGGAAAAATATTCATTGTTTATCATCGTAAGCAAACCTCTTGCTGAGTAAATTGGCATGCAAAATATACAGTGCCAGAATTTTTAAAGAAATGTAAAGAATCAAAGTTGCATTTATAATTTTTTTGAAGTATTAATATAGTGTGATGTGATAGGAAGAACACTGGGAGTATCAGTAGACTGGTTTGGTTTGTATATTAATTCAGCAGGATACTAAAACAGTTTGAAGCTCAGTCTATCAGTAAGATGCATGACTTACATCAAAATGTTCGTGTGAGGATCAAGTAAATTAATAATGCAGGTGAGAGTACGTTACTGTACCCCCTGCAAGTGTGGGGTTTTAAATATACATACCA
This sequence comes from Marmota flaviventris, assembly GCF_047511675.1. Taxonomy (NCBI): domain Eukaryota; kingdom Metazoa; phylum Chordata; class Mammalia; order Rodentia; family Sciuridae; genus Marmota; species Marmota flaviventris. The sequence goes on from NC_092508.1 coordinate 73,472,262, forward strand.
TGTACAGCTTACACTGTAGTACAAAGTGATCTACATTAGCAACATTGTTAAATTATTGATTTCCGGAAATTCAGCTCGTTTAAAACTGGCAAAAAGAAAATGAAACACATCTTTCTAAACATGTTGAAAGAAAGCAGGATGTCCTAAAAATAATTTTTTCCAAGAGGTTCTGGAGACAGAACAACTTCTTTACTTGGTAGTGTTTATCTTTAATTGCCCTTCATTTTGTTCTACACTGCCTGTATAAATGTCTATATTTTTGCTTTCATTAAGAGAAAAATAGCAAAAATTAATTATCAGAATAATATTTCACAGCAGCAAATATCTCCCTTTCCACTCTTTCTTTGCTCTTTGCTCTGGGTCCTTCTCTATCCCTCCTCTCTGTTTACCTCCTGTTTAATTTGAAGCTAGAAAGAAGCAGTTTCCAGCTAGTATTGTCACTGCTGTTGGGCTTAGCTATTTCTTGCCCTTACACAGCAATTCCACAGGTATATTGTTCTCTTCAGTGCTCTTATTATAATTGGAGTAGATAGAACATAGCCCAGCTCTCAGATTATTGGCCATCTAAGGGATGACAAGCTGAATGACAATAGTGTTGATGTTAATGTGCTAGCCAGGCTGGCCTTGAACTTGTGATCCTCCTGTCTCAGCCTCCTGAGTTGCTGGGATTATAGACATGCACTACCATGCCTGTGTTAAAGTACTAGTTCTTTTATCAAAAATAATAGTTCTATTTTTAACTTGTTTATTTAATCAATTTTATTCTCTTCATTAGCAGCTCTGCTTAATAAAAAGTTTGGTTTTTTTAAATCCCAATTGAGCATCCAGTTGAAGAGTAAATCCAAGTGTAACTGATTACTTTGCTACCCTCAGCAAGTATTATATTGATCTATTCTGGAAAATTCATGTTCAACAAAATTTTAAGACTAGTTGCTGAAGACATAAAGAAATAAGACATGGCCTGTATACATGAGATACTCAGGCTTCAGTTAGATACCTATATAAATATATAAATAAATTATAAGCTGGCTACTAGGAAATTGGGGAAGAAATAACCAGAAATGTCATTTGATTTTTTTCTGAACTCTTCTTTTTGCTAATATTTACTTTAATTGACACATTGTAATTGTACACATTCATGAGGTACAATGTGACATTTCAATAAATGTACACAATGTGTAATGATCAGATTAAGGTAATTGCCATATCTATCATATACAATATATATCATTTCCTTATGTTGGGATCATACAAAATGCTCTTCATCATCTATTTTGAACTATTTAAAGAAAAGTTTGTGGCAGGGAAAGAAGACATAAGAACCTTTCAAAGGAGTAGGGGGAGTATCAGACAATACCAGAACTATTTAATCACTATCAACCACAGTTATTCTACAGTGCTATAGAAAATCAGATGTTATTCTTCCTAGACAACTGTACCCAACACTGGTTAGCTACTCTCTGTCCATCTCCCTGTCCCCTTCCCAGGCTCTGACAATCATTATTATATTCTCCACTTTTTTGAGATCACTTTTACCTATCACATAAGTGATAACATATGGTATTTGTCCTCTGTCCCTGACTTATATAATGTAACATAGTGTTCTACACTTCCACCCTCTGGCTGCAAATGACCGAATTTTATTCTTTTTATGGCTGAATAATATTCTATTATGTATATATACCACATTTGCTTTATTCAATCGTTCATGATGGATACCTAAGTTGATTTCTTATTTTGTCTTTTGCAAATAGTGCTGCAATAAACATGCAAGTGCAGATGTCTCCTCAACATACTGATTTCACTTCCTTTGGATATATACCTAGTTGTGGAATTGCTGAATCATATGGTAGTTCTATTTCTAGTTTTTTGAGAAACCTCCATGCTGTTTTCCATAATGACTATACTAATTTACATTCCCACCGTCAACATATGAAAGTTCCCCTTTCTCCTCACCCTTACCAGCATTTATTTTAAAAATCTTTTTGCTATGTCATCTGATCTTGAAGAATGAAGTTTTCCATGTGGACAAAGTGTGAGAGTGTGTATGCGCATGGGCGTGTGGTGTGTAGCTTGGGGAAGGGCAGACTTCAAGGCAGACGACCCCAGAAAAGCAAGATATGGTATCATGGGAATGCATGCTGTGGTTACAGCGATAAGGAAGGTGATGTTAAGGCTGGAAGGGTAATTTGAGGCCAACTGCTGAGATGTGGAGCTTGAATTTTTGGCTATGTGTGTTTTGAGTGGCAGGTCAATTTTATACCTCTGTTGTACTTTATTCAGTCAAGGAAATATTTCTTAGGGAAGGAAGTTGGGTTGTAACTGGTATAATTCCCTATGACTTTTAAAATATGTGTAAGTTTCTAAGTGAGATTTGTAACAGTCCCTAGGTTTGATCCAAACTGGGCTGGATTAGTGACTCCCTAGCCAGACTAGAATCTTTATCCTGTTTCTTTAAAAGACAACAGACTGAATTCCTTTTGAGTCCATCAGAATGTCATGCATTTTAAAAAAGCCACCACCAGCCTCTTCAGTCCAGTTAGTCTTAGACTAACCATATATTCTGGAGTTCATTGCCTAAGGATAAGGATTTAGAAATGGCTACCATCATTTTTTATATCTGACTTGCCATTTTTGTCACATAAAATAAAAAGGCCAGAAAAAGGCCCGTGGATAAAGGCTCTCTGCTTCACCAAACATGCTTGATCATTTGATTAATCATAAATATATATTATTTATATAAACTGCTTGGCATGATATTGCTGATCTTAACTCTCCTTATCTCATCTAGCAATTCCACAGATATTAACAGAGACAAGAATTGCTTACACTGAAGCTTTGTTTATGGCATCTTAAAATAAAGCACTTTGAATTTATATTCCTCAATTCCTATAATTATAAAGAGATTTATAGGTAGTTTAAATTTTTTCTTTTGGTGTGTTTGCTCTGCACTTAGCACATTATGGGCATTCTGAAGAACGGAGCATATTCCATTAAACAGTTTGGCGAAACTAAAACGTAAATAAGTGTAATCAGGAGTGTAGCCCAGTATGACAGTGAAGAGTACTATAAGAGCCCCATAGGATCCCTCAGGTGCCAGTGCTCTGTACACAGTAGGTGCTCAATAAATACTTGAGAAATAATGAAATGATGAAGAGAATCCCTTTTCTAATGATTTTGACGGCAATAGTTATCTTAAGGATATATTAAAGTAATAATTGCTCCATGACTACTTGGCCTCATGAGTTAATGTTTACAAAGTGCCTTGAACTTCTTGGAAAAAAGAATGGTGTTTTCGTTGGCACTGTATCATGTTTGCAGTGGCACATGAATTCCTCCCTCCGCCTTCTCTTCCTCCAGCTGCCCACATTGTGCCCTCCCCCCACTTCATGCTGAGCTGGGATCTCCAACAGGGCAGCTTTTCCTGCTTTCCTCCGGCCAGCTCCAGCACTACAGCACAGGTAGGGACGCAGCAAACCTCAGAAACAGTTTTTGAAGTCTCTAAGGAGATTCTGGGGCAATGAAACTTGGGTCTTTACTAATGACTCTTAAAGGGATGGATTAGTGTATAGACAGGTGCAGCTGCTTGTTCAATCACAGAAGAAGCCCCGGGACAGATTGCTCTATGAGGAAACATCCAGCTAGATCCCGAAGGGGAGATAGAGGTGTCAGGCCATCAGGAGCATGAGCCAGAGCTGCTGGTTTCTCAATTTCATGTGTATTATACAAACAATTCTAAATCTCTACTAGTAGCTGGCAGCAAAATATTATAGTTCATTAAAAGGAATCCATAAAAAAGCCAACTATTTTGGTTTCCTTCTCCATAATTTCTCTATATTATGGAGACAAATAAAGAGAGGGGCACTATTTCACATATGGTTGGTCAAGGCTGCAATGGTTTCCAATGTATTTGTTGCTATATTAAATATTGCCTTTATTTTTAGAAACTCAAGCAGTTCAAATTTGATTTGGAGAACAAAAGCTGTGTTTTCAATGGAGGATGGATTTACTTGATTTGAAAATACAAGCAAAAGAGGTTTTTTTTTTTTTTTCTTTCTTTCTTTTTTTTTTTTTAGGTAACATCATATTAACTTTCAGCTGATCATGCACAATAAATATCTCAAATTAAGGGAGAGCCAGTTACAAGCTCAAAATAAATAGAATGACTCTCAGTGCCAGATCTGCCTTAAAGGCAGGGACAGCTCCTATTTTCCACAACTTTGAAGTGCTTGTTTTCCAAACCAGACCATGAGGTTTTCCATGTGGGTGGAAAATTTTCCACAATACATATTTATATGATAGTTGCTGTCCATGTGGCACATTTGCTCTCTCTATAAATTGTTTCTTGGGACTGGAAATGAATGTCATGTGAGCAGAAACCAACATGGTATTCTATTTAAAAAATAGATCACAAAATGATGTCTGTTCTGCTTCAAAGAAAAAGCTCAGGTAAGTCTGGTTTTAATAGAACAGCATAGAATTGACCAAAAGTAGGGCTTTAGGTTTTGCTTAAAAACCAAAATTGTAGAAGAAAACTTCCTTCTGACTAAGATGCACTCATTAATTACCTGAAAACAAAGGCAAATGAAGTAAAATTTGTAGTTAGATTATAGGAACCAGCATTTGAGACTCTGAAATCTCACAGTTCACATGGAAGCTACATGTAAAACACTTAGGGGTGACTCCAGATTAGAAATGGTTGCATTCTCCACTTGATTCATTATAGAATACATTTTCCATCCATACAGGGCTTGGAATCACAGAAACATCATTCAAGTTTTGCTGTTGTGTATTTTTTTATTTTTCTTTCTATTTGTAACTGTCCATGTCCTAAAATAACTAGATAGGAAAGATGCCAGGGCAAGACTGTGTTTCAGTCTCAGTATTTGATTGTCCTGTTGTGTTGCAGGGGTTGTGAATTCATGTAGAACAGAGGAGACAAAATCTGGCTTGGAGACCAGGAGAATCACTCGGAGGTTTTCGAGTTACAGTCCTATGGTGAGTTTGAGTTTGAAATGTATGGGACGACTCTGAATTATACATTTTTTTTTCTTTGTTCTCGAGAAGGGGAGAAAGTAAACAAATACTAATGAAGTATCAATATTAAAATAAAGGGGATTATTGCTGGTAATTCTTTTTTGGGGAGGTTCTTTATTCAAGTGTTTAATGAATAAGTGGGCTGATGTTTAGGAGTTTTATCAAATATTTTTGACTTCTACTTGTTGAACCAGGTTGCTTCTGTTTTTTTCTCATAACATATGGTGAGGGGACTTGCTGGGGGTGGATATCTTCTGTCAAGCCAGATGCTGAGTTTGTGACATGTAGATAATATTTGATAATAGAAAGTTTTAATAAACACAGGAACATGACATCATGGCAGGGAGAATAGCAAAGAAAAGAAACTCATCTAGAAAGTTAAAAGTTCTTATTAAAAGAAAAGAAAGGAGGGAGCCAGTAGAAACCAAGTTTAAACTTACTAAGAACTCAAACAATAGTCCAGTGATGAAGACAGGGTAAGGCTGCTCATGGGAATTTACTGTGTGTGTATGTGTGTGTGTGTGTGTGTGTGTGTGTGAGAGAGAGAGAGAGAGAGAGAGAGAGAGAGAGAGAATGCACATGAGAAGGAATTCATTATTTTTTTTAACTGCATCTACTCTAGCTTTTCTAAGGACAGGAGCTCTTGTTCTTCCCAACAAATTTCGATTAACTTCTTTGTCACATATTTATTTAATTCATGTGAGCTTAAAGACATTTGACTTGTCTTTTCAAATTTATGAGCACTCAGTCATCTATAAGCCAATTTAGTACCATGTTGCCACAACATACGATACACATGTACACAAACAAATAAAAGCACATAGAAAACAAAGATTTTATAACTTATCTACCAGGCATAAGATCCTCACAGGTAGGGGACAAGAGTTGCAGATGCTTATTACACAGGGTATCTGCCAGATTTAAGCTCTCCCCAAACAAAACACAACCTGTGAAAGACTTTTGTTCGATAACACACACATATGAAGGCCTATACAGGTGGGGATGTTTGGGGTAGAGTCTGCCATTTACAGTGGACCCTGACATTAAATGTTCAGATGGCCACTTGTCCTCCATGGGGTATGATCCATACCAACCATCACTACTGCATATGCACTTTAAGCTCTGCATCATCTGCAAGGAATAGATAATCAATAAACATTTTGATTGAACGAGGTGTCTCTTTTTGTGACTGCTACAGGAAGTTTAGCAAAACTAGTTGCTTTTGAATGCTTTCTGCAAGATAGACCTAAATAAAGTGATCAGAGCTCACTTAGAGCCAACCAAAACTTAAACAAGTTGCCAGTTAAAAGGTGAGTTTTGGGTGGGATCAAAAGTATTTTATCAAATCTCCATTGTGTTGGAGTTACAGTTTGGGGCTACACCACCAGGGGTCAGGGCACTGTCTCCAGGAAACCTTTGTTAAGTATACTTTTAGAGTCTAAGAAGAAAGACAACACAGTGGAGCTCAAACTTTGATGTATGTATCCCTCTGGAGAATGTTCAAACACTAGTCCTGGGTTTCACCTTTGGTGATTCTGATTCAACAAATTGGAGGTAGGGGATATGTGTCTCTGGGAATACTTATTTTATAAAGGATGCAGGTGTTAGAGGACCTCAACCTTAAGAAAAAAATATGGGTTTTCTCTGGCTTGTTTATGTCAGTAGAGGCTTGTCCGTGTGGCACACAGCAGGAGCCTGGCTCTGAGGGAGATGCAGGGCAGCCTAGATGGAGAAGTAGCACCTGTGTTAATGTACCTAAGTTTGAATCCCTTGTGGCTTTAGGCACAATGCTTTTTCTAAGATTCAGTTTCCTGCTTTTTAAAAGAAGAGAACAATATTGTCTACCTCAAAGGAATTGAATAAATAAGGCATGCAATGTTCATTGGCAGAGATATTGGTGCATAGTAAAGCAATTAGTTTATGTTAGCTCTTTTGGTGGGGAGAGAAGGGAATGTCATTGATGTCCTTTGTGGTCACAGACAGAGGTAAGATCTTACCAACCCAGAGAACAGTTCTGGGATCTCAAGAGTCCAGCACCAGTGCCTACAGGAAAATCCTAGAGTGAGTGATGAATAAAAAGAATAGGAAACATTTTTATCTCACCATCATGAGTTTTTTTCCAAGGCTAGTGGTGAGCAACCCAGATGGCCCAGTTAATTGGAATTATAATTGATCCCACAATGGTATTTAAGTCAACAGTTTAATTGATTTTCCTCAGTAAAACCATTAAGAGAGGGGCTGGGGATATAGCTCAGTTGGTAGAATGCTTTCCTCATAAGCACAAAGCCCTGGGTTCAATCCCCAGCAGCACACATACACACGCACCACTACCACCACCACCACCAACAACAACACATTAGGAGAACAAAGCAAAATGCATTAACTTTTGGAATTGTTCATACCCACCACCCATCCTGCATGGAAGGAATAGTGAGTGAAGAGAAAAATGATCAAAGAGAGAAAAGATACAGGGATCACAGATCAAATAGACTGCAGGTAAATCAAATACTTATCTGATAATTCAGTGCAATGTCTGGGGGTACTGAACAGCTGACTGGGGCACATGTGGCTGATGTCAAGAGCTTTCCTCAAATGAAGCACCAAGAGTAGAGGAAACTCCTGGCACCCCAGCTGCCTTTCTTAAAAGATGAAGGTGAATTTGGGGGGCATGTTGCTTTTGAATGCTTTTTGCAAGATAGACCCAAATAAAGTATGCTATGATAGTAACAATCAATAAGTAAATAGATGGGAAATATGAAGGATGAGTGGGGTGATGTGTGAGCAGACTGTCATTTAGCCTCTGGTCATTTAGCCTTTTGGGACCTTCATCTCCTAAGTTCCCTTTTAAGTGGTAATAAGGCATACACAGTGGACCAAAGCCCGACATTTACTTTATATATTTTTTTCACTTGCAGAGTAGTTCCTAAACTGGCACAACTAACTTATCACCAAATCTAGCTATTTTGAGGAATTTTGTTTACCCTGAACTATATATTTTTTAGTTTTTTTTTCATAAACCAAAATTTCAAATTAAATCTATTTTTATCAGCACTGTTTTATCTGCGGATGTTACTGGTATCATCTCAGTTCATAATCACAATAACAGAGAGTAATGATGAATGAAACGATGAAGAGAAAAATGCTGATAATAATAGCCACTTTTTAAAAACATTTTATCATTAATCTTTATGGTAACAGTGTTAGAAGGTATCATCTAAACATTTTCCATGTGGATTCTGATATACCATGGATACAGCAGCTAGTCAGGATTTTTTTTAGATGAAATAATATTTTTATCATATCATCAATTTATTCCAAGTTATTGATAGAGAACCCTAAAAATAAAATAGAAAGACAATAAAATTAGAAATCCAAATAATCTGGAATTTACTTTCTTTTCTTACAGTGAGTGGTCTAGTAAAAACCATTTGATTTATTTATACCTCAATTAGTTTTATTAGTGAAAATAAGATTACCACAAGTATTTCATAATTATGATTTTAGAATATAGATATTTGTAAAAGGATTTAAAAATCTGTAGGGTGATGTCTCTGTAGCACCTTCACGCCATCCTATATATGCTTATTCCCACTATATTTCTGCTGCAGGCCCTTTGCTTCATAGATAAAGTTTTGACATCCCTGGTTAGCAATATTTTCTCTACCTTGCAAAGCCTATGTCAAATATTGCTTACCAAATTAGTCTTTCTTGATGATATTAGATATCATCATGATTTGTGATGGCATCTTCTATTATCCAAACCATGCCATCACATTGTGGTATTAGTTTATGTGTGTGAGTGTGTGTGTGTGTGTGTGTGTGTGTGTGTGTGAGAGAGAGAGAGACATATAATCTACTTATTATCTCCCTCTAATTATTTCAGATAAGAAAATAATAACCATGAAAATTGCTACTGATACGGATAGAAATGTATGACATAACATTTTAAAAATTATTTTACTTGTTATTTTTAGTTATACGTGACAGTAGAATGTATAACTATAATAAGCTATATCTTTGTGATGGGCTTCCCAATAATTTACAAATAAATTTAATTATGAAAAAAAACTTTACATAAAACTATATTTTGATGAATCAGCAAAATATTTCACCAGTATACAGTATGAGGGTTTGAATCTGTTCTATAACCATGCTTCTACTCCTGTGATATACTGAATTCTATTATTCTCTGTAATACCATTATTAATCCTGTATAGTTTGTTATTTGATTCATATTCTCCTAATAATTATTTTTTAAGCATGGAGTTTATTTTTAATGTCCTATGTTTTCATTTTTCACTTGTGACCACTTTAATTGACACTTTTCTTTCTAACAGCAATATTGTATTATTTTGTTTACTTTGATTAATGTAAACTTGCCTGGAGCATATATATGAAAGTGATTTTTTTTTCTGTAATTACTTAAGCTTTGTCAAATTTATCTTTTCCTTGGGCAAATATCATGATATTTTGGTCATTTTTTTTTCTATTAAAAACAAAACCCTAACAATTCAGTCTTTTGAAAGTTTCTATTCCACCAATTTAAAATTATCTCTTCCAACATCATCAGAGAAGTACAAAATTTCCAGATGGAAGACAGCAGTGTGGTCTGCCTTTGGGATATGGTCTCTCTTCCCCTGTCCCTTTTCTAGGTTTCTTCAGTTTGGGATGATCCAAACTGAAGGACCTTTCTGTCACATATTATAGTGTAGGCTGTCCTCTGTGAATGTTTTTACTGTGTCTCTGGATAATGTGGCCTGACAGGCTGAGGCCCTTCATGTGGCAATTGTATGGGTGGGAGTTCTCTGGCCTTTGGGGGTCTATGCAACTGTACACATGGCAGCTCCAGCATCAGTTAGATCTCACAAACACCCACCCAGCATCCTGCTGTGGGGGTCTGCTAGTTCAGTGGCCAGCCTGGGTGAACAGAATATGTCATGATAACATAAACCTAGCTACTTCTCCCAAGTTCACTTGCCTAAGTACACATGCACGTGGGTTGTGTTAAGGCTGGGACCTCTGTCTTTTCTATGTCTCCTTGTCCTTCAGTTCAAATTAGTTCAGGAGGTGGATTGACAAGGCCACTGCAGGTGCACATGTCAAAGTTAGAAATAAAATGTTCATTTTCCCTTCCTATACGCAACGCTCCCAAGCTTTAAGAATGTTTCTCTTGTCTGCCCTTATACTTGGCTCTGTGATGGAAAGGTTGGGAAAATTTTAGCATCTCTCCCTTCCCTTTCCTACAAAGCCTGCCTTGCACTTTGATGATTTCCCCTACACCTCTCCCTCTTGGATATTGGGGCCCTAATTGCCATATCTTGGATAACTGGGAAGTATGCCCTAAATAGGCTATAATGTTTGTGTGCTTTGTGGAGCAAAGATTAATTGACAAAAATTGAAAATTTCTCATCTGCAAGAGATACTGTCAAGGAACAATATGAAAATACTTACAAGTATATCTGATAAAGGGCTGTAATCCAAAATATACAAAGAACTCATGAATCTCAATGATAAGAACACAAACAACTTGATTAATGTGCAATAGATCTGAACAGACATCTCACTAAAGAAGATTAAAAGGTGGCATATAAGCACATGAAAAAATATCAACCTCATGTCATTAGGAATTGCAAATTAAAATAGGGACATACCACTATGCACCTATCAGAATGATAAAAATCCAACCCACGGATCTAAAATGTACTCAAATGTTGGTAAGAATGTGGAACAACAGAGACTGTCATCAATTGTTGGTGAAAAAACAAAATGGCACAGTTGCTTTGGAAGACAGGCAGTTTTTTTTTTACAGAAGCTAGAAACTCTTGCCATAGAATCTAGCAGTTGCATTGTTTGGAATTTTCCCAAATAAGTTGTAAACTTACGTCCACACAAAACTCTACACACATGTGTGTATGCCTGCTTTATTCATAATCGCCAAAATGTTGAATTGGCCAAGATGTCCTTCAGTAGGTGAAAGGATAAACAAACTGTGGTACATTCATGCAATGGAATATTATTAAGAGCTAAAAAGAAAGGAGCTATCAAGCTATATCAAGACTTGGAGGAACATTATATGCATATTACTAAGTGAAAGAAGCTAACCTGAAAAGGCCATGTACTATATGATTCCAGCTATATGACATTGTGTTAGAGGCAAAACTGTTGAGACAATAAAAGATAATGAATGGGGGATGGGAGAGAGGAGACTGATTCATGGAGCACAGAAGATTCATAGGGCAATAAAGCTATTCTGTATGATGCCATAATGTTTAAAATATATAATTATACTTTTGTCAAAATCTATAGAATTTCAAACTCTAAGAGTGAACACTAATGTAAGCTATGGTCTTTGAGTGATTAGGACATATGAGTGTGGGTTCACAATTTTATCATATTTACCACTGTGGTGCAGGATTCCAATCATGGGTAGAGGGCGTATGAGACGTCAACGCACTTTCCAGTTAATTTTGCTATGAATTTATTATTTTTAATTTTTGCTTTAAAAATTAAAATATATTCAAAATCAGCCGCTAGTAACCATGTTGTCACAAAGAGTATCAGATAACCTACACTGAAAGATCTGCTTTCCAAATAGATCATAGATTTCTTTACTTTCATATGGTCCAGAGCAATGTTTTGTTATATGACTCCATCTTGAACAGAGAATGTCTAGCTAATCAGAAGCACAGTTCAGACTTCTGTCTTCTCTCTGTGTTTTATATTCATAGAAACTGATCCCGAGATGACTAGGGAGCACCACCTCTTCCTGGAAACTGTGCTGGACAGTGAGTCTACTGTACTTCTGATGCTGCAGGGAACACACATCACAGCTATTGTTCTGAATGATGCAACTCTATAGTGACTCTTTATTACCTGGAAAGACAATAGTCCCTAGAAATTGGGATTCTGTTTTCTTAGAAGCCTCTTTTCTGTGTTCACAACTTTAGTTGGTTTTCGAGAAAGGCTGTGCTAACCAGAAAAAAAGACAAAAACGAAGCTGGCAAGGTACACGTGGTGGTGACAGGATCCTCTCTATTTTAAAGTTGTCTGCAACAAACACAGAGATAATAACAGGGGAAACTTCCTTAGAGTAGGGAAAAGAGAAACACAGTGGGAAAGAGGGAGATGAAGAAAAAAGGGCAGATCACTGGAAACAGTGATGAATGTGATTTCAAATCTGAAATGTCGGTGGCAATGTAGAAACGGAGCTTAGAAAAAACAAAAATATCAGAACACGTAATGTTGTTGGCTACCTCTTTCAGAGCACTGGAGCATAGAGGACAACTGCAAGGAAAGCCCTGTGCTTCTCTTTTTGAGAATGCTGATAAAAGCCAGTGTTTTTCTAAAACAAACCGATTCTCTGCCCAACTTTACATATTTATCAATGTCACACAGCTTTTCAACTTTATCTCTAAAACGTTCAGGTTAAGATGTTTTCAGTCTCTACATTTTAACATTTTATTTTTCTTGTGTCCACACACTCTCCAATGCATGCTACATTACAAGTTGGGGAGGGGGTGTGGACAGCAGGAAGTAAATGTACTTGGTTTAGTCAATGTTGTTTGTCTTTTCTATAGTCTAAATATTTGGAAGTTTTCAACATTCCTTGCCCTCAATGAATTAGAATAATGTGAAGCTCTAGTTATTTCCTTTAAACACCTTTGTCCCCCAGGATGGGTATATTTACCTCATTTTTGCTTAGAGCCTCTACTCCGTGGTTATGAATTTACGTTCCTTGTTTCTAGTTCTTACCCAGATTTCTTGGTTCTAAGCAAGCCCTCTCACTTTTGTTCTCAGAATAATGGATCCCTGCTTGGTCCACATACTCACACCTGTGCTTTTTGTTTCTACTTGTCTTCAAATTACTTTGGGGTCTCAGTCTTGTCGTCCTTTTCACTACCAGCTTGAGTACAACCACCTAGTCCCATGTCTCAATTTTGAGTGACGACTTATATAGGCATGGTAAAAAGAATATGTATATTTTTTGTACTGATATACATATTATATATATATATATACACACATATATATATATGTTTATATCAATAGATAAATGTATATGGTTAAAACATGAACATAATTATGTCAAATAAATTTTTACAGAAACAAAGTGTATTTAAGATTGAAATCTTCAACTGACTCACCGCTAAACTATTTTCTTTCTACTCAGTAAGATCACATGGGGCTCTTCATCAGCTCAGGATATGAGAAGCAGGTTGTTAGATCTCCAAAGCATGATGTCATTGAGTCTCAGGGCATTAATCATCATGGCATATGTATTATTTCACTGCTTTGCTCTGCTGAGCCAGGGAGATGATGCATATGAATTCACACTCCTCCACTGTCACCTTCTTTCCTCTTCTATCTCCATTTGCTCTCTGAAGGCAGTTTTGGCTGCCACCAAATACTGCACCCAAAGTGTCAATTTTTTAAAATGCAAATGGTGTTGTGTGTATTCATAGGAACATCTCATCATTTGGGCCAGTCCCCTCTCAGTGGGTATATGCCTACTGGTATTGTAACTGTGATTTTGTTGCAGCTATGCATCCAAGTTACAACTAGAATTGTAAAAATGCTAATTTAAAACTAGGATATGGTTAGGTAGGCTCAGATGCCTCTGGAGTCATTAAGTCTGTTTAGAGGCATGGAACTCTATCAGTCTGAGAGGTATTTGTTTGTTTGTTTGTTTTCATGTCACATAAGCCCTTCTGTTCCTTCTTGGCATTTCAGTTGACATTAACCTCTGATGTATGTCCTGCCAGTGTTTTCTCTAGCTCTAAACAATCTCCCATTCACCTAAGAGAGACTGGGCTGGGGATGGGGGGAGAAGTAACAACTGCCAGTCTGTGAGATGCTGGAGATGTTAAGCCTAAAAGAGGAAAGAGACTTTGCCTTAAAAATCTTAGAATATAGTGGAAATAGAGATAAGAGAGAGTTAATATGGCATGGTAAAAAACAAAAAAAATCTCCTATGCTGTAGTTAAAACATAGTAAAAAGAGAGACGCTCATATTGACTTTTGGAGACGTAATCTAGAACTTGAAGGAGAAGATCCATGGATGCACTGCAATTCCAGAAGCTTCAGGAGGACAAAGCAGAAATCAGCCAAAGCCAAGCTTGACCAGGCTCTGGAAAGTGATAGGAAAGATCATTTTTTTTGTTTGTTTGTCCTTCATCACTGAATTTTGGGGAGTGATTTCTCAATGCTTTTTAATACATCTGAAAAACAAAAATATATAAACAGTGATTTCTTTTCAATTAAAAACTTGGTTTTCTTTTGGTTGATTCGCTGGGTTCCATTCCCAGTGCCTTGTGCATAGTAGGCAAGCACTCCACCAAAATTTTGAAGGTGCCTCTCTGGATCCAAGTACTCTTCCTGGGGTCTGATACTGGTCTGCCTTCTCAGGATATTGGTTTGAGCTAGCAGAGTGACCTCCTAGGATGGACTACCCTTTTGAATGGTCTAATTAGAAAGATCTGTGCAGACAAGGTAGAAGTGAAGCTGCCCCTTCTTCAGGATACCTTCTGTAGGTTTATCTCTGCTCTGCTTGAATACTGACTTCACTGACTTGGATTTCTTAAACTTTATCATCCTCATGCTTGCCACAGTTGTTCTGTAGCTCGATCCATCTGTAATGTCCTGGGTCTCAGCTTGTTTACCCCTTCTCATTATTATTCAAATAGCATTCCAAATATCTTTATGAATGCTACTGTTATTTTTATGACTATTAGTACTACTAATAAAGTCTTTTAAAAAATTTTTAGTGACTACATGCTAGGCACTGTGCTAGGCATATTTTCATATCTTCCGAACAACTCTGAAAAAGTAAATGCTTTTATTTCATAGTCATGGTTACCAAGGCTAAAAAAATTTAAGAAATTTCGATTCATCAAATATTGTCCTCAGGATATAGAGCACGTTTACAGGTTTATGGACCATCTTTGACACCAAACTGACATTCAGCACTTTTTACAATTCCATTGAGTCATAGAGCCTACAGGTGCTGGCAGTGTTTCCTGGTACAGGGACCATGGGCAGCCACATGACTAGAACAGTCAGGTGTGTATGGTGTTGTTGATGGCTCCTGCAGGTTTCAAGGCTAGCAAAGAGTCTTCTGGGGGGCAAGCATGACCTGGAGAAGAAAGTACATGGGACTCCAGAGTCAGCCAGAAGCCCAGACACTTGTCTTTCTGCCTGAGAGCAGAATAGTCAGTAGGTTCTGGTTTTCTGTTTATCTTGATTTTTTGTTTGTTGGTTGATAGACTCTGCTGGATGTTGATTGTTATGGACTTAGTACTGTTAATGCTTAGTAAAAATATGATCTTGAAATACTGTAATTGAAACCATCCCACTCAGAGAAAGGGAAAAAGGAACTTGGATCAGAATAAATACCACTAACATCAGCAATCCCTACATAGCCCTGCAAATATATTGACCTTTTAACATGCTCTAGAAGTGTTGTTTTTAGAAGAATGAATCATTTCTTATGATAACAAAAGTTTTTCTACTTACTTTTTTTTTGTCACAAAATTTGAAGTGCTTATTATCAGGCCCCAATTGTTTAGATTGTACATAAGCAGTATTTTCAAGTACTAATAAGCTTCTATTGTACAGGCAGATTATCAAAAGCAAGTTAGAGACTTTTCAAGTTCTCTAGTTACACCTCAAGCTCTAGATGCAACATCAAACTGGAAAACATATGTTGCCCATACAGAGGAGTAAGAATGAACATATAAGAAACAGGTTTAAACTTACTCTTTACATGAGGTAAGGGGCCATGTGTGTAAGTGTGCGTGCTTTGGCAGGTGAGTAGGAAAGTGTAGACATTCCTTGCCTAGAGGGGATGAAGTTAGAGCAGGTGCCCTATTGTTTCTGATCAGAGCATAGAGAAGGCACTTTCAGTGCTGGAAGTATGCATGGCCTTTGTCTCAGAGAGAAAGTAGTTAGCCCCTGGCTATGGGCTAGTGGGGCTGTATTTCCTGCTGTTTTGACTTCAGTGATCTTCCTATTGAAGCAGCCCTTGTGCTGATGACCTATGATGGAATAGTAATTCCAAGATATCAGAGAGTCATAGACTTGTATCCTATGATAGCTTCCTTTTCCAAAATAAGGGGTAAATAGTCTGGAGAACCTGAGGCTGATTGTATTGTATTGCATAGAACCTGTGTACAATTTGTTGGCTGGTGATTTGAACCAGCTTTCGGAAGCACTGAGTAAGTGTTGTCACAAAATACTTGCAGATGATTTTTCCCCCTTCAAGAACTTTGTGGAGAGCTCATTAGGAACTCTTCATGCCCCTATGTGACTCAACACAGTGTATCATTGAGAATTTTGAGTATGCAGTCTGTACAGCCTGCTCTTCATAGTCATTACAATTCACACACACTTTGATTCACATTCACAAAGCAGAGATGGAATCAGTGAGATTTTGTTCCTTAATCAATCTCTTGATTTATTTAATCTCACCCTAGTTTAATACCAAAGGGATTTAAAATGGCTAAATTAATGAAATTCAGTTAAATTGTCTCTTGACCATACTTAGCATAATTTCTCTACTTTTTAATTTCAATTTCTCTATTCTTCAGAGAGCTTTTTCTTCTTTTTCTTTCTTTAAATCATTGTGGATATAGAACATCCTCTCATACTTTGAGTAGCTGGTATCATCTCTATGTTAAAGAAAAAACAGATATACAATTTTTCCTGAAATGCCAGAAATTTTCATGAGGTGAAACATCTAGTTCATAAGGAAAAAAGACAACCCCAGCTACCCTTGAGGAACTGATAAAATATTTCATCTGTTTCTAAGATACTTGGGTAAGTTCAACTAAACAGGAAACAACAATCGAAATCCTGAGTCAGAGAGGAACTACTAATTACTCATTAGAGTTTACAAGCAGAATGATGAGGCCATTACCCTGAAATCTATAAACCTTGAGACAATATATTGTCAGTTATGAAAGTACTATGGTTATATGCTCATTATCATGTAATTTTATGGATGATTCTGCCTTGTCTATTTTCCTATGCTACTAAAATGCTTCATACTTATAGATAGAGCATGTTTTTTTGCAAACTGTGTATGACATAAGGTACTTTGAGCAAGAAGAAGATAAATTACTCTACTTACTCTTGTGAATAACTTACACCACCCTATATAATTTGAATGGAAAAAGTACATACAAGAACAAATGGAAGGCTGTGGCTGTGGCTCTGTGGTAGAGTGCTTGCCTAGCATGTGTAAGGCACTGAGTTTGATTCTCAGCACCACATAGAAAAATAAATAAATAAAATAAAGTTGTTATGTCCAACTACAACTAAAAATATTTAAGAAAAAAAAAAAGAACAGATGGAAAGATCAGTTCTCCTTTGACATAACTGAGACAATGTTCAGTTTCTCTAAATACAGGGAAAGGCCAAACATTAGGTGCAAAAATATTGTAAGCACAGATCTCTTTGGCCTCTTTTGGTGGACTAGTCATCTGTAATACTCAGTCAACTTGTCACACCCAATGAAAACCATGAAGAAGGGGAAACAAAATGGGGAAGTGGGATGGGAGGTATAAATTCAGTGGTCTTTTAGCATTTTGGAAAATGTAAGTCAGTGTGGCATTTGCAGAAGTTATTGCTTGTTATCAAAGCCATCATATACCTTCCCATGCAATCACACCTAAGAATGCTGCTTCCCTTTTATCCTTTGATCTAAAGCGGAGTAAGAATATCTTTCTTCCTAAAGCAAGTCCTATTCGGCCACTTGGACTCTCTGTCCACATGCCATGCCAGTGCTCTGTAGCTCAGGTATTCTGAGACATTTTACTAATGTTTATTCAGTACTTGCTATTGTGTTCTCTACGTTTACATAACTTTGATTTTCACAAAAGCCTCTATGAGATTAGTACTATTTTTGTATAGATGTGAAACTGAAGCACACAGAGATAAGATGCAGCTGTTCCAAGAGACTGGCTGCAAATTGTCTTTATAGGGAACCTACAGCACGTGTTTGGCCCTTCCCCTCCCTCCCACTATTGTACCACTGTAGAAGTCAAGTCAGAGAAGTAAGTCCATGTGTAAGGTAAGGAGTAATGCATACCAAGAGATAGGCCAAAGAAGACTTCCTTCTCTTACATCCCAGGGTGGCTCCACAGATGTAATTATTACTAAATTTTTATGCATTTAAATGTTTTCTATGCGTAAACCAGTATATGCCCACTTTTGCATACACATTCATTTTTGCTTGTGGCTCACTTAACATAATTTTGCTACTACTGTTGTCATTTGTGAACAAGCTTGTCTCCATGAATTGACTGTAAGCTTTTTGAAGTCATGCTCTGTATCTGTTCTGGTTCTCTACTGTGAAGAAACAAATAATCCCAAGGCTTAATGGCTTACACCAACGTTTATTTTGCCCAAAGATCTGAATTCCGGCAGGGTTCAGTGAGAATACCTGTCTTTGCTCCCGCTGGGGATTAGCTGAAGCAGCTTGGAGGTTGGGCTGGAATTCTATGAAGGCTCCATGGCTCACATGTGCAGTGTTTGATGCTGGCTCTCAGCTGTCGGGACCTAGGGGAGAACCCATGGCTGGAGCACACACATGTGGAATTCCTAAGGAGGTGCACCCTGGTTTCCTCAGAGCATGGTATTAGGTTCCCAGGATTCTTAGAGAACTGGGTAAAAACTGTATTACCCAGGCAATACAGTTTCTAGCATCATTTCTGCAGTGCCTACAGGTTTACCCAGATTCCAGGGAAGAGAATGTCCATCTTTTCTCTTAAAACCCACATCATAAAGAGAGCATGTGCAGTGGATATAACCTGAGCCCATCTTTGAAAGATACAATATGCCACATATATATTTTAGTTTCAGACTTGTTCATCCACTTTCCAGACCTGTTTCACAGTTTTGTACACAGTGGGTGCTCAATTAATGTCCAGAACATGGAATTGTTGAATCAAATTTAGGAGAAGCAGCTTTCTGTATTGAGCCAAACTAACATGGGAGAGAGGAGATAGCTCACACAAAATTGGGATTTGGGGTATAAAATCCCACCAGGGATGATTATAAGGAATTGCTAGAGAAGATGCTTAGGAAATGATTCTTTTGGGTAAATGGTGAACGTCTCTCCAGTAGGCTTCTGAGGAGTTCCATTTTGATTGTGAAGAGGAAGGGGGATAGAGCTGGGCTAGGGTTCAAGAGAGCAGATATAGCAAAATGGCAAATCCTTGGGAATTACTGCTTTTGAAAAGCCGTAGAACCTTGGTACTTGTTGATTTTTCCATTGTCTGTGACTTTCGTAGAGTAGGAAAAAGAGAAAACTAGATTTTCCAATGTAGCGAGGCTTTATAACAAGGGACTTGATTTTTGGACTTCAAAGTTTTGCTACTATGTGCTGGAGCTTAACTGCAGTGCTGAAAATGAAATTAGGGTCAGATAACTGAGCAAAACACTTAGGGTTATTACCACCACTGTTCACAATGGCATCATCCTCCCTGTCCCTAGGAATGGTGCAGAGTCCTTGAGTCCCCTCCCATTGCCCCTCAAGCCTGTTGCCCCACAAGGTCCTCTTGCCTTATCTCTCTGCTATGCTCCTTCCTTCTGGTTTTTCCTTTTCCTTCCCTTCAGACACTGTGCTAGTTCAAGCCTTTGTTATCTATTTCTAAGATAGATTATGGCACAAGATGAACTGGTTTCAACTCTCTCCCCCTCAATTATTTTATAAACCCACTGCCAAGTCAATTTTCCTAAAATTAGTTAATTTATGCCTCTGCTTAAAAATAAAATATTGGTAATACCCTTTGATGGTTGAATCAAGCCCAAAGAACTTAAGTGTGTCAGGTCAGGGTCCTTATCAATCAGCCCCAGTCATGTGCATGGTAGTTTTCTCTTAAGCCAACCACACACCTGACACAGCAACCTGGTTGCTGACCCCTCTTCCTGTTTTCTCCTTTGTCGACTCTCCTATCCTCTTATTTCCCTGGCCACCATTGCTCACTGTTGAAATGATACTGATTCTCTTTCATCTTCTTCCTTCAAAGCAGCCCTTGTCCCTATCTAAAGAAGAAGGTGATCTCTGTTCTTTCTGAATGGCTTTGTGTCACTTTCTCTCTGGTGCTATAGCAGGGCACTCTGAGCTCTCTTCCTGGATGGAGGCTCATGCAGTACATTGGGGGATGTCCTAACTTCAACTAACTTCAGCATTGTTTCTCCACGATCATAGACACACTTGTAGTAGGGCTTTGCTAAATGTTGTTGTTTGGAATTGCATTTTCACAGATTCACATTGGGGAAAAAAAAAACAAGTTTAATCTGGACCATCAATTTAAGTTTTTATTTATACAGAGTGTGTAAAGCAAATGCGGAGAAAAGATCTGATTGGTTTGATATCTTATTACTGTAATCATAGTTTCTAAGTCAAAAAAATCAAGACGTGATTTTAGAAATGATGTCTACAACATAGTTGTCAAAGGACAAAATACAGTTTCCTTAAAATGTGCTATACGGAATTTGATTCCTTTTGTATGTGGGAGCTTAAAAACTAATGTCATTTTTGGACCCAATCCCCACATACATTAATAAAGCTAATGATTTATTTTCCACTAGCTTGGAATGGGAAGTCTTTAAACACTTTTGGATTGTACATCTTATACCTTTTTGTCCTCATCTGTTTTTTGAATTAACCTCTATCACGTGCTGTATTTATGAGAGAGACCAATAGTGTGTCTGTTTCCCTCTTCATCTATACTAATGAGATTAACTGATAAGAATCAGAGTCACTGAAAATTGTGTATTGAAGTCATAAAATCGGATTTTTAAAGAAAAGTATTTTCTTGTGACTTGTTAACAAAATTCTCTTCTTTTATGTTAAAGGTTATAGTGTTCAAAACCGATTCTCTTTGCACCTTGTGACAATATTTCAGTTACCCTGTTTTCAGTTTTGAATACTTTGCCATTTTTCCATCAGTACCTGTAGGTATCATGTAGTTTTTTTGGTAATGCTATTCATAACACTCTCCTATTCAGTCTCCACCACACACTTAGCCATTATTTGGGGCACAGGTTTTCTTTGAAGCTGGTAGGACCTTTGTGCACAGATGAAACCTGCACAGGAAAGGGGATGCTTCCCACCTTCCTCTCTGTTGGACTTTTTATCACTGCGTGACAATATTTTCCACTCCTCTGTAGATAAGAATCTTTCTGTAGATTTTCTATATTGAACACCGAGACTAAATGCTGTAAAGCAACATTAGCTATTCTTACCACACTCATACAGATTAAAAGCGAGTCAAAGACAATTAGGTTACTCTGGCAGGAACCCTGACCCACAAACTGATGGTTCTTGATAGTGCCTTTCAGCATGTTCTCTTTGGCAAATGCCAGGAGACAGACTAAGGCAATTTTCTTTTGTCCTCCCACCCCTTTAAAAGAATAGGCTGTTTTCCTTTTCCCACATTCTCCATCCTTTGCTTGTTAAGATTTAAAAGAGTTAGACAAGTGATTCTGCTCAGTTCTTACATGTAGTCACTGGATTTCAAGCAAACTTCTGCCCCAGATGTCTTTTCTAACTTGGTAAAACTTCAGAGATGCTCCATAAAGTGCCTTGACATTCCATGCCAATGTTCAATGAGCTTGCCTTTCAGGAAAGTGCCACCTCAGATAGTCACACGGGGTTGGTTTTCATCTGGATGTTCAGGTGCACCAGCTCAGCTCTGTCTGATCCTCCTTTAGAGGACAACAGAAAGCCCGGTAGCTCATGAATCATGCTGACCTCACCAGGACAGACCCCATGATGGAAATCTTACCTCTTTATGACCTCCTTGCCTGAATCCTCTTCAGGATTTCTACAGCCCGGGAAAGGCCAAATTTAGGGCTGCCTTTGCCCTAAAATTATTTTGCATACTTCAATTTCTCCTACATGAAATAAACTCAATGGGAGAAGTTGGCTTTTTAACCACCAGCTCAACTCCAGTTCAGAGATTGAAGGATCTGGAAGGGATACTCCTGAGACAGCTTCTAGTCAAAGAAATTCTCAGTCATCCAACATGTATGTTTTTATGTGCTTGGGATTGAACACTTGGAGACAGATAATACATATTTTCTAAAGATTTATTTGTAAATTATTATCACTATTAAATGAACCTAACAGATTCTCCTTGAACAAGAAAAATTTTGTCTTAGAAAAAATTTATGGTTTCTAATATATTTAGGATTATTTTCTGTCTTATTGGGCAAAAATTTCTGAAGGGAAAAGGCATAATTTTTTTCTAGGTAACACATGTAGGAAGTTTTTGTAATAATACCCAAATTCCTCCTTTTTGATAAACTAAGATTGATAAAAAAAAGACTGTGTTAATGCCCATGTGTACTTTTTATATTTTAATATTGTTTAAGTTAACCTTATATTTCTTGGGTTTCTACCTTAGACATCAAGAACTCAGGAGGGAGAATATTTCTTAGAATATGAGCTCCCTTCTATCTGTATATTTATTACTTTTCATGAGAAAAAAAAAACATGTTTCCACATGTGTGTACATATACACTGAATACAATGGGTTTCTATTGCCTTGCTATAATTTATTTTCCAATGAAAGTCTAGTTACCATGCTTAAACTTATGTTCTAGCTCCTCTCCTACCTCATCCCAAATAACTAAGCTCAAAAAAAAAAAAAAAAAACACAAAAAAACCTTAGATTTATCCAATTTCAAAGAACAGAAAAAAAAGGAAATCAGTATTTCATTTGGTGCTGTTTTCTCTTGGACTATTTCCATGTACCGGTAAGAATGAAACCTATTTTTTTCTCCTGCTTTCCTATAATTATGTTTTAGTATTGAGATTTTTTTTTGTCAGAGTAGATTTCTAGCAATTTGGTAAATGTTTTAAAATCAATCAGTCTTTAAAAAATTTGTCCTGCCAAGACTGTGAACTACATTCCTACATATTCATTTTTGAATTGATGGATGGATGACAGGCAGTAGGCAGCAGGATTGAGCACTCAACGATTCTCATGTCAGGCTTCAGAAATCTTCACAATCTGATCTGAGCACACGAGAAAGAGTAGGAAAAGCGCAAAACCAGAAATATGTATGAGAGTTTGATTTTAAGTCAGAAAATAGCAGCAAAGAATTATTTTTACTAGCAGGAATAGCAAAATAGTAAAGCTAGAAGCCTGGAACTTTTGATGTCATTATGAATAAATGAACTGATTATTTTATGTTTTATTGAAAAGTTATCTGTTATGCCACGTTGAAATCTTAGAGATTAGTTGAAAGAGAATAAAAATGATTGAAAGATTCGAGGGCCAGATTTATGAGGGAAGATGAGAAAAGACAAAGTTCTAATGATATTCTTCCAGTAAAAGGTGGTGAGGTTCGATGGGAATAGCACTAGTTTGGGAAACAGAGGCTGGTGCTTGTCTTACAGCTACTTCCAGTGATCCACTGTGTTTCCACTCAAGTTACCGCATACTGGGATCAAATTGTCCATCTGTGCAGAACGAGAGGATAGTATTGGGTTATTTTTAAGGTTCCCCCGATCCAATTTCATAATGGTTTCTCATCTGCGAGAGAGATGAAACAAGAAGAAATGTTCAGAGTATATAGAGTTAATTTGTTAAGGAAAAGAAAAACACACAGCATTTTAAAAGTGAAACACTTTAGATGAAACATCTAAACATTTTTAGATGAAACACTCAGAATTTTGGGAACATTATTCAACCTATGATGTTGGCCCTTGAGTTAAATGCTTACTTTCTCTTGTTTCTTTTGCAAAACCCATTGTGTCTTGCTTATTCTTAGCCATATTCAAACACCAACTCTAAAAGAGAGAAAAAAGAAGAATGAAAATAGAAGAATTAATGCAAGTACAGTTTCTTTAGGGGAGTCCACTGGTTTCCTCTCAGCCTGTCCTACTTTTTTCTTAAACCTGGCTTGCATGCAGACTTGGCGTGTTTCTTTGCAATCTTGTTAGAGTTTTTGCAAAAAAGTTACAAAAAAAAAAAAAAAAAGAAAAAGAAAAAGAATAACAATTACAAAACTAAATAGAGCTTTCACTTTGCCAGTACTTAAAAGCAAAATAGAATGGTGTTCCTCTCTGCACCCAAGTCCTACTACAGGAGCTCATGAAAGCAAGTAAATAATCAACTATTACTTACTTGGACAATGACAAAGAGGGCCTCGGGGCTTGTTGAGCAAGCACTAGATGATCTTCCTCGTTCTGTGCAGTGCAAAATTTCCATAACATGATTCCTACCCTAGGGGAAATCACATTTCAGAAGTTGGGAAAAGAAAGTTTGGATTGATTTAAGGTGGTTTGTGGGTCTCCAATCGTTCCCAATTTTCTGTACAAGTACTTTTCCTTCTTTGGGCAGTTTAATAGTTTTGGTTTTTTCAATTTTTTGAGAAAGTAAACCATGTTCCAAAAGGTAAACCCTAAGCAAAGGATACAAAACAGCAGACAAGGGACATAGTGAAGAATCAAAAATCTATAATAGTATGTGTACTTATGAACTATTTACTACTTCAAGCGATTTTTACCCTTTGAAAAATTCCAAGGTATAAGTCATTAGTTAGCAATAGTTGTAAAACAAATCAGAGTTCATTGTACTGTGTACTATTGATCATTTTTCTCCCTACATTTTAGAAAAGATTTTTAGAGTATCTATTTTTAAACAAACAAACAAATAAACAACAACAACAAATCCAAAAGACAGTTAGTAAACCAATCCTTTAAGCCAGGTAAGGAGGAGAATCAATAGGTTGACAAATACCCCCCTTGTACCTCCTGGTTCTAAGGATAAAATTGTGCCTGCTTTCCAAAGTGAAAAAGGTAGGACATGGTCCCTGTGTGCTCATGCTTTTGTGTATAATGTGTACACCATCTTTTGTCAGGTGTTATAAGTGAAACAAAATCTAGGACACAAACATATTTTGCAACCATTTCCGGAGATGAAATACATCAGCATGAGCAAGACTAGAGAATATTAACAATCTGCTTACCAGCAAGTGGAAGTGTTGTCCCACTCACTGATTATGGAGTTGAATATCATATCATAGACAAGAGCGACAGATCGATACAATCTGGCTTTTCCGTCATTCGGTTTCTTAGTTTGTGGCTAGGAGCCAGTGATATATTTTGCTCTCTTTGTTCTGCACTGCACACGTGCTCTGGTAAGCAGCTGCTCTGTCTTCTTTTCGGTGCTCAGCCATGATCAGTGTACTTCTGTGAGGTCCTAGGAGAATTTTCATCAGCCCTGGCCAGTAATTACTGTCGCTCTTCAGACACATCTCTTAGACATCCTGCATTTTTATTCTTCTCCAGCACTATGGAGAAGGGTGGGGCTGGAGTCACAGAGTTTATCAGCTGAACTTAACACCAGCAGGAAAGAAAAAAAGTGCTTCCTCTTCTCCCCGTAAATTGAGTGAGGGCATATTTTTCTGATGCTATCTTAAAACACAGGTTTTGGGTGATTGCATATACTCTAGTTTTTTTTTTTCTTCTCTTTTTCGACCCCAGAATATTTAACATTCTATCATTTCCATTTTGATTTATTCTACCTGGTTTAAACAAAACAAACTGGTCAGGGACAACAGCTGTTTTATCTTCTCGTGCATTCCCACAGGCCCAACATTCCTCTGTCAAGCTTCTGAGCATCCTACCGAAGGAACAAGTGAAAAAACTAGGAAAGAAGTTGTTAATTTTAGTTATTTTTATCTGCTCCATTTCCTTTCATGTCACCTCAGAAACCTCTCTGACATTTAATCAAGTGAATTATCTGTTCCAAATATTTAATTTATTCATTTGTCATATATGTATTCCTAATTTTGTTACACTGGGACATTGTTTAAGGATGTGGGGGTCAAAAATATAAAATGAGCTTTCTGTCCTGATAATTGAATGACCATACAAATAAACAACTGGGTGATGTGTCACGGGATGTATGAGTGAAGCATATACTAAATCCTATAGGAATCCAGGAGTGGTAATTAGACATTCTGGCTGCTATCATCAGGGAATACTTCACAGAGGAGGTGCCATTTGAGGTGAACTACTAACAGTGGATTGAACAGCAGTGACTAGAGACAGGAAGAGGATCAGAGGAAGAGAGAAGAGTTTAAACAAAGAAACTGAGGTTTGATAATGTCAGGGAAACTGTCAGAAGGAAGGCTATTGCATCTCAGAGAAGTAAGCCAGTTTATTTAGATTAAATGCTAAGACTGTCAAAGTAGGTAAAAAAATTAAATTGTACATGATTTTGAATGCAAGGCTAAGAAGTTTAAACTTAATTCAATAGTTTTGGGGCCACTAGATGATCAGATAAGAAGAATTAGGCTGGGGGGACTGTGTATAGGGAGACAAGTTGTGGTAGGTTGTGGTGTGTTGAGGACTGAACCTCATGCCTGAAACAGGAAGATGCTGATGAATACGGCAAGACAGATAGCAGGTATTGCAGAGGAGGATGTGACGAAACATGAGATACTATCAATCAGAAAGAGAAGTCTGAGACAAAAGAGATGGGAATCTATGTTCTCCACTACAGGGTTTTCCCGGCAAGTCTTACTCTTCCTAGACAAGAGTTCAAACCGCACTCCTTGCACTGTGATGCACACCTTCTCCAACTTGGCATTTTTGAAATTAGGATATTTCTTACCATCTATGTGCACATTTAAAGTGACTTTTTTGTTCTTGAAAATAAGTTAGTAAATCGATGGTATATATTTTAATTGGCACCTTATCATCAAAAAAGAATGTAAAATGTGTATTATTATTGTGTTTGAGTTAGGCTTTCAATGAAAAATTATTTCATTACTTATTGCAATTAAGTCAAGAAACAGTATAAATTATATTAAAATATTAATAATATTAATAATAATATGAATCATGTAAATAATTTTCAGCAAATACCTACATTGCCCAAAGTAAAAAATCAATGGGAAATTAATCAACTGCCAGAGCTTTGGGCAGATTATGAATGTATTCATCAAATGCTTACTGAGCAGCTCTGATTAAAAAAAAAAAAAGTCACTCTTATAAGTTCTAGAGGGACCCAGGATAAATGAGATGGAGCTCTGCACACAAGAAAAAAAAAAAAAAGACAATTATGCATAATTTTACCAAGGCAAAATGTGACTGATCACAGGACAGACCCCAAAGGCATGCTTTGGATTACCTGAGAAGATTCTCCCATGGCTGCTTGGGAATGTCAGGTCAGTCTTTGAAGACACTGAAGCACATATCAGTACTTGCTCCAGGGCCTCAGAACCCATGCTTAATCCATTGTCCTTCCTCCTTTGAAGGCATGCACACGGGGATGTGCAACCCTGAGAGGATGCTGGACATGGTCAGAAGAAGTGTTGCAAATAGTGTGGAGGAAGGTGTACCTCTGGAGCTGAAGTGATGGAATTCTCTTGGGTTTGGGACCCTGTGTCACTACCACTATGGTATGTGTAATGGAGTTGGCCCATAATGGTCTCCAATAATGTGGCACCGGGGAAGTGTAGCTTGCATTCTCCAGGGAACTTTTGAATGCCTCTATTTTTATATGACTTTGCATTCTCAAAGGTTGTTTCCACTTTCTCTGTCTTTTGCTTTGATCATGATGACATGTCATTACTTTCTGCACTGGGAATATGGGGAAACAGACTCCAAACTGTCACTGACCTTGTCCAATCCCTGTGGCTGGCAGGAAGTAGAGTTAGGGAGGGAAACAAGATGTACTAGACATACACTACTATCTCCTACTTGGTCTTGGTCCTCCCTTCTTTTCACTGGTTTTATCTCATCAATGTTTTTATTATTTATGTATTTATTTATTTTTACAATCAGAGATGCAAATTGGCTGCTTGACACTGGAAATCAGTATTCCAATGTAAAAGATAACATTCACTTTGGCCAACTGGCAGGACCAGGCTGCCAAGGGTCTGCTAAAGCAGGCGGTAGCTTCTGTTTATTTCCACTGGAAGGAAGAACAGTCCTTGTGGGCTGCCCGTGGAGATGCGGTGTTGGGACTGCGTGGCACATTCTCAGGGCTTCTGCTTTTGGGATGAGGCCAGTTGTCCCTCTGTCTTAGGTTAAACCATACATTTCCTTATGTTTTTGCTCCCAGGTTCCTAGTAAAACAGGAAGTCAACAGGGCCATGGCTAAAGAGAAAGTGTCACTGTTTATAAATTCACCTCAATTCATTGCCACATACTCATTTATACAATTTCAATACTTGTTATTTCAATAACAAAACACAACAACAACAACAAACTTCTCTTGTGCTTTGAGTCAATACTTACCCAAAGTGATACTGGGTAGTCATTAATTTGGGGGCTGAATAGGACATTCCACTTTTAATATTTTCTTAAATATCTCTAAATAGGAAGAATGGATAGGACGAATTCCCAGGACTGACATAACAAATTTTCATAATCTCAGTGGCTTAAAACAACAAATTTTATCTCTCGAAGTTCTGGAAAATAGAAACCTGAAATACAGGGTGCCAGCAGGGAACTGCTCCCCTGAGACTCTGGATACAATCCTTCCTTGCTTCTTTCTAGCTCATGGTGGTGACTGGGTTTATAACTGCAAAACTTGCAATCCCAATGTGTCTCTGTTCTCACAATGTATTCCTCTCTTATCATAGGGAGACCAATGGGATTGGATTAGAACCACTATCTTAATTTGATTACGTCTGCAAAGACCCTATTTCTAAATAAGGCCACTCTTACAGGTATCAGGGGTCAGGACTTACTGGTGCCTTTTTTAATGTGATTTTTTTAATGGGGTGTTCAAAACAAAAATTACTGACTAATGATTGGCATTCTTTCTTTCATTATGACTGCTTATAAACTTATCATAGCATTTTATCAAGGTTATAGATTGCTTTGGGGAACAAGTAGAGCTGTAATAAGGCAAATATTTTGATCTTCTTTGATAAACCCATAGTATTTCTTAGAACCATTATTTTAATCACAATCATATTAAAACTTATTTTTTCATTATCTATCTCCTCTACTGGATCCTTATCTCCACAAAGCCAGGGGTCATATCTGGCTCCTTGTATATCTGCAGCGTTTGCCCAGGTGTGGAGTGGTGGTACTGCAGAATGGTCAACCTGTCATCATCCTTGTCCTCATCCATCATGTCCTCACTCTGGACATCCTGGGGTTTAGCTGTGTAATCTAAGGCGAGTATGTTAGCTTCAATGTCCTGTCCTCATCTGGGGGATTATGGCAAATGAAGTTCTATTCTCATGGCTTCTATGAAATTAAACACATTTACTCATTGCCTTTCTGTTATTATCATTAAATATTCAGTAAGTACTTGTGGAATTCAATGGAAGGAGACTGCAGTTTAGCCATAGTCCTGTCTTTAAACCACTCTGTCTCTTTGGGGAAGACTGGATTTCTGGGGTTTCAGTTTTTCACAAGAAAATAAAGAGAGTTAGATGAAATGATTCTGAGGTTCTTTCTAGTCTGACATTCTGTAAATTCAGCCAGCTTCTTCTTATGACTTTAAGGAGAGAAAGTCGGGGAAGGAAGAAAAGGGAGAGAATAGAAGGAGACAGAGTTAGCCCTTTGATTCTATTCTTTATTGAGGATTATAATAAACAGTATGGATTTATGAAAGAGGGACATACTGTTATTGGTTTTTCTCCTGTGCTTAATACTTTGTGCTGTGTCTTTTTGACTTATTATTTTAATTAAATAAATTTTAGAACTATTTCTTGCCTGCCTGTTGTAACTCAGGCTGTGTGGTAGGTTATGGGCATATAGAAATGATTAATATACTCCTCTTCCCTGTATGGCATTTAAATCTCAAAGCAATTGAAAGTTCATATCTATTTAAAATTTTAAGTAGGCAAGTATAGAAATAAAATAGAGGATTCTGGTTTCTAAAAGTTAACTTTATTGTTCCTCTGTAGTTCCTCTGCTACACACACACACACACACACACACACACACACACACACCCCTTTCTAGATTTTGAAAACAAAAATGGAGAAGGTGAGGCACATTCTATTCATTGCTTCCTGTTGACCCTTCTCTGTTGGTTCACTCACCATGTTCACAGAACAAATCCCTACAGGTGGCAAAGTTAATCCAGGAAGCAGATGGTGAGCAGATTGGAGGGAGGACTATTTGGGGAATCCTAAGGTGAAAACTCTCCTTGGAGTTGTTTGGATGTAGCTTAACATCTTTGTCCATTCAATCGGGTTGAATTTGGAGCCTCTCTAGTTACTGTTGAGCTGGGAATTGAATGGCGGGGAGAGTACAAGTGAAATAGGTTCAGGGTAGCATGTTTTAGGCAGAAGAGACAGTGAGGGCAAAAGCCCTGAGAAGGAACTTGCTGTTGAAGGGACAGAAGGAAACCCAGCATGATCAGGCTATGCCACAATACGAACTCATGGGATCTACCAGAACATGCGGGACTGTGAAGGACAGATTAAGACGTTTGGATTTTATTCAAAGGTCAGGGGGAATCATCCATAGTTCATGTGTATATTTTGTTGTTCCAAGTATCACACAAAATTCCAGTCCCCAAACAGGTTTCTTGTTTTCTAAGAAGTTATTTTCCAAAACCCTGAAGGCTTTCCCTATTCTGTGAAGCTGACAGACCATGTCTATTGGGCAAGAGTTAGATGAAGTAAAAACTGCATTTCAGGATGACGCAGGGCATTAGGGGAAGAGGAAGGAACATTGTTATACTTATTTACTTTGAATTTTGATAAAAGATTTAGAAATGTAGCTGTGTGTGTGTGTGGTAGAGAAGAATGGGATAATAAATGGCCCATGAGAAAGAACTGCCATTTTAGAAACAGTGGTTCTCAATACCTCAAACCAATGTCCTTTTCTACCAGAAAAATTAGTTTTCTGTGATTAATTTCTCTCCTTTGCTGTACTATTTTGTGGGGACTTCAGGAGACCTTTCTGAGGAAGGACTTTGCATAGTTGGAAGAAAATGATAAAGAGACACCACAGATCCTGGTATGGTAGCACTTGTCTGTAATCTCAGCTATTTGAAACATTGAGACAGGAGGACCACAATTTCCAGGCTGGTTTTAGCAACTGGCAAATCTAGTGTAACACCAATCAAATAATCTGCATCTCATGATCTTTCAAAGGACAGATTGTTGACTACTTTTTCAATATCTTCTACAATTATTGGTGTATTTTTTATTTCTGCCTTATGACACATGCACACATACTCAAACACACACCACTTTCTATTTATATATATTTTATTTTCTTGCCTGAGTGTTTAAGATCCTGCTCTTCAAATTAAATGGATTTCAATGAACTCATTTCACTAAATCATCACTATATAAACAAATGGATATAACCTACCAATTTTATTTAGTAGCCAAGATAATTGATTAATTTTTTGTTTCTCATGATACTAAATATATATATACACACATATATACACATTTGTTTATATATGTGTATAAATCAAATTTACCTTACATAAATTCAAATATACAATAATAAAAATAAAATACTGCCCGTATAACATTAACCCATCTCTTATGTTACTCCAGAGAGTCAAATAAAGGCTTTCTATCCAAATAAAGGCAAAGTCCAAAATAAAACCAATTAGTGAAACAACAAAGCAAAACAAAATGCTGTGGAAGTCTAGGAAGCCAAATAAAATCTTGTTCACATAAAGGCAAACAGCCAAAGTAAAATAAAGAAAAAAGTCAAAAACTATTTTAAAGTCAGGACACAGAAGAACCCCTGTTTTTTAAACAACCACTCAACTCCCCTCCCACATGCAACCTAATGAATAAGAGCATCCCTGCTGCATGTATGATCATGTGGTAATGGACAGGGCAGCTCATAAAGAATCAAAGTCATTTCCTTTGAAGCTTTTCTTTCTGAATTCTTATTACTTAAGATAATAGCTTATTCTGTACCATGCACTGTTAATGGGCTATTTTATCTATTCCTCCCTAAAACCTTTTGTTCAGAACTGTGAAAACTGAGGTTTATAGAGTATATTAATCAGCTTAGGCACCATAACTAATACCATAGCATAACAAATGCCACAGTACAAGAAATACCACATATTGGGTGGCTTTACAAAACATAAATTTATTTTTCACTGTTACGAAGGCTGTGTAGTTCAAGATCAAGCTTGTGGCAAGGGCTCTTTCTACCCTGTGATGGCCGATTTTTTGCTGTGTCCTTACATGGTGGAGAGAATCTCTGGTATCTCTTCTTTTGAGGGCTCTAGTCTTATCCTGTAAGGGTCCTATATGTCCACCCTCATTTGACTTAATTATGCCCTTACCGGCTCTATCTCCAAGTATAGCCACATAGAGGATTAGAGCTTTAATATAAGAATTTAGGAGACACAATTCAATGCTTATTCTTTAAAGCAGCAGAGTCTGGATTTGAATCTAAGTAGTAGCTTAGCACCGGAACTCTGCTCTGAACATTTTATAGCTGCCTAAGATTCTCATAAGGATTAGAAATGGTTGGCAATATTTTCTCCAAGACCTTGTGTTCCCCACTCTTTGGCATATCTCTCTTACCTGCCTCTACCAAATCTTTTCCATGTCCAACCCCTCAGGGTTCATTTCAAGACTAATTCCTTCCGAGGGTATTTCCTTATGTATGAACAAAATGCCCTGTTATGGCATGGTGTCTCCTCAGAGCTCATGGGTGAGACAATACAAGAAGGTTTAGAGGTGAAATGATTGGGTTTTGAGAGTCTTAACCCAATCAGTGCAGTAATCCCCTGATAGGGATTAACTGAGTGGTGACTGTAGAAAGGTGGGGTGTGGTTGGAGGAGGTGGGTCATTGGGGGTGTGCCTTTGGAGTGCATATTTGGTGAGCTGAGCTTAGTTTCTCTGTACTTCAGGACAGTTTCTCTGTCCTGGGCTGCTTTCCTCCACCACACTCTTCTGCCATGATGTTCTGCCTCACGTGGTACCCTGAAGAATGGACTTGGTCTTCTGTGGATTGAGAGCTCTAAAACTGTGAGCCCCCAAATAAACTTTTCCTCCTCTAATTGTTCCAGTCAGGTCTTTTGTTCACAACAACGAAAAAGCTGACTAAAACATGCTCCAAATAAGAGGAATGTTCTTCCCCATCCAAATAAAGGAATGTTAGTTATTGAGCATGTCGCTGACAGTTTTAAGAGAGATTCTGTACTTATCTGTCAGTTAACCTTTTGGGGAGGTTTGCAATTTGAAATATGAGCTTATAGTACATCTATTTTCTACAAATTTGGTTTATCTTATTTGATGCTTCAGAACAACAGTATTTCTGAACTAAAAAAAATCCCCTTTTTCAATATATATTGCTTCTACATTTTTTATTAACAAATATTTACTGAACAATTTTTATGCTTAAGACATGAAGTATAAATTTAATGGCCCTTCCTTTTAAAGAAATTAGAGAAAATTAGGTATTAGTGGAGAAATAGACTTGCATACAATTAACTATAATCCAGGTATAATATGTAATATCTCAAAAGAAAGATCTAAAAATATATGATATAAAATTTCAGAAAATGAAGTCAGATAAGAGCTTGGAAATATTTTTATTTGATTTTATTCTGTGCACAGTGAGGTACCCTTGAAACCTTTCGAGTTGGTAGACAGCTTGATCTGATTTATTTTCAGAAACACCTTTCTAAAGTAAAGTGGAGTCTGTAGGGGAAGAGAGTTCAGGCTATTATAATTGCCCCCAGATAAATCCTAAAGAGAAGCAAATTTGTAAATAGTAGAACAGTTTTTATAAGTCAAACATTTTTATATGTCAAAGAGTTTGATGTTTGAAAGCCACATTCTCATTAAAAAAAAAAAAAAGGTGTTTTCCTACAGTTTATCACAAGGAACACATTTGATCAGGATATTATTTAAAATATCTAATCACTAGTATGACAGGGCCTGGCAATCAGAACAGGAACTGACCAATAAAAATTGAACAGTTAATAAGGATATAAATAACAGGTGTGACCACATATTTATTGACAGAATATTAGAACCAAACACCTTTGCTTCTGATGTTACACTCATGAAGCCCATAATCTGAATGATTCTGCTTGTAAGCACACTTCATAAATTACATAATAATTTTCCAGTTCCTTAATTATTGATTTATTTTTATAATATACAGCTGAAGATCAGTGTAAGATACGGAATTGGTATAAATTTTGTACTCATCTATAAAATTTGTTGTGTCAGTTGGCCTATGTAGTCTTAGAGAAAGCAAACATAATTTATATTTGCTATTTTATGATATTAAAATATTTACATAACTTAAAAATTCCTAGGAGTTGATATATTGATGGATCATTAATAGTGTGGATTTAGCTGGGTGCAGTGATGCATACTTGTAATATCAGTCTCTAGGGAAGCTGAGGCAGGAGGATTGAAAGTTCAAGGCCATCCTGGGCAACTTAGTGAGACCCTGCCTCATGAAAAAAAGCAAGGGGATGAGGCTGGGAGTATAGCTCAGTCATAGAACGCCCCTGGATTTAATTCCCAGTAAGGGGGGTGGGGAGGGAGAAGTAAGGGCTAAGGATGTAGCTCAGTGCTCTACCACCCTGGGTTTAATCCCTAGTAACACTAACACACACACACACACACACACACACACACAGAAAAAGAAAAAGAAAAACAAAAGAGCTAAAGATGTAGCTCAATGGTAGAGGGCCTCTGGGTTGAATCCCCAGTAACAATAACAAAATAAAGCAAAGTAAAGCAAAACAAAACAAAAACAGAAGCAACAAATGTTGATTATAGCTATGTGCTTCATAGCCTAGAGATGATTTTAAAAATGAGTTTCTCTCATGTGTGTGTGTGTGTATATATATATATATATATATATATATACACACACACACACACACACATACAAACATATATGACATGAAAATCTTAATAATTGGTATATTTACTTGTCAAAATCTGTAGCATGGCTACTACCTACCCCAAAAGCCGGGTGCACCTGTAAACTCTTATTTAGATCTATATATATATATATATATATATATATATTTATTTATTTTTTTAGGGGGGGAGGACATCATTTTGCCTGTGTCATAATTCTATTCTAGTAGTGATGAGTCATGCTGTGACAGGGTTTTACAAATTTCTGATGACTCCATCTTTGGAAGCCCTGTTACCACTAACATTTGACAAGTTTTGCTTGAGCTCAATTCACCTTGACTTATAGCACACACATTCTACTTTAGTGCAAAGCTTTTCTAACTCTATTTAAAGTTCTAGAAAACTTCTTTCCACTTTCATTTTTATTATTCCTTTAACCTGCCTCCCCTGCTTCTTCCCCAAATCAGTTTTTTCAAAGTTACCTGCCCATGACCTCTGGGGGACAAAAAAAAAAAAAAAAAAAAAAAAAAAAAAAAATTGCCATCCGACACCCCTTGATACTCATTGGCATTTGCAGGGACCAACTGGAAACTCGATTTGCCTGTTATCTTCTTGCCCACTTCATTCCCCAGACCACTTAGTGATGCTGCAATAACGTCCAATCTAAGCCATGGCCAACACTGTGCCCTAAGTGAGCTGGCTTTCCCTTCCCACTCTATTGTGTAAAGATGGTGGGTAATTTAGAGCGGACAAAGTACTAGAAGGGGAATGAGAAGAATGCTAAATGGCTATAACCTAAATGATAGATAGAATGTCTTTTTGATGAACACTAATGAGCTAGTGCCTACTTCGGGGAAAGTACATTACAAGGACTTTAGGAGAGAACATTATGACCAGCACCTGTAATTCTTGCTTATGTTCACAAGAACTGTCAGCACATCCTGGCTCTTGTACTGCTAACGTTAAGGAAGAGCATGGATGGGAAACAAATGGCAGAACTTGGGGAAGTGTTTCATTCTTTTTTTAAAAAATAAAATAAATAAAAAGGCAGATGGAGTTTTGAATACAACTAGCTAAAAAGTATGAAAGGATAAGAGTTCTGGCTGTTTGAGGGAGAAAATAAGAAAAGAACTTTTTGTTTTAATTGTAAAAAAATCGCTTGAGGTTGTCTGAGGAGCTTAAAGCAAAAAGCATTGAGAAATGGGAGTGAACAGTAAGATAGGGTTTGTGTAACAAGTACCTCAAACCACAGGAGTCACGTGGGTTCTTTCTGCTCTGCTACTCTTGATTACTTGTCAGAGGGTAGTACATTTAGCTTCCCCCATCCTGCAAGGCCACTCAGACATGTGCAAGCTGGAGTAGTCTTTATTCACAATGTCTTTACAAAGGCTTCTGCACCAGAGCAGCAATGGCAATTTGGTGGACTACTGCGGGGGTCCAGCATATAGCTCTTACCCTACCCTCACAGGACCTCTTACCATGGATGATAACAGAAGGATTCAGATGCTGGCAGACACTGTGGCTACTTTGCCTCGAGGACGAAAGCAGGTATGATGACTATTTTTTTTTTAACCTTAAAAGTGTTTGTGTTTTCTTGAGAGTAGAGTGATATGTTCATCTGACTTCATACTAATCAGAATTAGTGACCAAGCCTAGGGGTGAGGAAAGAGGCAAGGTGCGCACAGATCTAGAAGACCAATTCAGAGATGTGAGACCAGAATCAAACACCTATTTTCCATCTTAAAAGACTGTTTTTCTCATTTGAAGAGGTGCTCAAGTAAAATGAAAATCGTTGGGCATGAGAATGATTTGATCTTTTCCCTCTTTTTGTCTTCATTGATTCTTTTCTTCCCATCCTCACTATTCCCAGTCTTTGACAATAATTTCAGTTTATAATCAAAACAGAATTCTTTTTCTCTTGGAAAAATTCTGTGCACTAAGTTATTTTTATTCACCTCTAGGGCACTGGCACATGCCTCATGCTCTTGGGAAGGATGGCTTTTTTGGATAGGTGAGTGCGGGATAGAGTGCCACTTCAGCTATTTAGTAGCTGTGGGATACTGCACAAGTCACCAGTCTAATATTCAGGTTGCTTTCTTGTAAAATGAAGATAATGGTAGAAGCACCCTTGTTAGGCTCTGTGATTCTTAGGTAAGGAATGTACAGTACCTAACAGTGACCAATATGCAGACTGTGCTTATGAAAGGCTAAATTCTGTTATTTAAAAATTTTTATTGCAGAATATTTCTCTAAAGATGAAAACTCACTTAAAAAAATCCAAGTCCTGAATTTATTCTGATTTTTTTGTCCTTCAGTTTCTAAACCATAGCATATTTTTATGATTTACTCTTAGATTTGTTATATCCTGTTATTTAAACTTTTAAAAAGCACTTATTTACAAAATATTCAGAATTGCTTTAGAGCACGATTTTTTTTTCTCCCTTAATCTTGTGTATACATCATGTGCACCTCTGAATCCTTCTGATATCAGGATCTTGGAATTATAGCATGGAGGGAGAGTCATGATCTTTTTTTAATGATCCAATGAGTTAAGTCTTTGGTATTTTTCACAGTGAAGATAAGAACATGATTTTCCATGACCTAGATTATTCATCTTTCTCAATCCAAAGGGGTTTTACAGTACAAAGTTTAATATAATGATGAACATTCCCATCAATTGACAACCAATCTGAAAATAAAGCAACAAGAAAACACCAACATCTTTATTCAGTTTTGAGATATAGAGCAGCCTGTTTTCCTTTCTCTCTATTTGCTTGAAGCTATCATATTAAATATGATTCATTCGACTAGGCCATGATTTCATGCTTTTGGTAGAATACTTACTGCTAAAGCTGGTCATTTTTGAATCAGAGTCGAAACTTACTTCCCACCCTCCATGTCCTCCATACCTGCAGCTTTACTTATTTTATTTACTTTTCAGCTCAGACATTTCAGTGCAATAGGTAGTTTCTGAGCACCCACAAGGGGACAGATGTCATGCTACCCATAGGAGACACTGAGTAGAGCAGCACATTTGTGGCCCGGAGGGGTTACAGTTTAGGAAGTGGAATGAATAAGCATTATACAAAGTAAATCGACATAAATCCTTTCATCCAGGTAGCATGTCTTTGAATACAACCTTCAAGGATTTTACAGAGGAAGGGAATGATTATTGCTGAGGCACCATCCTAGTGCCTGGGGTCAGGATTGTGTAACAATAGTCATAGTGCCAGTGGGACCCATGCATGGGCAGGAGGTTCGAGGAGACCTCAGACCTGGGCTTCTTTGCAGAACATTTGGACAACTTCCCCTGAGAAAGCAGTATAGTCATCCCTTGGTATCCATGGAGAATTGGTTCAAAGACACCTCCCCCACAATGAATGTCAAAATCCAGGGATGCTCAAGTCACAGACATAAAATGGCATAATACTAGTGCATAAACTAGGCATGGCCTTCCTTATACTGTAAATCATCTTTAGATCACTTATAATGCCTAGTATTATGTGAATCTATATAAATAGTTGTTATATTCCATTCTTTAGAGAATAATTATAAGAAAAGTCTGTACATGTTAAGTGCAGATCCTGTAGTTTTTCATTGTTTGAATTTTTTCAGTTGGTAGTTGATTGAATCAACAGATGCAGAACCTGCAGATACAGGGAGCTGACTGTGATGTGACCTGCCCAGAGACCACTGAATGTGTTTGAACAGAAGAGAATTTAGGAACTTTATTCTAGAAACTGGGTGGGTTGGTGACTAGAAACTAGATGTGAAGGGGGAACTTTTGCATTAGTTAGAGAAAGAGGAAATGAGACAATGGAGAAGAGACGGAAAGACTTGAATATCAAAGGTATTGAAGACAGAGGAGGCACATTTGACTTTAAGCCTGAGTAGCATGAGTTAGAAAAAGGCAATCAGTAGAAGAGATCTGATTACTGGTGGAAGTTAAAAAGAGGATTTAGGCATATTAATGTGTGTGTGTGTGTGTGTGTGTGTGTGTGTGTGTGTTTATACACTCATGAGTGCATACATACAACCCAGACCAATCAATGTATGTGTATGCTCTTCACTTTTCTAGTTCTTCTCTTCCACTTCTGTCATATTCTCAGACATGCTGGACTTCCTCTATTCAAAGAGCTCTTTCTTGATGTAATGAACATTGCTTTTAAAACCAAACCAAACCAAACCTCTGGGTTTATACAACCTTCTGATTCTATACAATTTTTATCAATGAAACTTGATTCCAATCTATCCCAACATTTTGGAATTTTCCAAATGGATGTTCACGATTCAATGTGTTTGCTTGTTGAACATTTTCAATCTGTGGTTGGTTGAATCCAAGGATGTAGAACCATGAGGACATAGAGAGGACATAGAGAGCCACTGTATGTTTGAGCAGTAAAGAATTTAGGAATCTTATTCTAGAAATGTGGTGAGTCAGTGAGTAGAGACTAGTTTGGGGAGAATGATCACCCTTTTGGCACTGACTGAACAGCAGGCAACAAGATCCCTGGGAGGCAATCACAGTAGCAGGTGCTTTGCGGCCCACTGTTATTTTCAACACTGGGAGGGCTGACGTCAACAATTCATACTTCTTGTTATTGTTGGCTTTGGTTTCTGCAAAGCTGTATCTGGTTAGCTTCTAGTTTCAGATTAATCTTTAGAATCAGTTCGTGTTTGCATTCAGAATTGTTTAAAAATAAATTTCTGTGTGTGCAGATTATTTCAATAGCTGCATTTGTAGGAAGCACCAGACATCCCGGTAAGGCTTCTAATTTTGAACACAGTTTTAGGGAGGAAAAATTCCTGGAATGGAAAGCTCTTTAGGAAGAAGAAAGAAGGATAGTTTTTGTTAATGTGGGGGGCCAAAGGTGTGGTGATTGTGCTTGACAGAAAGCAGTTTTTACAGAATGCTATCATGAGAACTAGGAACCCCCTCACACGGGCAAGAAGCTTGGCTGTGTATTAGTGGCACCACAGATGGATACCTTTTGCTTGGGTTTCTTTTAGTTATGAAATCATTACTAAATAGGCAATTTCTGGATGACTGATTTCACATGCAAGTTCAGATAAGGAATTTGGGCTGAACTCTGTAATGTGTATTTCTCCGTTGTTTCTGCCCTTTAAGAGCTTTCAGTATTTCTGTCAGCACATCTATCAGGGACCAAGGTTTCCTACAGAGGATTGGGACTATCTCAAGATGTTAGGTAGATAACTATGTTTATTTCACTACAAAGGAATTTTAAAAAATATATTCTTTGATTCATTTTGTGGCATTTAAGAAGTCCATGAGTCTGCCGTCAGACCTTCCTGAGAAGCTGCAAATTCTGCTTAGGTTCCTTAAGGGCACTTACAAGTTAGAAAATTGACATCAGCTCAGTCATTGTGTTGTATCTTTGAACAGTCTCTGGAAGCCCTGTGGTCCTAATGCTCCTGACTCAAAAGTGGATGAGGCGTGATTCATGGAACAATTGGGAAGTAAAGATGAGACAGGGGACTGGAAAGAGCAGAACTCATATTTTGAGACTTTCAAAACATTAAAAAACCCCACCTGTGTTTCTGTATGCTCTCCTAATCCCACTCTTTCAGGAAGTGAGAACTCAGAGCTGGATAAGGAAGTAACCATGTGTAACTTAGCAGCAGAAGTGGCTAGAGTGTTGAACTTTGAGCCTCTTTGAAGCAAACAAGCTATGTGGCTGAGGGGCAGATTTCCCCTGTCTTTTGATAACTGACAGCTGAAGTCAGTTTGGTCTTGGTTTCTCACTTCATAGTAGGAAAAATTACATTTTGAATATTAATGCCTGATCTTTTAAGTCATCTGACTGAAAACAGAAGAATGATGATAAGTTCAATGCCAGGCGTCATTAGTGGCCAGTGAGGAGATAAGGAACTTTGTGTATTCAGCCGTCATAACCAAATGTGTGCTTTGCAAGCCTGCCAAATTGCTAAACCTAGATTTCTCATATTAGATAATGTGTAATAAAAGACAGCTGTTGCCAGCATATGCCGTGAATTGCACACCAGTTCCTCATTCATGATTTTTGGTGCCTTCACTACAGGTCTGGAGAGGCTCTGGCTGGCAGGGTGGTCTGGGGACCACCAACTCTGCTAGTCACATTTTTGAGCTGCTCACCCTAGGGAAAAGGTGCAAGGGAAATTCTTCCAAAGTGTAAGACCCTTGGTAAGACCTTAGACATGCTTAATGTCACTTGGGCAGACAGTTTGGTGGGTGAACCTTGGGATATTTCTACATCACCTTAGTCTGATAGTCCGGATCAAAATCAAGGAGGCTGTGTGGAGATGTGGCCAATGTCAAAGAATTTGATGGTGTCTAATTTATTCAGATTGACTTTTATTTATGTTAGGTGCCTATAACCAACTCTTTGCTAATCCAGAATGGAAACTTAATTTATAAGTGGACTAAGTCTGATTTTGTGTGTGTGTGTCACAATAATACAAATGAGTCAGTCCTCAGGAATTGAACACCTGTGTTTCTCATGTTGTGAAAGACAAATATTTTCATCTTTGTATAACTGGATACATAGAACGGTTAAAAAAGGGGAGGTGGGGAACTTTCATTCTTATAGAAGTCTCTGATCTGTTTTGTGAACCTAAGAGATTTTAGATTTTTTATTTAAAAGGCCAATTGGAGAAAATCTTGAGGCTTATTAATGCTCTGATTATAGGCCTAGGAAAAGGGCATTTGAAATTGCTAAGGCTGGATGTTTTAATAATTTATCATCTCTTGCCACCATCGTTCATTCATTTAGCAGTTGTATATGAGGACATTACTGCCTTACTTGGCTTTCTATTAATGATTTTTCTTTACTTTCTGCTGTTTTGGGATAGAGGGAAGTTTCCCCCCTTCTGTTTGTTTTCTTTTATTTTTAAATCTTGCTATCTATTTGAGAATTAAACTTTTATCTTTTTTTTGTGATTACCTTTGAGTTTTCCTGTGAATGCTTAATTTAATGAAAGACAAAGTTAAAGAATATCTTAATACAACACTCTTGTACTTGGATACTTGGGTCTTCCCTCGACATTCACTTGCTTGTGTTGTCTAGTGGTTTATTTCTGTTTGTCTCCTTTGCTATTTTAAGTTCCCACTCTATTCTAGGCCCTGTGATAGGCAATTGGGTGGAAAGTAAAAACAAATACATTTCCCCAAGAGGCCTGAAGCATAGAGATGATTATCTACAAATGTGAAGTATCTGGTCAAATATGTACTTCATATAAATATA
This sequence comes from Marmota flaviventris, assembly GCF_047511675.1. Lineage (NCBI taxonomy): Eukaryota > Metazoa > Chordata > Mammalia > Rodentia > Sciuridae > Marmota > Marmota flaviventris. The sequence goes on from NC_092508.1 coordinate 73,514,358, forward strand.
TACACATATGACCCTATGACCATCCATATGTGAATATATAGATAACATGAAGACAAGGTAGCAAGAACATCCTGATTACAGATGACATAATTAAATATGGCTAACCTAAGTACTTAAGCATCTGAATTCAAGGAAGAAGGCAAGCAGATGAAGGCAATGAAAATAGATCAAGAAATTGTGAGCCCAGTCTAAGGGTGAGATTGAGAATGCTCAGAATGTTAAATTCATGGCCCTCCTTCCAAGGAGGCAGTCCACTAACAACTGAATGGTCTCTGTCTTTTATTCACCATATACCTCCGGTGCCCAATCAGGTTGTAACAAACCACACATTTCTGTAGGCTTTATGTACTCTTGGGCCTTATAAATCAAAAGTAGATTCTTTTCAGCAAGTCTAAGGATTTTTTCCCACTCTGAGCCATTCTGTTTTATTCAGTCTTCAGGGGGATATTATTGAGTTAAGGTCCAAAACTGATAAAAGAGGCAAATAAAACTAATTTACATAAAATATGTGGGATGAGTTCACCTCTTCATTACATTAACTTCATTGACTGGCGGCTGGATTACTAACACTGGGACACTCCAGAAAATTTGTGAGACTGCTAGCATTTGGGACCTGGTAATTTGAATTCCCCAGAGTAACGTAGGCTTCTGGGTAACTAGTCAGATATGCATTAATTCTTATATGGATTTTTCTACATCTGGTTCTTATCTTTTACTTATTTTATTTTTTATCTGGGCTATTTATCTGGATTGGGACATTTTATGCATTTGCTTACATATGACAACCATATTAAGTTGGCAGTTAAATACCAAGTTAGCTAGTAGCATGTGCTTATGTTTAGGGTCCTTGGAACAATACTTGAGAATGGGCTAATTAACCTTTCCTACACTACAAACAAACAAAACAAAGAAACCACACAAAAATCTGCTTCAGTCCCCTAAGAAACAAAGTGTGATTTCTTTATTGACTCTCCTCTGTTAAAATGGTAGAATATATCCTGAAAGTTTATGTTTATGTGATTCTTTTCTTCAACATGCCGAGAAGTGAAGGTGATATTATTTATACCATTTATAAAACCATTCTGAGTTTCCTTTCCTTTCTTGGCTGGGAATCTCACTACATTCTTCCAAAACTATTGCAAAAATAAATCGTAAATAGAATTGAGATTTTGAGTCCCTGGTTTCACCTGATTCATGTTTTGTATATGAGTTGTTTCTGTAGAGATTATTTTATCCTGCTAAAAACATTAGCATCCTGAACTATTACACTTAACACAGTTATTTCATCAGCATCTCCAAACATCAGAGATTTGGGTTTCATGGCATTTTGTGGGGGCTATTTTCTTTGGATTTGAGTGTGATCATACATTGTTACTGTTCATCTTCAGAGGCTTTAGATGCAGACCAGAGATGAAGTAATATTTCTAAGCTTTGGATTTCTTCCACATTACATGAACTCTTGTCACAGTGCCTTACTTTAAACGAAAAACTGAAAGTCCAGGTTCCCAACTGTTCTTTGGTATCACTAGGGATTAGAAATGACTGCCTTTATGTAACAACCTCCCAGGAGCTGGGCCAAAGAGAGTGGTGAAGAACAAGCTCCTGTGTGATTTAGATCAGTTTATATCTGTATTTTAAAGACCTTAAGATAACTGAAGGCTTTTTCTGTTTTTCAGCTTGCTTTGACTCGATCAAGTTCTTTGGGTGAATTTTCCTGTTCTCAAAGGTAAAGAGATTCGGTTGTTTTTTGGTTGTTTTCCACCCAGATACATAAGAACATAGCTCTCCAGACTGTTGCTAAGACACACATGCACACACACATAACAGGTTCTACAGTTTACACAAATTCCAGTTATTCTTAATTGTTGTAGTGATTTTTAATAATAAATATGTATCAGATGTGATACTCTGAACTCCATGTGGTTTATTTTATTTTATTTTTTATAGAAAGCTTGTTACTGTGGAAAAGCAGGACAATGGAACATTTGGATTTGAAATTCAGGTGGGTAGTTTTCAAATTTTCAAGACTCCCCAGGAAGAAAGTGGAGCAAATAGTGTCATGATGTTTGCAAAGTGTAATGAAGTTAGGATTACAGAGCTATGGAGACTGTGAATTTCATTCAGTAGATGGGTTTTTGGTAGTTTTCCAGAGTGTTGAGTGGCGTCAAAGAAAGAAAACACTGAAGCTGAGAAAATATTACTCCTGAGATATGCACAGTTCCTTGTGCTGAGCTGTTTCCATCTTAGGCTCAAGATAGATCAGAAATACTTTATACAGATGTGCATTTTAAATATTTCCATTCTTTACATGTTTTTACACAATCATGTTCTTATAATAGATACCAGGTTCCAAATCCTCAATATTTGAGAAACACTTGATAGACTGTGTATGTGATATACATGTACTCATGTGTAGTTACTGATATTTTGATATTGATGATTTCTTAGTGGAGATAATGAGAGATTTGTCTTTTTCTTCTGATGAAGGCACTTTATTACTTGAAACATTTAAGAAATTTGACTCTACTCACAGATTCTTCATGATGGTGGGAATTTTTTTCTTTTTCTTTCTTTCTTTCTTTTTTTTTTTTTTTTGGCACTAAGGGTTGAACCTCGGGATGCTTAGTGACCAAGCCACATCCCCAGCCCCTCACCTCTTTTTTTTCTTTTGTGATACTGGGGATTGAACCCAAGGCCTTGTGCATGTAAGGCAAGCATTCTACCTACTGAGCTATATTCCCAGCCCCATGATGTAGGGAATTTTTAAACAGTCTTTGTAGGTTTCAGTATAAATGTCTAAAATTTTAATTTCTTATTTGCTGTTTGCTTTTTCATGACCACATTAGGAGAAGTGGTGAGACAGGTGAAATGAAATCTGATCCAGTTAAGCACAATGGTTGTAGTTTAAGCATAACTGTTTCTTTCCACAGCAGTTATACATTTCTTTTAGATGTGTTTTGCAGATTTGAGATCTTAGCTTTTGTGCTGCTTTCAGAAAACTTTGGTGTGATATCAGCCCCACAATTAGAAACTCAGTATGTATTTTAAGATCAGGAACAGGAAGTGCTAAGTAAAACACTTTTTTATGAGTAAAGAAACAAAATGGAATGAATAAGGAGAAAGAGGAGAAAAGTATGCCTTTTACTGTCTGAACTCTTCCACTTTTAAATTTGGTAAAATCTTTAATTTGCCATAATAATTGGTGAAATGCATCAGATTTTAGAAGTAGAGTATTCTTTTATTCCCTGTTCACATGAAACACTACTTATTCTCTGACAGAGACACTGTGTGTTCTGTGACTGGTTCTTTTTAAATGAGAATAATCCTCAGCAATGTGCAGCAGTTGCTACTGAAAACATGATAAATGATTACTTGTGTAGCTGATTTTTCTCATTCTGCTATACTATTTATCACTGCTTCCTTATGTTTCCCTCCCATGCCATAAATACTTACTCTACATGGAACAAGAGTCAAAAGTATCATGAGTAGACAACAGGCCACAGAGCCACTCAATCTTTTAGATAGACATGAGCTGATGGCTTAACCTCTGAGCTACAGCATGTATGTTATCTTAGTGAGACAGGAAGTCAACAAATAGGGGAAATGCTTTGAGGAACGTTTTGCAGGCCAAATAGAACCTTACATATCCTCATGTGCACCATGTGTAAAAACATATCTGGGTCCTGGCCTGCCAAGAGAGTGACATTTTGGAGAATACCAGATCCATTTTCCTCCGTGGTTTTCCAAGGGTGCCCATTTTACACTGCATATGAGAATAATGCAGCATGATAAGAGCATAGACTTTAGATTCATGTACACTTTGGTTCTTATTCTCTTAATTACTGCCTTATTGGGTCCTTGTGGATTTCCAATAACACATATAAAGTCTCTAGTAATGTGGTTGGTATCAGTGGATGATCAATATGACAAGTTGAAATGAAGGTCACTGGGCATGAGAAAGGGCAATGTGATCTTTATGTCTCCATGAAATGCAGGTGATCATTCTGTCCCTGCTATTGTAATGGGAGACAATAGATCAGTGAGAGAGAATGAGAAAAATATTTAAGTACTAATTTCTGTTACTTTGGGGAGTCTGTTATTTTACTCCTATTTCTAATCTCCAAATTTACACCCAGTACGAGTACATTCAGGTGCCAATTACATAAATCAAATTGCTTCCCCTGTATTGTTTTCACTCTGATCCCTGGGGATGGAGGGTAGAACTTCACTGATAATGAAAATTGTTATAACAATGGCTTCCAAAAGGAATGTCAGTTATTTCTTTGGTTCATGTACCACATGGAGTAGACCAGCCTCTGTCTCTGGAAGGATCTGAGCTATAGTGATAGCTTTGGTGGGAAAACTGTTAAAGCCATTTCTGATACAGATGAGAAGTATATTACATGATCTTTTAAAAATCCCTTCTACTTTTAAGATATGGGGACTCTGAATGCCTTAGGGATTGAGCAGAAACCCCTTGAAGGTTAACAGATCAAAGTTTCTAGATGTGACTTGCATATGACTGACATGTGGTGCCTCAGGGGTTGCCAAATAAGAAAGAATTAACATTCAACATTAATTTCTGCACAATGAAGCAGTCATGTAGTGTGGCTTACTTTTAGTAATCAAGTATTTAAGACTCAACTCAAAATACTTATTTTGATTTTAAAGGGAGCTAGACTCCATAACTTAAATGTTTTAAAAAGAACAATATGTTTGTTTTGAGTAGTTGGGATGCTGTACATAGCACATATTTTCAGTATTTTGGTATAATTTGAAAACAGAAACAAAAACCCAACATCAACAAACTACTTGTGTGCCACACTGAGGTAAGAGAAAAAGCCTAACTTTTTCTAATTGGGTAACTGATAAACTGGTAAGAATTCGGGGAAGGCATAGTAGAGAGTGCTTAGAAATGAAATTAATGGAGTCAATCATAGCGTTTGTGAATAAATGCAGGGAAGATTGTCATTATTTGCAGAATTCTGTTTTAAAATAATCATTGCTGGCATGTCTCCCTTGCTGAATATATACTGTGTCATATTCTAGGTTGAGTGCTTTAGCTTTTAAGAACTAAATAAGGATTTTGCTCTTGGCCACCATAGTTTTATCCCATGGAGAAATAAGAAACTTAATTTTTCTTAATAAATATGTAATGATGATAGCATCAGGTGGTTTCTTAGGCTTGAAAACAGGAAATATTGAGCCACTCTCATCCCACTTTCTTTCTCATGCCAGATGTTTTTTTATGAATGAAGTTGGTTGCACATTGTCTGGTAGAATTGCAAAATTGCTACCTTTGATTCAACCTGTAGTCAAGAAAGCCTTTCCAAATTGTCCTTTGCATTTACCTATTTACCACTTAACAATAACTGATACAATTTCATGTTTTCACACATATAGTTTGAGTGTTTTGAGTAGTAACTCGGTATCTCCTTAAATTTTGTAGACCAACAGGCTCCAGAATCAGAACATCTGCTCCTTGGAATTGTACACTATGATCTGCAAAATACAGGAGGACAGTCCAGCTCACCTTGCTGGTCTGCAAGCTGGTAAGGTAACTTTGCTCCTGTTAAGAGCCATTTACATAGCTAGAAAAGAAAGCTTTTGGATAGTGAAGGTCAGGTGGTGATTGTTGCTTTAAATTTTCTTGAATGATTCCAAGACTGTGTGGAGCTTGCTTGTTATGTTTCATTTGCATGTCAGGAGGGATTATTTAACTAACCGATATAATATTCAGTTTTCTTGGCATCTCCCAGGTGATGTCCTTGCAAATATCAATGGTGTGAGCACAGAAGGCTTTACACACAAGCAAGTGGTTGACCTGATCAGATCCTCAGGAAACATGCTAAGGTAACTATCCATTTAGTTCCCCTAAGGTTTCAAAGATGTTACATTGACTCACAATGCTTGCTGAGTGAATGAATAGACTTTTTGTCTAAGGATCACCACAGGGGAGACAGCACACTGCAGCTTTGGGATGGGGTACACATATTTTCAGTTCCTTTTGTTTTTCAAGGTTTCCTCAGGCTTGAACATATTGTCGACACCTGAAGTCAGTGGGTATCAATAGCCCCAATGTCTTTGTGAATTTACAAATGCATTTTCAATGTCAAATTCAATTCAAGTGGCACACATTCTTTGGACTGAGAAAAACTGGTTCAGTTTCCATGGTTGATATAACCTTGTAGATACAACAAATAGAAGGTCAGAAGACTAAGTTTTTCCCTCTTATGCCACCAGCCACTCATTTTTCTCTTATTTCGTTTGGGAGAAAGAATCAAGTTTTGTTCAACTCTCCCAACCTTGAAACACAAACACTTCTACCAATATTCCAGAATTATTTTTATAAGATATTGGTTTTTCCAATTAGAGACTTGACTGATTTCCAGATCAATATTGAGTCTCCATGAGTGAAAACTGCCTCAAGGAAAAAACAGCATCATCATCTTCTATCATAGCATTCCTAGACCTTCTCTCAGTAGTTAGAAAATAATATTCACCCATTCATTAAAATTATACTATGGATAAATACTATGTAACTAGTGGTAAGTTCCGGAGAGGCAAAGATGAAGACCTTCTTAGAACTCTAATAATTGTGGAAGGAGATGGATAAGAAAATCCTGAAAAATAAGTAATTTTTTCATATTTTGGTTGTTGATAACTGCTACAAGGAAAGTAAAATAGGGCAAGGGGAGAGAACACCGACTAAGAAGTCTGCTTGTTCAGTTTTAGATGTTTTAAGTGGTCTTTTCTAAAGAGGGAAACTTGAGCCAAGACTAGTAGAGAGAAAGTTGGTCATAGGAAGTCTTAGTAAGCACATTCTAGGTAAAGAGAGAGACCTCTGAGCCCTCAGAATGGGTTTGGCATGTGGAAGCGACAGAGGGAAACCCAGTGTAATAAGTAGCTGGTGGGTTAATGAGAATATACAAAATGAAGACAGAGTTGGCCATGAAGCAGATTGTGGGTCTCATCAGCTATGCCAAAGAGTTTAGGTTTTATTCTCATTGAGGTGGGTCCAATATTATCCCATCCATTCTTCACAGCTACTTAGGTTGGTCTTATTCCTATCTATGCATGAAGTGCCTGAGGCTTAGAGACGACCTTGTTAAGGTTACCCAAATAGTCAGTGGCAGGGCTGGATTTGGTCACCTGGTCTGGATACCAGGATCCATTCTTTTCAGCTACAACTCTCATCATGAGCTGCTGAAAGAATTTGGTGGATACGCTTTGATACTTCAGGGATATGTTGATGGGTGTGCATGAGTGGTTTTGAAGGATGATTGATGGGGGTAAATGACTAAATCAGTTCTGTGGGTTCTGTGAGTTCAGGGAAAAGATGGGGGTACTGTTGCTCCAGAGAAACTTGGATTCAGAAGGCAGGCACCATGCAGAGTCAAAGAGAAAATGCTGGCAGAGTCAGAAATGTATGTTTCACATGGGTGAAGGGGACAGATTGCAGATCATAGAGGGGGGTAGTACTTGAGAGTCCACAGATCAGGCAAATGGAAGGCAATCTGCACAAATACTGAAGGAAGGGTCCGCTGAGGTCTGCAGGTTTGCCCATGCATATCTATTATGCGAACAAGTCAGACCCACATTAAGAGTCTCAGTGACAGAGGTTCACAGCAATCCCCTGTATGGCTCAGAGAATAGAGACTGTCTTAATTAGAAAGCAGACAGCATTTTGGCTTGTTGTCAGCTCATTATCTCAGGTATGATGCTATTAGAAATAGAGGAAAATTGGTCTCCACAATTTATGCATTTACCATGCCTTCTGAAATTGCTTGCATCTTTATAAATACAGTTACAGCCTAGTTATCAGAAGGAATTTGAACCAGTATTTTAAAATGCTTAGGAGTGATTCATAAATGATTGATAGTTTCGTAGTCAAAATAAAGGTAATTTGAGCACACAAAACAAACCAAATCAGTCAGGATAGAATAAGTCTTCTATTATTAGAAAAGCATTTGGCATAGGAAGAAAAGAACACTGTTAAAGTGATAATTCTGGGAATAAAGTTTGTAAACTAAAGGTTTGAGAAGAAAGAGTCATACAAAGGTTATTATTTTATAGTCGTTCTGGTTCTTTTAGTTCTTGTTTTCAAGTGATAAGGCAATTTACAGAGGTAAGGTCTCCCAGAATCCTAGCAGGAAAGGATTGCCGCCCATGTCAAGAAATAGCACATTGATCCCACTGTTGGGAGAGCCCCAGAGTCTGCTGTTTTAGTCATACCTTTTCTTCATCGTATCGTGTCTGGAGTTTGGCACATGCTAGATGCCCAATAAATAGTTACCACATGCATGAGCTGATTCAGCCTGTCCCAAAAGAATAGATTCTGGTACAGAGCAGCCATTGTTATCACATAGCAATTTTATCAAATGAAGTAAAACTTATGAATTTACCAGGATCTTTTCATCTACACTTTCAAGGGGAGCTATCCCCCACTACACATTTTATTTCTCCAAATGTAGTGAGAACACTTGGCTTAGATCCCAGGTCCTTGAAGGGCCATGGAAGTGTGACATTTATGTTGCATTTTTAGTGTGGTCTGTCCTCCAAGTGTCAAACTCCATCAAGATGAAACTCATCCAAATGAATCACTCACTCACATTATTTACCCCCAACCTTGTTTTCCTCCTTAAAACAGGATAGAGACTCTTAATGCAACAACCATTCTCAGAAGAACAGAACTTGAAGAAAAGCTGCAGGTTTTAAAGGTAATTTGATTTAATACAGTGGGGTACATTTTTCATCCTTGAATGGGTGAGTGGTAGAATAAAGATCTATTTGAGGAATTGAGATAGCCCTTGAAGATGAAATGTTATGATGAATCTGAACTGCTAAATTATCAAGAGCTACACAATTGCCTTTGCAGGAATATCAAATTCTGTAAATAGGTATAAATCACCTTCTTCCTTCCTCCTTCAGTGTGTCTATGGGGCTCAGAAAGGCAATAGGAAGGCACGTCATTTGAAGGACTTTTCACTGATGCACCTGTGATCTCTTTTGATTTACATTTTGTTTGGAGAAAAAAAAAATAAAGAGGACTTGTGAAATGTCCTCTCTTGGTTCTTCCTTAAGCAGAGACCATCTCTCTTTAATGCTGTTGCTGTCCTTCAGCCTCCTTTCATTGGAAAACACTATCAACTTCGAAGGAGGGAAAATATTTCCAAGAAACAATGCACAACACTGGATATTCAGTGAAAATCTCCTGAGATGGTTCTTTAAGGGTCTTAAAAACTCATTTTTCTAGGCTGAGGAGAGTCTCCCAAGTCATGAAGTCCAGATATGTTCACATGTACGTGAGGCATAGCCTTGCAGACTTTCCCCTGACCCCCAGTGACCTCTTCCTCCTAGGACTCTTGCATGGCAGTGAGTTGACCTGTCTGAGCAGAGATGGTGAGGCTTATCACAGTTCATTTATTTGTGATTTGTTTTTAAACAGCTACCCTTTATTTGTTTTCCTCATAAAGTATGCACTTATTAATTATCCACCCCAAGAGGATAGATTCATTATAATTTATCTTGCATCCTCTTCCTGCATGTTCAGTACTTTAACAAGCTGTTATCTTTTTCAACAGCAATGGTTTTGATACTTGTGTCATTTTGCTCATTCCTGTGAGTTTTTGAGTCAATTTTAAAAATTCCTTTAAAAGAAAACAAACTTCTTTGAGATTTAAATATCAGTTCGATTACATCTATCAAATAAATGAGATGGATTAAAATCTTTATGGCTTTTTTTTTTTTCACTTTGAACAGAATTTTTCAGTCATTTTATTCAGGGCTTTTAGTACTTCAAAATATTTTGTAATTTTTTTCATGCATTTTTACATATATTTTATTATGTTTACTCTTAGATATGCTCTAAGATTTCTTGCTGCAATAATATAATCTTTTTTGCAATTATTGCTACTAGTTTTTTTTTTTTTGTATAATTTTAAATCCAGTAGTCATACAACTTACTTTATTTGGATAATAACTTTACAAATCCCTTAAATTTTTTTACATAAATATCTGCATATAATGAAAGTTTTGCCCCTTTAGTTCAATAAAATTATTATTAGTAATATTTATTATTGTTATTGTTGGTGGTGCTGGGACTGCACCTAGGGCTTTACACATGCTAGGCAAGCATCTACCACTGAGCTACAAACTAAGCACCAGTTCAATTATTCAACTAATTTATTTTTCTTATCTTATAGCATTGTCTAGGATCTTCAGTAAGTTATAAATAGTAGTAGCTTTTTTTCTTGAATTCAAAGGAAATGCTTCTAATATTTTGTCATTAAATTTTTATCAGTCATAAGAAGTGCTTCATATTATATTTAGATTTTTTAAACTGTCAAAGTTAATTTATTTGTGCAAAAGAGAGATAAATGTTTGGATTATGGGTAATGTATACATATGTAAAATCAATTTTTCTATGTTATTGTATTCAAATATTTTGTTAAATGATATAATTTCTAAAAAATTATGTGTAGATTATTTGGGGTTTTCTATAAAGATAATATCTGTCAAAATGACATTCAGTTACTTTTGTTACTTAACTACACTGGCTAGGGCCTACCACATAAGATAAATAGAAATAATAATAATAGGTAAGCTTGTTTTGTTCTTGATTTTTAAAAGAATTGTTTCAATATTCTCCTACTAGGAATGAGCTCTTTCTATGAAAATACTTTCCAGATTAAATAGGTTCCCCTCTACTTCACATTTTCTGGTAGTTATAAAGATTATGTATTAATTTTCAGCACATACCTTTTCTGCATCTGTAAAGATGGTCTTCTCATTTACTCATTTTAAAATATCAGTCAGTATTATGAATAACAAAAAAAAATCAGAAACAAAAGTATGGTGAATGACATTTAGAGATTTTTTTTTTATGTAAAACCACACTTTTATTTCTATGATAGGCCCAATTTGATTTATTCTTGAAATTTATAATTATTTTTTCTGTACTTATAGGTTTGATTTGCCATATTTTTTGAAATGGCTTTATTTTACAGGTAGTCTGACCTATATTTTCATTTTCTCAGACATCTTTTAAAGTTTTACTATCACGTTTACTGGATTTTTTTACATGAGCTGGGGACTGCCTTCCTTTTTTCTTTCTTTCTTTCTTTCTTTCTTTCTTTCTTTCTTTCTTTCTTTCTTTCTTTCTTTCTTTCTTGTTCTCTGGAAGAATTCTTGTAATGCCATCTGAATCATCTGTACTTGAGATTCAGTTGTGGTGAGAATACTTTTTAACTGATGTTTCAATTCTTCTTATTTGCAAGACAACTCAGTTTTTCTTTTTCTTTTCTTTTTTGAACTGTTTTTGTGGTTTACATTTTTATTGATAAAGTTTTAAAAATTTTAAATATATTGCATGAAGTTGATATATATATATATATACACACACATACACACACACAAACACATACACACACTTTTTTTTTTTTTTTTTTAGTGCTGGAGAATGAACCAGGGTCTTGTGCATGTGAGACTAGCACTCTCCCAACTGAGCTATGTCCCCAGCCCCAATAAATACCTCTTGATCTCTGTCACAAATGTGATTATGTCCTCATTTTCTACCTTTTATGCACTCCCCCATCTATCTCCCCTACCACCATCATTGGTAATTTCTCTAGGGGTCTATTTTTTTTTAAATCTTAAAATACCAATATTTGTATTGGAGGCAATCTATTATCTTTTTTCTGTCTACTTTCATGATTTCAAAAATATTTATTGAGATACAGTTTATCTGCATGTATTAGGTTTCCAAATTTATACTGCTTAGAGCTCTCAGTTTTGGCCTAAAGACATGTGACTATATTCAGATTTGGAATACAGTCACATGGATCTTTTTGACTATTACTTCTTTACCACTTCCTACAGTATCATCTTGAATTCCTGTTCACCATATCTTAGAGTCTCTTGATTTATCTTTCTTAGTAATATCTTCAGTAACATTCTTATTATCTCCATTCTAATAGAATGTATTCTTTCTATTCAATTTTAAAATTTATTTATATTTTATTATCAAGTGTACCTGTTCTTGTTTCCTTTATTTGTTTCAAACTTTCTTTTTCTTATGAATATTGATCTCATTTATCTCTCTCAGGGGATTATAAGGATTCTTATTTTAATGACTTCTTTGGATACTTTTTTGAAAAAAAAAACCATATATATATATATATATATATATATATATATATATATATATATATATATATATATAAGTTGTTGAAGGACCTTTATTTTACTTATTTGTTTATATGTCATGCTGAGAATTGAACCCAGTGCCTCACACATGCTAGGCAAGAACTCTACCACTGCCACATCCCTATCCCTTCTTTGGATACTTTGCTCTTTTTATTTTGCTTGTAGAGAATCCATGTATTGATCTTTAATTTTATGATTTTGCTTTCATTAAACATCTGTGGGAATTTTGGAGTTTAAACCACCTGCTTTCCTTGAGTTGTAGCATCTCCTTCAGCTAAATGTTATAGGTGGACAGTTGCCTCCATACAGCACTTTGAGACTCCCAATCCAGAGCCAGTCTGGTAGCTTGGATGCCTAGCCTGGAGAGTCAGTGTGGGACTCGGCTCAGGTCATGAGAATATGCTTATGTACTCCTTTCTCTCTAGGTAGATAGCTGTAGCTTTTCTTCAACCTCCTTTTCTTTGCATGAAAGCTTTAGCCATGTTTCATTTCTTAAGCAGGGAGCTTGACTCAGTCTTGTGCTTCAGACAGGTGCATTTAAACCGTATACTGACAGAGGATATGAATTTATAGTTGCCTCTTCCAGCTTCTCTAGGCCCAATAGACATTAAGGTTCATTTCTACGTATGTCTGACATTTTTATTCTACTTCTAATTTTGAAATTGTGAGATTTTTAGCTCATCTCTTGAGTCAGAAATGTCTGGGTATGAGCTAGAGCCAAGGTCAGGCTGTCTTCCCTTCTGCACGATGACATTTCTTTGTGCATCCCCTACTGGTGAGCATTCTATTCCCCAAAGACTCTTTGTGGGGACAAAAGCTCTTCTTTAGAAACAGTGGTCCCTTCTGAGTCACATTTACAGGGATTCCCTTTCTCTTGACCTATGATTCAGATGTATAATATGAAAACAGCACATCTGGTGGACTAGCTGAGATATCTAGTTTTAAATCTAGCCCTGCCATTTTCTATTTTTGTAGCCCTTAAAAAATATTTTGCTGTACCATAACTTTATTTTCTAGTCCATGACATTTTTGGGGGGAAATTATAAAAATTAAATAGCATATTATCTCTGAAAGTACAGTAAATGTACTAAAGCCAGGGAGAAGTTTGGTTTTATATCTCATGTAGATTGAAAACACTTGAAAAATATTTGGAACCAATCTAATGTGTGATAGTTGCAGGTCCTTTCATGAAGCCAGTTTTTGTGTGCTCTTTCATGCAGTATTCAAACATTATGCCAGTTTCTCTGTATCAGGCCCTAAACGGGGCTCAGTCAAGCAATGTGGCCCAGGATGGCTAGAACTCATGTAGTTCTCATGGGATGATGACAGTTCATATTTATTCAAATATACAATGTGCTATCAATAACACAGGAAGAAATAGACTCTGAGGAAAATAAGGAAACTTAGTTACAGACTAAAAACTCTTAGTCACTTTGACACATCTGCTCTTTACACTGGTATTTTCATGGTGTTAAGTGATGACATACTTAGATGACTGGGCCAGATCAACAAATTAGCTATTTTAAAACCTTTATGTTTGCAAAAATTATATGCTTGGCAAGCCCTGGCTTTGTATTTTTGGATAGTAAGTTCAGGAATATTACTTCATTTTCTTTCTATATTTAGTTTTGACTGTCAACCTACTATTATGCTTCTCTACTGGACTCTGTTCCCTTGTAGGAGATAAATCTCTTTAAGAAAGAAGAAAGGAGTAGGTGTATATTCCAGTTGTCCCTAGTTCTATACTTCTGGATCCCTGATTCTCACCCTCAGGTATCCACAAGCTTAGGAAGTCAGCAAGGACTGTGACTAAGGCAGCCCAGCAGTTTTGTACCCATTAAAGATGTTATCACTCTGAAGGAATAAGAAATTAACCGAGCCAAGCATTTTATTACTTTGATTTATTGTTTGCATATTATATTGGCAACCATAAGGATTACTTTTTAACTGTTACCATTATTGAGGCTGGGAAGATTCCGCCCAGTTACTGTTCAGTCCTTGAAGCGTGAGCAATGACCTATGTTCCCCTTATGCATTTAATGATCTTTTTTGCAATTTTATTATTTTCTTTCCCTTAAACTTTTCCCTCTCCAATGTATTTTTTTTTACTTTCTTTTTAACCTTCATCTAATCCTCCAGCTTGCTTTGAACAAAGGACTGCTTATTTCCAACTAGTCTGTCTTTCTTTTAGGATGAGTGTCCCTGGCATGTCTGAGCTGTGTCCACTTGCTGGGCTAGCTATGGAAACCTGAAGAAGCAAAGGGAGGGGTAGAGTAGAGGACAAGGGATGGGAGGGAGAGTGAATCTGTGACAACTGTCTTGTCAGATGCCTTCCGCCTGATTGGTTTTGGATTTCCATGGCCTCAGCTTTCCCTGTGCTAGAGGCCAGAACTTGCATGCTGTTTTGAGAGCATACACTTCCTGCCCAATGTGGGTTCTGGTTCTCACATGCTGCAGCAGCCGAGGAAGGAACCAGCTAAGGAGTCAGGGTGTTGAGCAGTAATCTAATATTAGCCTTCCAAGAGACATTTGAAAACAGGTCTGTTCTCATTTGTGGTATAGAAAATAAAGAGATGTACAGCAAAAAATGCAGTTTTTGTACCGTAGGCTTCTAAGAGATTGATGATTATTGTTAAGCATTTACTAAGTTTTAGTCATTGCTCTAATTATTTGACATCTGTCAGCTTATTTAACCCTCATGAGACTCTTGAAGTTCAGGTTCTATTATTGCCTTCACATACATTTGGAGAAATTTGAGAGTGCACGTCTTTGTCTAAATAGGTAATAAGTTCTTATAAACCCAGACAATCTGGGTCTGTAATATTTTTTAAAATAAAAAATATAAATTTAATTGTTCCTCATTTTTTTAAAGAAGAGTTGGTGCTACTAGTTTATTCCTTGAGAAATTAGTATCTTCAATATTTTTATTTAATACAAAATACAGCAAAATCTTTTAATGAATGGGAGAGGCTTGTAGCATTTGAAAGAAAAGAAAATTTTAATGACAAATCTCAATACATAGAATTAAATTGCTTTCTTTACTGGGATTTTCCTAATAATAAGCATTTTTTTTCTTTCTTTCTTACAGCAAACCTTGAAGAAAAAATGGGTGGAGTACAGGTCTCTGCAGTTACAGGAACAGCGCCTGCTTCATGGTAAAGGCAATTTCCTGTTCAGAAACCACATGAACATTTCATCCTTTCAGTATTTCTGCCTCTAAGTTGATTATTGTTATTATAAGAAAAATTTGAAAAAAAAAAAGAAAAATTTGTCCAGTACCAATCAACAGTAGTAGTCTTTCTTTAGCATGAACTTTGGAGTAACTGAGGAGGGAAGTCAAGTCACAGCCTTTCTCTATACACATACAACATGCACATTCATGCACACACTTTCAAGAGGTGTCTGGATACTTGAGAGGAGCAGTAGGAAAAATTGCCTGACTGCTGTTTAAGCAAATGAATGAAATTCCTGAGAGTGATTATGGTGTGAGGGCTGGGTAGCTCTCAGAAGCTGTTGAAGCTGGCATGGTTACACATTTTTCAGGTAGAGTTCCTACCATTTGTTCAAATTGTAAAAGCTACATTTATGCAGCGAAATCATGTCTCATTGGTCCCTAACCAAAACAGACGTGTAAGATTATTGCAACAGGGAATGTATAGCTCTTGCCATTCTGTGCGTTCTGGAGGAAAGCATTGAGCTTAATGTTTGTCAGCGGCTACTTGTTTTGTGACTGATGTGACCTGAGGAATGAACTTTTATGTACAAACACTTCACTGCAACCACTAGCTGTGTGGGTGTGAAATAGACTTTACTTCTTGCTGCTTCTTTGGATAACACTTAACTCAATTCTCTATATATAACCTTGGGTATCTGTTGAAAGTGATAATCACTTTGCAGAAGAAGATACAATTTTAGAACTTTTGAATTGATACATAAAAACATAAGAATTATACATATTATGGAGTACCATGTGATGTTTTGATACATGTATATATTGTAAAATATTTAACTTGCCCACCTTCTCAAGATTTTATCATTTCTTTGTCATGGAAGCATTCAAAATACTTTCTTCTAACATTCAAAATACTTTCTTCTAACTTTTGAGATATAATGTACATGGTTGTCAACTATATTCACCCTGTTGTGAAACAGTGGACCAGAACCTCTTACTCTTACCTAACAGTAATTCGGTATCCACTGATCTACCTTTTCTGGTCCTTAACTCTCCTTACTCTCCCTAACTTCTGGTAACCACTAATCTACTCTGAACCTTTTAATATTCCCATATGAGTGAAATCATGCAGCACTTCTCTTTCTGTGCCTGGCTTATTTTTTTTAACATGTGACTTTTAGTTCTATCCATGTTGTCACAAATGACAGGATTTCATTGGTCATTATGGCTGAGTGTATTTCATTGTGTATGTGTATGGTGTTTTCTTTCTTCATTCATCATTTGATGGACACTTAAGTTGTTTCCATTTCTTAGCTATTATGAATAGTGCTGCAATAAACACAGATATCTCTTTAGCATACTGATTTCATTCCCTTTGGATGTATAGAAATAGTAGTGAGATCGCTGGGGCATATGATAGTTATTATATATTTTTTAAAATTTTTTGAGGAATCTCTATAATGTTTTCCATATGATGCTTATACTAATTTACATTCCTTTCATTGATTTACAGTACTTCTCTCTACATCCTCACCAGCATTTGTTATCTTTTGTCTATTTAATAGTGACTATTGTTATTGAAGTAAGGTGATCTCTCATTGTGGTTTTGATTTGCAATTTCCCTGATGATTAATGATGTAGAACATTTTTGTCCACGTATTTGTTAACCATTTGTATGTCTCCTTTGGAGAAATGTCTGCCTAAGTCTATTGTCCATTTTTTAATCAGGTTATTTGTTTCTTTGCTCTTTAGTTTTTGGAGTTCTTTATTTGATCTAAACAGATAGAACTCTAATTAGGTCTTTATTTATAGCTTAGTAATGTGGGTTGAAACTTAGATGTTTTTGAAACATGTACCAGTTACTTCTCTTTTTTATGTTATTCAGTTAATATTTTAAAAAATTTACAAGACATTTCTGAGGGTCTCAAATTTGTTAGATTGAGATACAAAAACATCTTTGCAGGAACTTCCTGGCTTTCATAGACATGAGAGTATTTGAGGAGCCTTCACCTCAATGTCTGGTGTATCCCAAATAGTCTGGCAAATGTTGCAGTCCTTGGGCTCTACAGAAATGGCTCTCACATGAATGAAATCCTCAAGTCAGTATCCTCAGAAGGTCATTGTCACACAGCTTTTGGGGAATTGAGGGATTTTATTAGTCTACCTTTTCTAAAACTAAACACCCAAGGGATGAGATTCTGCAAGGCAATTGATTATAGAACCAAATACAATTTTTCTAAAACTAAACATCCAAGGGATGAGATTCTACAAGGCAATTGATTATAGAACCAAAGAAAGTATATCAACTCACTTTAAAATGAAAGAGTGCAGGTTATATGAAGAAGAAAGTAAAGCATGACTAGTTACTACACAGCTAGCTATGCTCAACCCTGCAGATCAAATGGAAAAAGAGTACTGTTTTTTATATCATCAATGGAGGACAAAGGAGAGCTGAAGTGGGAATAATCAGCACAAAACAAAAGAGTGTTGTGAGTGGTGATGTTCTAGAACCTCTCTTGAGGCAGATTCACATTCTCATCATGCTTTTCTAAGACCAGCATTAAAAATATCTCCTTTCTTTTAGCGGCAACTAACTCAAAACAGCTCCGCAGCAGGCATGTGTAGACAGGAAGGTGGGGTGTGATGAACCTTTCAGTTTGGAGAACCCAGATATAGGTTATAAAGAACTGAGGGAAAAAATTTAGTCAAGCAGATGAAATTCAGTTTCTTCAAATAAATTGGATGGCAGAGATGCTTTGTAGGTACAGTACCATTCTAGAGCATTTAAGTATTCTAAGACAAAATGTGGAATATTGAGGCAGTGAGATATATTTGACTTCATAAATCCTTCTGTTATAAACAGAGTTGAAATCTCTGATTTATAACTGTGTTTCCCATATACTTCAAATGGATTTATAATAATCTTACAATTACTTAAAGAAAAATAACTAAGAACCAGAGGAATTGAATTAGAAGATCCATAAGACAGAATTTCCTCAAGTGTTTTTTTCTTTTCTTAACCTCATTTCTGTGAAAATTTTAATGAAATGTTCCAGGATCACTTAAGTGTAGGAAGTGGTCATTTGGTGACTTACAAGTTATAATGACCCACTCTCAGCTGGGTCAAACAGTTCTCATGTGAAGAATGCTAGTTTACTGCCAATATTACTTGAGGTAATCAACTTATGAAGAGAATAGGTTTATTTTGGCTCATAGTTTTGGAGGTTTCAGTTCATGGTGGAGGGGTCCCATTGTTTTGGACCTGTGGTGGCACATTATGGGGGGAGCATGTAGAAGGGCAAAAACCATCTCCTCATGGCCAGGAAGTGAATAGGAGAAAGAGTAAGAATCCAAGACCCCATAATCAAATTTGAAGACTCCCTTCTTCCATATGACATAAAACCTCACAGCAGCTCCATGCTAGGGATCAAGCTTTAACCACTTTGATCTTTGGAGGACATTCCAGATCCAAAATATAGCATGAAGCATTTTATTTAAAGTTATTCAGACATTATAATTTTCTGACCATGAAAACTTTCCCTTGGAAGCTAGTCCACGAAACCTTCCTACATGGTTCATCAAATGACCTCAAGAAATGCCTTATTTATGTATGCTTATTCATTTATGAAAAAGCACAGAGGAAATATTCTTATGGCTTTTTGTTTTTATTTTATTTTATTTTATTTTATTTTTGTACTAGGGATTGAACCCAGGGGCACTTAGCCACTGAGCCACATCCCTGCCCTTTTTTGGTATTTTATTTAGAAACAAGGTCTCACTGAGTTACTTAGGTTAGGGTCTTGCCAAGTTGCTGAGGTTGGTTTTGAACTATTGAATCTCCTGCCTCAGCCTCCTGAGCCACTGGGAGTACTGACGTGCACCAAAGTGCCCGGCTATTCTTATGCTCTTTAAAGAAAAAAAATTGGAGACTTTTTAGTGACTGATGATCAAATCCATTCTACAGCCAACTTTGTTCTTTATGTTCTAGGTGACGCAGGTAGCTGCCCAAGTTTAGAAAACATGGACATGGATGACTTGTCTTTGTTTGGAATCCTGCCTGGGCCAGCCTCAGACCTCCTGGACCGGAATCGCTTATCCAGCGAGAGCAGCTGTAAGAGCTGGTTGAGCTCCATGACAGTGGACAGTGAGGACAGCTACCAGACAAGTGTGTCCGAGGACTCGAACCGGGGTGCCTTCAGCCGGCAGACAAGCACTGATGATGAGTGCTTCCTCTCCAGGGATGGGGAGGATTTTCTTAGGAGGGCTTCTTCAAGGAGGAATCGGAGCATCAGTGCCACCAGCAATGGGTCCCTGTCTCCCTTGTGGGAAGGCAATTACTCAAGCATGTTTGGGACTCTGCCCAGGAAAAGCAGAAGGGGAAGTGTCCGCAAACAACTCTTGAAATTCATTCCTGGCCTTCACCGAGCTGTGGAAGAGGAAGAGAGTCGCTTTTGATGGGTCATTCTGCCCTTTTGGATTGGCTCATTTCACAGTAGTCACTAGACTCCACCAGATTGGCTCCACCCAGCTCGGTGGGAAAGTGTGGATGGATTGCAAAACTGACATCCCATTTCACAGCAATGGTGACCTTTATTTAAAATTTTATGACGTTATTTTTGATTTTTGAATCATTTTTCAACCAGAGCAGTTCAAGTTCAAAACAGGCCTTAGGGAAATTAAGTAATAAGTTAGGTGGTAAAACAAATTAATGCAAGTGCCTGATTCTAATGCTGCCTGTGAAAGCAAGGAGTAATGTTTACTTTCCAGATTATGCATATGAAAAATTGAGAATTTTTTGGAGTCAAGTGTGAATAGGGAGTGACAGAATATAATGATTTGGTTACAAAACCTTGTTTGCTTAAGCTCAGTAGCTTCTGGAGAGCCCCAGGATAAGGCAGGTTTGAATGTTTCTGTTCAGATCTTTAAAGGGTTATAAGCAAAGATTTACATCCATATTCATAATAAAGCATGAAGTGTAAGGTTTAATATAAGAGGTTGCACTTCATGAGAACCAGTGAAAGATAAGTTATGAGATGGGTACCAAGGAAGACCTTAAAAAAGATCCTTGTTATAGGATGTCTAAACAAAAGGAGTGGGGAATCTCATTCTCTTTGTCCAATTCAATTTTCATTCTGCCTGAGCGTTAACAACAGTCTGGAATTCTCATCATCCTATCACTTGGTGACTATTTTTTTTTTTTAAGTGTCCAAAATCCAAAAAGTTAAGAGTTCAGAAAAGAATTTCCCTCCTGTATGTTTTTTTCCACATATTTCTATTCTACATATTCCAAATGATCATCATCTCAGCATTCTTTATTCATTTGTATCAATTACATTTTTTCAATCATGCTATATTTTATTCAATATTCATTAAAATCCATGACTTCTTTGTTCTGGTGATACAATTACTCTTAAGTAAAAAAATCTGGATTTAAAAAAATCTTTAAAATCAGTCCTCACTGATTTTAAGCTGTGTGTGTGTGTATGTAAACTTGGGTTTAAGGATTAGTCATTTTCAGAAAAAAAAGTAGGGTGGGGTAAGGAAGCTTGTGTGATAAGGAAGCTTGTGTGATAGGAAGTAAATAATAAGATATAAAAAGGTTTTTAGGTGGGGCATGCTTTCTGTTCTTTGAGATTACAAACACCCTGTGGAATCTGCATGAAAGTCATTCAGATGAAAGACAGGGTATAGCACCTTTCTCAGGCACAATAGCAATCCTGCCTACCATTTGCTAAATGCCTGATAGACTAAAGGCACTTCAGTATGATTCTGGAACAGTGGATGTAGGGCACAAGAGTTAAGGTGGCAGAAATCCAGAGACATCTCATGGTCACAGGGCTAGGCAGTGGCAGGGCTGAAATTGGAAGCCAATTTTTCCTGCTTCTAGCCTATCCTCTGAGTCTCTCTAGATATAATTTACTTTGTTGCTGGTTCTGTGTAGTTTTCCTCAGAGTACTTTTTATTCCCCTGAGAGAAAAGATTAAAATGCAAATTGTAGATACTGCATAGAAAAGCATATAGTCTTGGTACGGAGGAAAGCAAATGTTTAGGGTGATTCTCCTGGCTTTCATAAGCAAGTTTTCATATATAAACACCTTAATACCTAGTAAGAACTTGAAAACCATGTATAATCTAAATGGTATTGTTTATCTCTTGTTCTCTAGAATTATCATGTTAAAGATCAGCTTACATAAAGGCAGCATCTCTCATTAACCCTATTTCACAAAGCCCAGGAGAGAGAAAGACATTCATTCTGGGAGAGATGGTTTCAAATTCTATGATGAGAAAAAAATGCTTAGGGAACTACCACAGGTCATCTGGGAAAGCAGAGTCTATAGGTCATTTTCTTTTTTGCGGCATTAATACAGAAGTGTAATACTTCTTTATGACGGTAAATGTCATATGCAAAATGGGGGTAGGGAAGGGACAGAGCAAGTATCACTTCAGTCTGTAATAAGAAAAGTCAAGAGTTTGATCTATGTTCTGGGAAAAAAGCAAAGCTGGTTAACCAAGGTACAGGAAGGGAGGGGATGTCATATTTGGTGTGTTCACAAGCTGTTTAGTGGAAATGTGGGTCAATTTTTCACAGCATAGCTTTTTAGCCTGAGTCTGACCTGAGTGAGACTTTTTTGTAGAATGATATTTGATAAAACTAAATTTGTGTCAAGCATTTTGGGAATTACTTTATCATATGGCTGAATGACCATAACTGTGTCAAACAGGTAGAAAATATGCTTTTTGAAATGAACTTTTAATCCTCACTTTCTACTATGCAATACTTTTATATCTTCGGTGCCTGATATAAATAGTGTTAAAAATCTGAGTTTGAACTGAAGACATCAAACTTGGACAGTTTGTGCGTACAGCTTATCATAAAGTATAAGTATTCATGAATGTATACAAACGGAGTATAGTAAATAGTGCATTACTACATTAAGCCTGCAGATCATAAAAGTATTGTTACTTTATATTTGTTTCCTTACATAACTGTGGACTATGAAATCAAAATCCAGTGCCTTTCTGAAATAAAGAAGGCTTTTCAGAAAAGGAGATTTTTTTTTCTTCTTCCTTTCTCTTTTTCTGTCTCTTTAATTTTCTAATCAAATGAGATGAATGTTTTGAAAGCAGACTTTAGTTTTTTAAACCTGGTCACCTCTTGACACTTCTATGAAGCCATTAAAAGACATTACCCACGTAGTGAAACTTGGTGCTGATATTCACTGTCTATTGCTATTCAACAAATTACTGTGAACATAGAGGCTTAGCTTGTATTTATTACCGTTAAGTTTCTGTGGATCAGGAGATGAGCTCCCACTCTGAAGCTCAACTGGGGAAAGCCACACGTTTAAGCTCCCTCAGGTTGTTATCTGAATAACTTCCTAAGACTGAAAGATTCATGATAGCTTACTTTTTTTTAAGCCGGCAAAAGAGAGAGAGGCTTCCAGCAAAACAAGAGTCTTCAAACAATGTAATCACAAGGATAAAATCCATATTCTTTGCCATTTAATGTAACATAATCACTGAAGTGACTTCTCCTCACTTTGCCATATAGTGTAATACAATCATTTGAGTGGCATCCCGTTGTCTTTGCTGTATAACCAAACATAATCAAGGAGTCACATCCTATCAAATGTGCCATAGCCTGTTTGCTAGAAGCAAGTCCCAGTCCCTACCCTGAAGAAGCAGGATTTAGAAAAAAGTGTGAATATCAGGAGGCAGAGTTAGGGCACCACCTTAACGTTCGTTTGCAATACCATTCAAGGAGTTCACAGACTTGGTAATAAAAAGGTGTTGAACTTTCTTTAAACACTTTTAGTAAAAATAAATGGTGAATTTTACAATCTTAATTTTTAAATAAAATAAGGTAGCATTAAATAAATTTAGTATTGAAGAACTTAAGATTCTGTAGCTAGCCAAAAAAAACGAATCCAGGTCTATTACTGGCCTCTCAACTTTGTCTCCTAGGTCCATGGATAATAAGAGATTTTTTAAAGGAAATATTAAAGATTGAACTGGTTACTTCCTTTCAAATTCCACTCAAGGTATACAATTATGCAAATTCAGTAATAGGCGCATCTTTGTGAACAGAGAATAGTTTATACTTACACAGAAACAAAAAACTTATGAGATTACAGAGCATAAAAGGAAATGATCAATCATGGGCAAATACCAGGAACATCACTCATAGAATACTGAAACTTAAGGGGAAAATACAGTTTGAAAGAATATAAAATATATATCTTAGAAGAGGAAAATTACCTCAACTTGATAAAGAATACCTACAGTTGAGATCATAATAGTAGGAAATTGACTGCTTTCTCTGTAGTCAGGAACAAAGCAAAGACATCTTCTCTTACTACTTCTGTTCAATGTGGTACTGAAAATCTTGGCTAATGTGATAAGACAAGGAAAGAAAATAAAAGGTGAACAAATCAGGAAGAAAGAAAAAAAACTTTATTTGTAGATGACATATGGTTTGTGGGGAAAGTCCCAAAGAATCACCAATACAACAAAAAATTCTGGAACCAATAAGTGAAGGTAGCAAGGTCAGAAGATACCAGGTCAATAGGCAAAAGTCAGTGCTTTCCTATACATGAGTAGTTGATGGTTGGTATTTGAAATTTAAAAACAATATTATTTTTACAATAGTACCCAAAATGAAATGCTTAGCTATAATCTAACAAAATATGTATGAGATATCTATGTGGGAAACTATAAAGCTCTAATGAAAGAAATATTAAAAATCTAAACAGAGACGCTGTGTTCCTGGATTGGAAGACTTAACTTGTTTTAAGTTGTCATTTATTTTCAACTTAATCTACAGTGTCAGTGTCATCCCATTCAAATACCAGCAAGTTACTGTGAAGACATCAATAAAATGATTCTAAAATGTATGTGGGAAAGTAAGATAAAATACCCAAAACAGACAACAAAATACTGGAGAAAAAGAACAAACTTGAGAAAAACACGATAGCTTATTTCTCTTATTTATTTATTTATCAAAGCACAATTTGAGCAAAGAATAATTCATGACAAGGGCAACAACACTCAGAGTCAGAAGCAGTTCAGACAGCTCAGCTCAATGGTGCAAGCAATGAGCTTTCATGAGCCAAACAGGGATACCAAGTAGACGGGTTAACATTTTTATCCATAGAAAATGTTCTAGTTCTCCAATACCAATTTTTCTATAAGGTTTAATTTGTATTTTATGAGTCCATCTTGAAAGCAAAGTAGAGGAATCATTAAATTGGCTCTAGCTAGACAGCTGCCTTATCTGGGCATGACATGATGAAGCATTTGGGCGTGGTTTGTTCTATTGGTCACCTCCTATGGCTGATGCCTGGCTGTTTGAGATGGGCTGACACCCAGATCAGGTTTCACCTTGCTTATACTCTGAGCTAGGTTGCAGTTTGTGATATTGCAACTCAAAGTAGAGAAATAATCTTAGGCCAATGTTCTATAGCTCATTTAATAGATGTATTTACAGTTTTTAAAGTCTTAATTTTTTTTTTTGTTGATCTTCTGCCTATTCTATTATTGAAAGTGGGATATTAAAGTTCTTAGTGATTATTGTTAAATTGTCTATTTCACTCTTTGATTCTTTCTGATTTCCCCTTATATATTTTGGAGCTCTCTCATTAGGTTCTTACATGACTCCAGTAGGCATGTCTTCCTGATGGGTTAGCATTTTTATATTTTAGAAATGTTCTTATCTCTAATGCCAAGTTTTGTCTTAAGGTCAAATTTGTCTGATCTGGGTACAGCCACTCCAACTCTGTTGCATAATGCTTGCATAGTAAACCTTTTCCTATTTTCAAACATTTACAATATTTTTGACTTTTCTGCACCCCCAAAATGTTTATTTTTTTATCTTTTTGTCCTTTATTCTATTTTATGGTGAATGACCCTTTTTGACTTTGGAGTGTGATATCGACTCTACTTTCTTTTTTTTTAATGTTCTTTTTAGATATGGATGATAGTAGGGTATATTTTGACATATTGTACATACATGGAGTATAACTCACTCTAATTAGGATCCTATTCTTGTGGTTGTACATGATGTGGAGTTACCCTGGTTTTGAATCCATATACAGGGATAGGAAAATTATGTCAGATTAATTCTACTGTCTTTTCTATTCCCCTCCCCCTTTCTTTCCCTTCATTCCCCTTTGTCTAATCCAATGGACTTCTATTCTTTCCCCACACATACCCTCCCTTGTTGGGGGTTAGTCTCCACATATGGAGAACATTCAGCCTTTGCTTTTTGGGGACTGGCTTATTTCACTTAGCATGATATTCTCCAGTTGCATCAATTCACTGACAAATGCCATAATTTCATTCTTCTTTATGGCTGACTATATTCCATTGTGTATATATTAACATTTTCTTTATCCATTCATCCACTGAAGGGCACCTAAGTTGGTTCCAGAGCTTGGCTATTGTAAACTGGGCTGCTATAAACATTGATGTTCTGTGTCACTCTAGTATGCTGAATTTAAGTCCTTTGGGTATAAATCAAGGAATAGGATATCTGGGTCAAATGATGTTGCCATTCCAAGTTTTCTGAGGAATCGCTATACTGCTTTCCAGAGTGGTTGTACCAATTTGCAGTCCTACCAGCAATGTACGAGTGAATCTTTTCCCCAATATCCTTGCTAACTTTTATTGTTACTTGTATTCTTGATAATTGTCATTCTGACTGGATTGAGATGGAATCTCAGTGTAGTTTTAGTTTGCATTTCTTTAATTGCCAGAGATGTTGAACATTTTTTTTTCATATATATTTTGACCATTTGTATTTCTTCTTCTCTAAAGTACTTGTTGAGTTCCTTTGCCTATTTATTGATTGGGTGGTTTTTACTGTTATCATCATCATCATCATCATTATTATTTTTTTTGGTGGTAAGATTTTTGAGTTCTTTGTATAGCCTAGAGATTATGCTCTATCTGAAGTGCAGATGGTAAAAACTTTCTCCAATTCTGTAGGCTCTCTCTTCATATGCTTAATTGTTTCTTTTGCTGTGAAGAAGCTTTTTAGTTTAATAAAATTCCATTTATTGATTCTTGATTTTATACGCTTTGGGAGTCTTATTGAGGAAGTCAGTTCCTAAGTGACATGATCAATAATTGGGTATAACTATTCTTCTTATAGTCACAGGGTCTCTGGTCTAATGTCTTGGTCCTTGATGCACTTTGATGTGAGTTTTGTGCAGGGTGAGAGAAAGGAGTTCAATTTCATTCTACATATGGATTTCCAGTTTTCCTAGGACCATTTGTTGAAGAGGCTATCTTTCTGCTAATGTATGTTTATGTGCCTTTGTCTAGTGTGAGATAACTGTATTTATGGAGGTGTCTTCATGTCTTCTGTTCTCTTCCATTGGTCTTCGTGTCTGTTTTTGTGCCGATACCATTCCATTTTGTTATTGTAGCTGTGTAGTATAATTTAAGGTTTGGTACTGTGATATCTCCTGCTTCACTCTTCTTGCTAAGGATTGCTTTGGCTATTCTGGGCCTCTAATTTTTCCAAATGAATTTCATGACTTCTTCTTATATATCTATGAAGAATGTCATTGGAATTTTAATAGGAATTGCATTAAATCTGTATAGCATTTTGGTAGTATGGCTATTTTGACAATCAATTCTGCCTATCTAAGAACATGGGAGATCTTTCCATTTTCTGATGTTTTCTTCAATTCCATTCTTTAGTGTTCTGTCATTTTCATTTTAGGGATCTTTCACCTCTTTTTTTAGATTGATTCCCAGGTTTTTTGTTTTGTTTTGTTTTGATTCATCAAAATGATAATTCCAGAAAGAAAAAATTGATAGATTGGAATTTATTAAAATGACAAACTTCTGCTTTGTGGAAGTACTGTAGAGAGTCAAAAGGCAAGCCACAGATTGCCAGGAAATATGAATAAACCATGGTATACCCATACAAAGGAGTACTATTCAGCTATTTTCAAGCCACTAAAGGACAGGATAAATCTTAAATACAGGTTGCTAAGTGAAAGAAGCTAGTCTGAAAGTGTACATACTCTATGTTTCTAGTTATATGACCTTTAAAAATAGACTACTTATGACAACACTGAAGGCAGCAGGGGTTTTTCCGGGTTAAGGGAATCAGGGCAGGCCATGAAGAGGGTAAAAGAGGTGGAGCACTATCAAATTTTATGGCAAGGTTAAAATATGCTGTGTGAGATTAGAATTGTGGGTACATGGCTCTGCATTTATCAAAATCCATAGAATTTTTGTAAAATAAGGAGTTATCCTTATTGCATGCAAATTAGCAAAACCCACATAGGAGGCTGGCAATCCCAAGATAAAATGTAAAATGAAACAAAACAAACTAACTGTAGTACAATATGAAATAACCCACCGAAGAGGGTGGAAGAAAAAGGTGCTGACCCAAGTTATTTTTTAAGTTACTTGAGTCTGTAAAACTAAACATAAAGAAATTATACATAAACTTTCTACGCAGTTCAAAAAATTTTGCTTCCCTTGGGCATCCTGGTTAACAAGTCTGCTATTGCTATGAAGAATTAATAAATAAGTGGATGATGATGGGAGTAAGATTCATCACTGTTGGATTAGAATTTACTAGGGATAAGGCTAGAACGACCCATGTGGTAATGGATTAGAGTTGAAGACATAACTATGTATTACATATTAGCTTTCTAATAATACAGATGATTAAATATAGAAACATTTCTAGGTATGGGCATATATATGGGTTACTATACATAGATACTTCTTTACCCTGTCAGCTGAGAGGGCCAAGAAGCTATGACACCTTAGTTGCAATAAACACTCTTCATTCATAAGTCTTGGTTTATAATACTATTTTCTGATAAAAAGAAACTAGGATTCCATTGAGAAGTGGCTTATTCCAGGACTGAGGCAGGAACTGTACAAGATTCAGCAGCATTATGTAATAAGAAAGGTTTTTAAAATTCATAAATATGGGGATGTCAAAGAGATGCAGAAGTCACCGGAAGAGACCCAAAGGTCAAAGATGAAATAGTTTGAGCAAAAATAGAGTAGTATTACCACAAGACTCCCTCTTTTTTTTTCTAGATTTCATATATGAGAGAAAAAAAAATTTACCTCTAACCTTTTGACTCTGGTTTATTTCACTTAGCAGATGTTCTCCAGTTCTATCCATTCACCAACAAATGCCATAATTTTTTTCTTCTTTTTGGCCAAGTGAAATTCCATTGTGTATATATACAATATTTTCTTTATCCATTCATCTGTTGATGTGCATGCACCTAGGCTGGTTTCATACCTTGGCTATTGTGAGTTGCACTGCGGCAAACATTGGGATGCATACATCTCTGTAGTATGCTCACAAAAAAAGAAGAGAAATCAGTAGAACAGAGATAGGGGACCAAGGGGGAAATGAAGAGTGGGGAAAAAACAGGGGAATAAAATCAACCAAATTAGGCTATATGCATGGGTGACTAGATCACAATAAATTCCACTTTTATGTAAAATTTACAGTGCACCAAGGGAAAAAAAAAACATGTATGATAAATAAAAGGAAGAATAGAAAAAGGTCAGTGAGGAAGAAAGGAGAAGGGGAAAAGGGAAGTACTGAGGAATAAATATATTGGATAAAATTTTGTCATGTACGCTTTTAAGTGTGTCACAGTGAACCACACTACTATGTATATGTAAGATGCAGTGATAAAAACATAAAAATAAAATAGTATTGGATTTTAATCCAGAATAAAATAAACATCCATTCACAAGTCCACATAGATAGGAATAAATAATTCAATAAACAATAAATGAGTGTTAAGATAAATCTCCTGTGCAGAAGAATTTCAAATTATTTATATAGATACTCCACCCTAAAGAAAGTGGAACTTAACTCTCCATCCTTAAATATGAGCTGAGCATGGTGACTTCTTCCTAAAGAGCAGAGTACAGAAAAAAAGTACTTCAATCAGGTGGAAATATTAACATCAGTAGAGAAACGTCGTGTTGATGATGATAGGTACCCTGAATGCTTTGTAAGTAAGACCAGCATTTTGCCTCAGGGGTACTCCTGCCCCAAACCATAACCCAAGTTTGATCATGAGTTAAACATCACACAAACGAAACCAAGAGACACTTATAAAATACCAACTAGTACTTCTCAAAACTGTGAATGTCATTAAAAACAAGTGATTCTGAAAATCTGTCACAGCTTAAAAAAGCCTGAGACATGGTGACTAGGTGTAATGTGTGACCTTGAATGGCATTTGGGAACAGAAAGGACATTAGCTAAAAAGGAATTCTGAAAAATAGTGAGCTTTAGTGAATGCATCTATATTGGTGCACTAATTGTGACAAGATGTTAATAGTAGGGGAAACTGAGTACAAAGTATATAGGAATGACGTGCTATCTTTACACTTTTTCTGTAAGAAGAAAACTGTTTTAAAGATGAAGGGAACTAAAAATAAACACACTTGAGTTCATTGAAGACAATAAAAAGAAGGAACAGAAACTGCACCAGAATAATAAAACATTAAAGTTTCAATTGAGAAAATTTTAAAAATATATAAATAAGCTTTTATTTTGAAAACATGGGCCGAGTTGTGGTTTCCGGTCTGCAACATAAGAGATTTGAGAGCTACTATTCTATCCTAACAAGTCAAAAACCAAACAAACCATAAAACCAACAACTCTTCTTAGACTCATCAAAGAAGTGAGGTCACAGGGCAGACGACTGTCCTCTGCATTGGGGAGAGTCAGGAGATGCAGAGAGTCTTGTTACTGAAGCAAGTCCCCATGGGGGAACCTCCATGAGAAGTAATACCAAGATAGGAAAACCCGAACAGTAATTGACAAATTGCTGGAGGTTCACAGGGGACAATCTGAGAGTTAAAAAACTTTAGGGGTCACAGTTATGGGGGGACTGCACATTTCTCTTAAGTTTTGCTGCCAGGGTCTCACAGTAAATTTAGGTGCTTTAGGGGTGGGGATAGTAACTATTTTGAAATAAGCCAAGAGTATTCTCTTCTCCTTCTTTCTGCCCTTAGCAGAAACTATTTTACCAGATCTAACTTATTGGTTTTCTTTGGGAGCCTAACTGAATTGCGGAAAAGGAAATATCAACTTCAATTCACTCTAGTCATCCTGTCCCACCTAAGGGAGTGGGACTGAGAAATACTTATGAAGTCCACAGTACAAAGGCACAAGCTCACTAACATTGAAACCGGATCCTAAAACTACAGAATACTCCCTACACTTGCACCTCATCACCACATTACGAAAGGCTCATTTATAGCAATTCCTTTTGCCCAGTACATCATTTTGGGCAATGAAAAAAAAAACATTACAAGGCAAAGTAAAAGATTAAAAGCATGGTTTGTGGAGACAATAAGCATCAGAAGCAGAATCAGATATAGCAGGGATTCTGAAATTATCAGATTGGGAATGTGTAACAACTATGATTAACATTCTAAGGGCTAAAGGGATAAGTACACAGCATGTAAGAATAGAAGGGCAAGTAACCAGAGAGATGGAAATTGTAAGAAAGAATAAAAAGAAATGCTTGGGACCAAACCCACATTTAATAGAGGAAAGAATTCAACAGAACATCAAATGGATCATATACCACAAGCAAGTGGGATTTACCCCTGGAATGCAAGATTAACTCAAAATATGAAATCAATTAATATGTTATAACAGAATAAAGGATCAAAACCACATGGTCATCTTAAAAGAGACAGAAATAAGGTATGTAACAGAATTCAACACCTTTATAAGAAACTCTTAACAAACCTAGGAGGAAATTACCTCAATATAATAAAGGTCATAAATAAAAATTTCACAGTTAATATTCTTAATCTTGACCTCAGACACCAGCTACCAGAGATAGAGAACTCTGAGCATAACAAGATAACCACAATATCTTATAAGCACTGCAATCCTCAAGCCTGTCTGCATTGCAGAAACGCTGGACAATGGACTTCCTGCATGTAGCAGAATAATAACAGGACATTAGTAGTATTTCAACAGTAGAATAGCTACAAAAATGTTTCTAGTTCTGTAACTTTTAGTGCACAAATAATACCCCTATAGTTTTAACTTCCTGATTGTGAGACCCTATATAATAAATGTGCTGATCTCTCCATCAGAGATGAGTGTCTCACCTGGTCCCCAGCTTTCTCTCTATAAGTGTTTGTGTATCTTCCTTAGTACCCCATTACCCCTCACCAGTTTTTAGGGTTCAGCTTTGCAGGCCATGGCAATTCCTGTTGCAGACAACATGAAAAAAATATATAAATACAAACACACAGATCCTAAAGGTTTTATACTAATTGTTAGAACTAATAAAAATCCAGTGAAGTTGTAGGATACTAAATTTGCATATAAACTCATTTGTGCTTTTATAAATTAAATGAATTATGTGAAGAGGAAATTTAGGAAAACAATCCCATTTGTAATAGCATGGAGAATAATAAAATATATAGAAATAAACTTGATTATGAAAATGGAAGACATATTTACTGAAAACTACAAGATACTCATAAAAAAATTAAAGAAGATACAAACCAATGGAAAGACATACCATACTTAAGTGTAGGAAGACTTAATAATGTTAAAATATCTGTAATACACAAAGCAGTTTACAGATTTAATGCAAGTGTGATCAAAACCCCAATGGCATTTTTTATACATGCAGAAAATATTCTAAAATTCATATGGAATGAGAAAAGTCTATAAATAGTCAAATCAATCTTGAGAAAGAAAAACAAAGCTGGAGACGTCACACCTTCTGCCTTTAGCATATATGTTACGCAGCTAGAGGGATCCAAACAATGTGGTACTGGCATAAAGACAGACATATAGACCAGTGAACAGATTAGAGAGCCCAGAAATAAATTCACAAATATATAGCCAAATGATCTTCAACCAGGGTGCCAAGAATACACAATGGGGAAGAACAATCTCTTCAACAAATGGGAAGAACCGGATAAACACATGTGAAAGGATGAAATTGGATGCTTATAACACACACAGAGAGACAAAATCAACTCAAAATGGATTAGAAACTTAACAGTAAGTCTGAAACTATGAAACTACTAGAACAGGAGAAAAGCGTCATGACAGTTCCCTTGGCAATGATTTCATGGATACGGTGACACTAAATGCGAACAACAAAACAACATGAATAACAACCTACAACAAACTGAAAAGCTTCTGCACAGCAAAGGACGCAATCAGAAGAGTGAAAAGGCAGGGTACAAGATGAGTGAAAATATTTGCAAACCACATTTCAGTTAAGGGGTTGATCTACAAAATACATAAGAAATTCCTCCAACTAGGAATAGGCACTTATCTAAGGATATCATGCAGATTGTCCACAGGTATATGAAAAATGCTCCACATCACTAATCGTCAAGGAAATGTAAATCAAAACCATAACATCACCTCACACCTGTCATAGTGACTATCATATAAAAACAAATAGGAAAAGGTACTGGCATGGATGTGGAGACACTGGAACTCTTTATTCACTGTTGGTAAGAATGAAAATGGCAGCCACTACAGAAGCCAACATGGAAGGGTCTAAACATTTTTTAAAAAATAGAGCTGTGATTTGAGCCAGCAGTTCTGTTGAGGGCCACAGCCGAGTCGGGATGACGCATGACATTTTTCCATGTCAAAGAACTGAAGTCAGAATCTTGAAGAGATTTTAGCATTCCTAAATTCACTGCAGCACTATTCACGATAGCCAAGATGTGTAAACAACCTAAATGTCCACTGACAGATGAATAGATAAAGAAAACATGGCGCATCCACAAGTGGCATATCATGTAACATTAAAAACAAAAAAACTTCTGCAATATGTGACAACATGGATGAATCTTGAGGATATTATGTTCAGTGAAGTAAGCCATTCACAGAAAAATGCTACATGATTCCACTTATAAGAGGCCTCGAAAATAATCAAATTCAGAGATTCAAAGAGTAGAAGGGTGGTGGCCATGTTCTGGGGAAAGGAGGAAAGAGAAGGTTACCAATCAATGTATATAAAATCTCATTCAGGTAAAATGATACACTCTAGAGATCTGCTATGCAAAGTTGTAAGTTTAGCCCACAATAATGTACACTTAAAATGTGTTAAGAGTGCAGGTCTCATGTTAAGCATTCTTACCACCATGAAAAAAAAATACCCAAAACACTATAATAGAAATGAAGATGCCGTTAATGACCTTATGAAGAGACAGAACACAGTCGAGGAAAGAATTTCTGTGTCTGCATATATGACACTTGAAACTTCTCAAAAGCAAAGGAAAAAAGAAAAAGAAGAAAGAAAGAAAGAAATGAAAAAGAACAGGATAGACCTGTGGGACAACTACAAAAATTTTAATTTATAAAAGAAAGAGGAAGGAGAAGAAAGAAGGGCACAGGAGCAGTAATTGAAGCAACAATATGTGAGAAATACCCCCGAAATAATGTGAGAAACAAAACCACAGATCCAGGAAGTGAAGAGAGCCTCAAATAGGAAAAAACATCTGGAAAGCTACACAGAGGCATGTCATATTTAAATGCAGAAAATCAACATTCAGAAAAAAATAAAAGTGAAAACAACCAGAAAAACAAAACACAATACCCATATTAAAGATAAGGTCACATCTGCATTCTCCACAAAAACTATACCAGTGGAGGAAAGTAAAATATTTAAAGTGTTCATAGAGAAAAACCTACCAACCCAGAATTCTGAATTTTATAAAAATTTTCTTCTAAGTACAGAAGAAATGAAGGCTTGCTCAGGCCAACAATAGTTGAGTGAACTTGTTACTAGTTGACCGATATTGTAAGAAATTTAAAAGTAGTCCTTTCCAAAGAAGGGAAATGATACAGGTATAAACTTTGGATCTATATAGGGAAAAGAATAAGTGAGGTTAAGTGTTTAATTGATTTAACATATAATATTTGTTCAAAATATAAAAGCAATAACATATTTGAATCATGTGTATGTGAAATGAATGAAAACAATGGTAGAAGGAATCGAAAGGAAGAATTAGGATTATTGTTATTATAAGGTATCTGCACTACCCGGGAAGTCATGCAGTGTTATTTAAACATGGACTTGAATTATCTGTGAATATATACTGAAAACTCTGGGGTAATCCCTAAAAATAGTGAAAGAAGAATAACTGATTTGCTGAGAGGGAAAATGGAATCACGTAACGTGTTTAACTAAACCAAAAAAGGCAGAAATAGACTGGAAGTCAAAAAAATGAGCAAAGATAATGAATAGAAAACAATAAAAAGTATCAGAAATATTAATCCAGTGGTACCAATAGTCACTTAGGATGTAAATGGTCTAAATGCATTAATTAATAGAAGGAATGGTGTGACTCTATGTTGTGTACAACCAGAGATAAAAAAAAATTGTGCTATATATATGTAATATTAATTGAAATGCATTCTGCTGTCATAAATAACAAATTAGAATACATTTAAAAAGAAGGATTTTCAGAATAAATCACTAACACAAAATCCACCTATGTAATGTATATAAGAAACTCACTTTAAAAATTGAGACATTTATGGATGGACCGTGATATTGGTCTGGCCAGAGATTTCTTGGATATGACCCCAAAAGCACGGGCAATGAAAAAGAAACTAGACAATGAGATTAGACTAAACTAAAAAGCGTCTTCTTGACAAAGGAAATAAATAATAAAGAGACAATCCACATTTTATCAAAATAACTTTACAAATCATATATTATATAAAGGGCTAATATCCAAAATATATAAGGAACTCAAACCACTAAATAACAAGAAAATAACCATATTTTAAAATGGGCAAAGGACTTGAGTAGAGATTTTACCAATTTCCCAAAAGATACATGAGAAAATGTTTAATATCTCCAATCACCAGAGAATGAAAATTAAAACCACAATGAAGTATGACCTCACACCTGTTAGACTGCTATTATGAAAAAGACAAAAGATAACAAGTGTTGGCAGGATTTAGAGAAAAGGAAATCCAATACACTGCTGGCAATATTGTAAATGAGTATTGCCATTTTGGAAAACAGATGGAGGATCCTCCAAAAACTGAAAATAGAATTACCATATGATTCAGCAATCTCAGTACGAGTATCTACCCAGAGGAATTGAAATCGGTGTGTCAATGGGATGAATGCTCTCCTGTGCTCACTATAGCACTGTTCACAACATCCAAGATACAGAAAAAAACAAGTATCTGTGGATGAATGGGTCAAAAAAATAAGAGAAAAACACAATGGAATACTATTCAGCCCTAAAAATGCTTAATTAGACAGGAGTTATACAAGTGATCATTATTGTAGATAAAACTATCAGGTTGTAGAGTGGAAAGCACTTCATTATGTTATGACTTTAAGTCAGACACATAATAAAGGGAATTTTAAAAATGATTAATCTAAGTGAATCACATGGGTTTGAACTAAGCCTTTGTATTTACATTGGTGCTGATTTGGTGAATGTGGTCTTAGAGCATTCTGGTTGTGTTTCAAATTGATTACTAATGAGTGTATACACTCAGATTAAAATGTATAGAAGATGGAGGGTGCACATTTTTCTTTTCAATAACAATTTGAAGAGAAGGCTTCCTTTCCTGACCGTGTTTTTGTCTTATCTGACTTTCCAAACAACAATGCCCCCGAGGAGAAAAGTCAAAGTTTTACGTTCTTTGGAGAATGCAATTCTGCAATTACTTTGTCTCACAATGTCCAGAATTGAGTAGATGGGTCAATATATCTCCAACTCTTATCACTGCTTCAGGTAGAGAAAATGAGAAAGAAATTAACTGACTAGGTAATGTAATCTATTGCTATAAAATTACTATGGCCACTACCATTTTTTGGTGATTTGTAAATAATGTAAATGAATTTTAAAGTATTTTTTAAATAAAAATATAAGAAGAACATAGAAGATAATAATGGGGAAGTTTCTGATTCTAACTAGTTATATTTGAAGACTCAGTTGTCACTTCCTTACCACAGTGTGTGATACCTCTATTCTGTTTTTAAAGTGCAGACAGAGCCACAGATTAAAACAGGATGTGGGTGAAGAGTCATGCATGAGACTTACTGGACTAGACATGATGAGCTAAGCTAGTGGTTCTGGAGCAAGGGTCTTCAAACAAGCTGGGCTGCTGCTTTTTGAAAAATGCAAATTTCCCAGGGAAACCATTCCATTCACAATAACTTCAAAAAACAAAAAGACAGACCAGAAAGTCAAGGGTCCAATATTTTCTTCAATATGCAGAAGCTATCCCAAAATAAGAAAAAGAGAAAAGAAAAGAAAAAGCAGTGGGAGATTCCATGAAAATAGAAGAGAGAGTAGTGAGTAGATAAAAGGAATTGGGGCCGGGGAGAAGGGAGGAGGATGAATGGGAAAAGGGAGGAAAAGTGGAATGAATCTGACCAAACTTTCCCATGTATATATATGAATATACCACCATGAATTTCACCTATGTTTGTCCATAAGATGCTGATTAGAAAAAAATGGTGAATAAATAGATCAGTAGAGGAAAGGGAATCGGGAGAAAGAAGGAAAGGGGAAGTACTAGAGACTGATTATAGCAAATTATATTCCATGCTTGTATAATTATGTCAAAAGGAATCCTAATAGTATGTATAACTAAAGTGAACTAATAAAGAATGTGAAAACAAAAAAGACAAATAAACAAAATAATCCTAGGAATAAGCAGAGAGGTGAAAGATCTCTACAATGAAAATTAGAGAACACCGAAGAAGGAAATTGAAGAAGACATTAGAAGATATAAAAATCTCCCATGTTCGTGGTTGGCAGGTTTATTATTACAATGGCCACATTACTGAAAGCAATCTCCAGATTCAATGGTATCCACATCAAAATATCAAGACATTCTTTAAAGAACTAAAAACAAACAAACAAACAAACAACAACAAAATAAAAACCCTAATGTTTACATGAAAGCACAAAAGACTCAATAGCTAAAAGCAATCATGAACAAAAACAGCAATGCGGGAGGCATCACAAGACCTAATTTCAAAATATCCTACAGAACCACAGTATCAAGAACAGCATGGTACTGGCATAAAAACAGACATTTAGGCCAATGGAACAGAATCAAGGGCAACAGAAATAAAACTCACATAGCTTCAGCCATTTTATTCTTTACAATGTTTTTCAAAACATATATTGGAGAAAAGATAGCCTCTTTAACAAATGGTGCTGGGAAAACTGGACATCCATATGCAGAAAACTGAAAATAAATTCCTATCTATCACCTTGTCCAAAAACCAATACACAATGGATTAAGAACCCACGTATAAGTCTTGAATCTTTGAAACTGGCAGAAGAAAACAGGGGAAACCCTTCAAGAGATAGGCATAGGCAATGGTTTCCTGAATAGTGTTCCAGTAACACAGGAAATATACAAGGAATTGATAAATGGGGTTGCATCAGATTAAAGCTCTGCACAGCAAAGGTGACAATTAGCAGAATGAATAGACAGCTTGCAGAACGGGAGAAAATCGTAGCCAGTTACTCTCTGACACAGGATTAATATCCAGAATATATTTTTTAAAATTCAAAACACTTAACACACAACATAAACACAAATAACCCAATTGGTAAAATGGGCAAATGAATTGAGTCACTTCTCAAAAGAATAAATTCAAGTGGCCAACAAATATATGAAAAAAATATTCAGCATTTTTAGCCATTTGGGAACTGCAAATCAAACTACACAGAGATTCCATCTCACTCCAGTCAGAATAGTTGTTAATCAAGAATACAGAAGACAACAAATACTGTCAAGGATGTAGGGGGAAAGAAGGCCTTTAACACTGTTGGGATTATAAATTAATATAGCCACCATAGAAATCAGTATGGAGGGCCTACAAAAGACTAAAAATCAAACTGCCATATGCTCTGGCTATAGCATTCCTGTGCATATGCCAAAGTAATCAGCATACTCTAGAGATACCTGCATACCCATGTTTATTGCAGCACAATTCACAATAGCTGACTTACAGAATTAGTCTAGGTGTCCATTAACTAATGAATGGATAAAGAAAATATGATATGTAGATATGTGTAATATGTCATATTCTTTATTCATTCAGTTATAAAGAGAATGAAATCATGTCATTTGTAGGAAAACAAATGGAACCAGAGTTCACAATGTTAAGCTAAATAAGTCAGACTCAGAAAGACATGTTTCTTTCTATACAGAATTGAGAAGAGAGAGAGAGAGAGAGAGAGAGAGAGAGAGAGAGAGAGAGAGAGGACTTGAAAATAGACTATTAGTGAAGACGAAGGGTTGGGAGAGTGGTATTTCAGGAGTGGATATGATCCTGACATACATACATATGTCAGGATCATATGTATACATACATATGTTATATGTATGTATAACATACATATGTTATGTATAAAAATTTTAGCATATTTATATATGTATATGTAAATATGCTAAAATGTAAATGTAACCCTCATTCTATATAATTAATGTCCACTAATAGAAATATTTACCTAAAATAGGTAAAAATGGGTCTGATTCTTTTCAAGCTGTGGATATTATTAAATAATAAACATTCCTAAATGATTATTTTCCATTTGTGTTTCAGCAGAAGTTTGTAGTGAAACGAAATCAAACTCATGCTTTAAAATGTAAATTTCCAGGCATCAGGCCCCAGACAAATTCTAATAAACCTGGGTGGGATTGAGAACCTTCATTTTCAACAAGTTCCCCAAAGGATTCTCATGTGGATAGCCAAGAAATCGTGGCTTGGGAAAAAATACTGAAGAGGGTTTTAATTTCTCTATTTGCTCTGGTATTGGAAAAGGGTTGGAACTATGATTAATAAGGAAAGAAGCTTAATAAAAGTCCTAAAATATGTCAAAAATGCTTGAAGTATCTTTAGAAGAAAGCTACCGCCCAATAAACTTTTGTTTTCCCAAAATGATCCTGTGAAATCTCCACTCTTTCCAGCCTCAACCATACACTGAGTTTCTGAAAGTGAAGGACTCCTACCTAGTCCACTGAAGAGGAAACCATCTGAAAGTAATTTCCCCAGTAGTTACCTTACCCCTATCCCTCCCTCCCTCCCTCTCTCTCTCTCTCCCCCCCACTCCATCTTTTTTTATAAACAATTTCTGAGAAAAAGAACTGCCTGAAATGAATACGTTTTCCCCACCTCTCTCTCTCATCACATCTTCACTTACCACAGACTTCTCTCCTCAGGCTGATAGAGATTTTCCATTCTCCCCATTCTGAATTTAACCATCAAGACTGGCTGTATCAGCTCAGAGTAAAACGATCCTATCTCTTCTATGTTTAAATTACTCTAGGAGACCCTGGTTTGCTCCACTTAGCAGGTGGTGACGAGCATTCATAGATCATGTTTCCATCTTCCTTCCTAAGCTCCCTGAGAACCTCAGAGCCTTACTTCCAAACTTCCTGAAAACATACATGGAGAATTAGAAAAGGCTGCTAGTGGCACACATTCAGCTTCTATTGCTTTTGCTGCTGTTATACAGTGTCAGTACTAACACTCTGCCCTGAGGTGGTTAAGACTCCAACATCGTTCATGGTTTAGAGACTTCAAAACCTTTGTTTTATGAAAAGGAGTCAGTCTGGTTTTCTGTTACTTGAATCAGTCAAGAGAACATGAGCTCTTAGGATGGCAGCTCTTTCTGCTTTTATTTACATGCTCAGTCATTTGTCTTTATTCCCCTCTCAGGATGGCTTGGCTGAACTGGAAGGAGCTGTAGTCTAATTTCACACTGAGCAAAACCCTTCTTGCATGCCAGCATGGTTCT
Source organism: Marmota flaviventris (assembly GCF_047511675.1). Classification (NCBI taxonomy): domain Eukaryota; kingdom Metazoa; phylum Chordata; class Mammalia; order Rodentia; family Sciuridae; genus Marmota; species Marmota flaviventris. The sequence goes on from NC_092508.1 coordinate 73,554,547, forward strand.
GGTATTGAGCAATGACCACCTGTTGAGACTGCTATTTTACTTGTGGTAAAATCCTCTCTCCAATCTGTTGTCTCTTCCTGTTAGTGGACCTCATTGAGGACATTCTTAATTCATCAGAGGTTCTAAAGAGCTCATTTTATAGTCTGGAGTAAGGGATCAGTGTTTCTTTTCTGGCCTCTTCCCTCCTCCAAGGCAGGATTTTTCAACTCATGGAAGGTCCAGTTATATCTTTCACCTTGGGCGGTCTGTACAACATGGGCTACACTTCGCTAATTAAAAAGCTACTCCAGTGGTTCTTCTGCTAATAACAAAATCCTACTCCAAAATAACTTGCTGTCTTGACTTCCAAACTTAGAAAAATTGTCATAATTTTATATGCCTTAAATACATGTGTATATTTATAGATGCATATCTATATCTGTATCTGTCTTTATATACTTTCTTTATATAGATACAGATATACAGTCAGCCCTCTGTATCTGTGGGCTCCACATTTTAAAGATTTAACCAAAAATGGATGAAAAATATTTTTTTTTAAAAAATAGGTTCTTGCTGACCTATATTATGTAGTCAGGCCTATGATGTTTGTATCTGTAATGACAGGTACTGATATCTTTGCTTTTCATTATTCCTCAAATGATATAGTATAACAATTAGATACACAGTATTTGGACTGATTAGGTGTTATAACTATGAGAAAATTTAAAATATATGGGATAATGTGTGTAGGTGATATGCAAATAGTAAGCCATTTTATAGAAAGGGCTTGGATAAGTTTAAGGACTTTAGTATCCATCAGGAATCCTGGAACCATCCCACGTGGATACTTTGGAATGACTGTATATGCATATATAAATGTATGTGTGTATATCCAAATGTATATATGCATCTTCTTTTCTCTGATTTCCTTTTGAATCTCGTGTTCTTTTTCCCTCTCTTAAGACCCAATCTTGTAAAAGTGGTCCACCCATTGCTTTGTCTACTTTCTTCTGATCCAATTACTCATTGGTTTATCCTCTATGATCTAGTTTTTGTCTCATCACTCCTTTAACATTTTTGTTATTAATAACTTTCTAAAAAATAATGCTATCTTTTTTTTTTATCGAACCTTGTCCTCCTCAGCCTTTTTTCAGCCTTTTGGTAGAATTTGATATCTGCAATTAAATATCCCACCCCTGCGTTCTGGCCCATTCCTTTTCTAATTAACCTTGCTGTCACCTAAATAAGACTCTCTTCAAGTTCTATCCTTTGCTCTCTAGTTTTTCCTATCCTTTGTTTCTAATCTCCATTTACATATCCTGTACTTCTGTTGTGCATATTCTGTACTTCTGTTGACAATCAAGATTAGAGAGAGTACCTGGAAGAATGATGTGGGGAAGACAGATCATTTTGTAGTACACCTGCAGCCTTGGTGACAGGACAGCAGGAGAGGTGGGGTGGTAGTAGTGGAAGAGCCCATGTTCACAAGGTGAGCTGCTGTTCAGCTCCAGGAAATTGTTTTCAGTTTTTCATGTGGTTTCTTGGCTTCTAAATGTTGGCCACTACATTTTATATTTTGGAAAACACTGTGCAAAGAAAATATATCTGTCAATCATATTTAACCTGATGATGACCGGTTTGGAACTTCTGACCTAACCCTAGATTATTGAAGAAACTCTCTACGTTATCCAAATTCTTACAATGAATTTCCTCATTTTACACAATTGCTGGATTGACTGAAGGCTAAGCTGAACTGATGATCACATCATTTTCCATGTAAAATATTCCACTCTGGACAAAATTAAGGACAAAACCTTAGCAGATCTCTGAGTGCTGTCCTGGACATAGTCTCAGCTTTGCTCACAGCTTCCCCTTTCCGGGTTTCCTCTAGGCTCCTCCTGCAGCTGGACTGCAGCCCAGGCTTCCCTCCCAGGACTCTGCTTCACTCCCCTCCACATGGCCTCCTGATCTCCATGCCTTTGGTGCATTCATGCACTTCTGCTCCTCTAATTGAGTTGTATGCTACTCAAGCTTTGAGGGATTTTGTTCCCAATTGTACTTGTGATTTAAAATTTGCTGCTGAAACTGGGCAGGGCAATATTTTAAGAAAAAAAGAAAGAAAAGAAAATTGTAAAAATCCAAACTTCTGCACTTAGATTGCTTTCCTGGGATCTTTTGGTTCTCCATTCACTTGGAAGAGATTAGATGGCCCTGGATGTTCTAGATAATGCTTTATACAAGAATTATGATGTTGTAACTCCAATGAGCGAACTCATACTCAGAGAGTAGTAGGCCCTGGTACAAATGTTGGTGAATAAATCTATAGTTACATATTTTAGATTAAAATAAAACATCTTCAGAGCATACACCATTTGATTATTACCTACTTTAACAGAATTTGCTTGAGATCAAATACTGCTGTCTGGCAAGTTCTTCAAGGCCTCAGAGTTGGTGTTGAAACATAGTGGTAATCAGAGGGTTTTGAATAAATTGAATTTAAATACCCAAGAGACTTAGAATCTGTATCAGAACTTGCAAGTCCATTTTAATGAATGAATTTCGCCTTTTTCTGTGTCCTTGCAGAAGGCACATGAATCAGCTCTTGGTAAAAAGATACTCTGAAATTAGAAATGGTGTATTGCCAGGCCAGTGCTGAGTTAATGTTCATCGCTTTGAACAAAATATTTGGATTTAATATCTGATTATGTTTGCAAGTGTCTGTGCTGATTTATTATAGTTATGGGACTATAAAAAAAATGCATGTATAATTGGAGATTTTTGATTGGTGTGATTTTATGGAAAAAATACTGCAGTCAAAACAGTGTAAAAAAGATATTTATGGACATATTTATCCTAAAAAAATCCATCATTAAGCATGGGCCAGACAAAAAATTGGCAGTCATTTTAGAAAGCAGTAGAAATATGGGTGTCCTTTAGACTTATTTTGGAAACAAGAAAGAACTTGAAAATGTCAGGTTTATAAGCCAAATCCTCTTGTGGGGTGCCAGAACAGGAAACATGATTAACAGGAGTCAAGCACGGATTACCAGGTCCTCAAATGAGGACACTCATGAGCATAGTTGCCTGGCAGTGACAAACAATTTTTGGACTATTAATACCTTTGCTCCCAGGAAGGCCCACCTTTACTTACAGCTTACTATTGTTTTTCAGTTCTTTTTTTTTTTTTTTTAATTTTCACATTTGTTTTCTTCTAAGTTCAGCTATATTAAAAAAGTCATACTGTTATGACTTATTCAGAATCTCCTACTATTGCTCTATGAAGGACCTCCATAGTTTGCCATGCTGCTAGAAACAGTAGTGTTGGTTTTTATAAGTACCTGTGATTTATCCTGGCTTCTAACATGACATTTATTTCTCCAGTTGTTTGTTGTTATTTTCATGTATTTTATGAACTGTGCCAGCTTACTTTTTATTTGCTTCTGCATGTATATTTCTTAATCATCTATAGCTCTCCATTGAGTCCCTTTTCTGAGCTCATAATCCACTTAATTTCATAATAGCATTATTTTATTGTAATTCTTAGTAAATGGTTTTATTTGATTTTCTACTCTTTCTTGTCCTTTGGTTGATTTTTAAATTTTTGTAGCTTGTCTTTGAAAGAGCCATAAAACAAACAAAATGTTTTCAGGCTGAAATCTTGATGTTTATTACTCTTCTTGAATGGGGGAAATTAATGTGCACCTGTACTTTGACTAAGAACAGTGTAGAGATGCACCACTGGCCCGAGGGGCTGTAGGGCATAGGTGTCCTCAGATAAGGAATGCTGCCTCCCAGCTTCTTCTCTTCAATTCAGCATTTTTTTCCAACCTTGCAACACATTTCCTTTCATGGTGAGCAGGTGAACTAGCGAAGGGTCATCTTCGGTTTCAGTAGAGCCCCTGGGTTTAGTGGGGTTTTAGAAGTGATCATTCTGGATTAATTTCTGCTCAACTGCATTTGCTTTTAACAGCAAATCTGGTCTTTGTTCCTTTTATTCCCCTCCTCATGTTACTCTGGATGGTTTTTGAGGTCAAGTATCCCAGCCTCAGTGGCAATTTTTCATATGTTATTTGCAGTATTGACTTCAACTTTCTTAGGGCTCCCTTGAGTCTTTTGTGAACCGTCCATGTATGTCTTCATTCCTTCTTATTTTATATCAATTGTCATTGGAAGAGACTTTGGAGATGCCCTGGCTTACTTTATGATGCACTGTTTTGTTGTTTTCACTGTCATTTTGGTCTATATTTCACTAAAACCTGCAGTGTGTGCGTGTGTGTGCGCGTGCATGCACGTGCATATGTGCAAATGTGTCCCATCATTTTTTGTTTGTTTTATGGCTCTTTCATGAACTTGTGGATGTAATGGTTTTTCCTATTTTAAAAGGTTTTTAGTATTTTTGGTAGAATCCAAGGAAGGCTGCGGAATAAATATGCCTTTAATCTCATATATTTTTTTTCAAATCCCAAACAAATTTTAGGAAGAATAGAGCTAAGTGTAAGACTTACACTACTTTTTATTTATTTATTTATTTTTACAATGGAAAACTGCAAAGTAGTCCTCTGATGGGTGTGTTGTGAGAAGCAGGTTGTAAGGTAGGCAACCCAGAAAACAAAGAAAAAATGCATACGTTATCAGCCTCTTTCTAGGAAGATATTTTTAGGAGAATCTTTTCCTGCCATGTTGTTTCCACCATAAAGAAGGGATACCCTGAATTCTCATTTCTATCCACCAGAGTCTTATAGATATTATTGCATACAAAAACATTATGTTGAGATTTTGCTTGTAGCTTCCCCTTTCCATAGAAGTTAGACACTAGTTCACATTGAAAATGGAGTTTGAGACAAAGGACAAACATGTAGAAAATACCCATCCACAATAGGAGCATTGTAACAGTACGTGTGGGATCAGATTGAGGTCTTTTCAGATGCTTTCTTGTCTTATCATTATTGCAACTTGATGTTTCCTGGAACCCAAGATAGATGTAAACATGTTTGGGTGAAGTTTGTCATTGCTATTCCGAGTACATTGTTGAGTAACATTAGAATTTTGGTCATCATTTATTTAGTACTTTCTGTATATGCCCTACCACTCTTCAGACTGCTAACACATTTATTATTGCATTTCTGAGAGGAGTTGTTATTCTTTCATCTTTTCATATGAGGAGACTGTGTCGACCTGAGATCAACTTTTCTGCTCAAGGCACACATTACTAGTAAAACGTGGTGGTAATCTTATTTTACAATGATTAAGAGCTTGGGTTTATAGTTACATGGCTCTAGGATAAAACCCTTCCTCTATGTTTTGCCAGCTTTGTCCTGTTGGGCAAGACGCCTCCCTGTAATGTGAAAATAACAGTAGCTCCTACTGTTGGGGCTTGTGGGAGTTAAATGGCATAAATTACATATAGAAATGAGCCAATGCTTGCCTGGTATGGAGGCACACACCTGTAATCCCAGCTGCTCGGGGGGCTGAGGCAGGAGGATTGTGAGTTTAAAGCCAGCCTCAGCAAAAGCAAGGTTGAGTGCCTCTGAGTTCAATCCTTGGTACTGCCCCCTGCCCTCTAAAAAAAAGAAATTAGCCAGTGGTTGGCACACCCAATAGATGCTAGCTATAAAAGCCATAAATAGTTCATTTCTCTATTGAAAGCAAGGAGTTACATCAGAAATTCCTGTAAAGCAATCTGACAACCAGAGTTCCATGAAACTGATATTTGGCAATAATTGCATTAGAAAAATAAAATGGAAACATTTTATTTATAAATTCACTTTAAAAAAGGAGAAAGCCCCAGTGTAAGATTTTCATGGGATCTTTAAGAAAATGACAATACATTTTCTGACTGCATTCCCTATTATAATGTTTCCTTTGAAAACTTCAATCTGTGAAATACGGCCAACCACTAGCTGGCTGTGATTAGTAGGGAGAATATTCAAGCACAACAAGTTCATGGGATTAACCAGTATTGTCAGAGTGCAGTGAAGTGGTTGAGAATGAGGACTTTGGAATCAGATGCCTGAGATCTCCATCTAAATATTGTATGACTTTGGCCATTTCCTCATCTTTAAAATAGAGATAAAATGTTACTTAAGTCACAGGGTTTTGGATGATTAAATGTGATCATAACTAAGTTTTCAGTACAGTGCTTGGTCCATAACAATGGTTCAGTAAGAGTGAGTTACATTTAAAATCTGCCATGCTTTGGCACATTTTCCTAACTCTAAGAGGATGAAAGTTGAGAGATTCTTTCACTTTTTCTAGAATTTCTTTTTATTTATAGACATCCTGCTGAGTTTCTATAATTCAGATCACTACTTTCAGTTAATAAAACTCTCTTTAGATAAATCATATCTGGTTCTTTCTCTAGAAACACTGATGCCAACTCTATGAAGAAACTGCCTTTGTTAACTTCTTTAAATCACTGTCTTTCCCTTTGTGCTTGCAGAAAAGTAAAGTTTTCCATCATCCCCTAACCTGGGTTTCAGGTTATAACAGGAAGAGTGTACTTGTGTAAAGAGGTGGTTAGTTAAATGCCACTAGTATGATGCTTCAGCTATCATTACCCTGGATGGTACAGTGTTTTAAAGGAAAATGGAATCATGAAATTCTTGTAGTTCTATTATTTATTGAGTAGGTGCTGATTTTCTTTAAATATGGATTGATACACTTTTGTTGCCTATACTAGTAAACAACCTGTAGTGGATGTGATGGTGTTCCAGATTTCAATTTCCATGAGTCAGGTGTTTCTAAGGTGGTATCTGATTTATTGCTTCCAACAACCCCATTAGGTTGATTTGTGAATATTTATTTTATAGTGAAGGACACTGAGGCTTAGCAAGTGAAATGAATGGTTTAGATCACTGGGCTGGTAAGTGATGATGGATGCAAACATGTCTTTTTTACTGGATACTAAGCACTCTTTTGTAATACCATGTGGCTTTCAAATCAAGTAGACTAAATACATGGATTAAATTATAATGCATAATCTTGCTTTTGAATTTATTTAGATTCTTCTTACCCATCTTTATGTACTAGTTCTTTTTCTTCCTTTGATGAAAAATACTGTTTTCCGAGTGTCATACCGGTACTTGGTACTTAGTAATGACCATCTTGATTAGCCAATTTGCCTTGTTTGTTTTGCTATGGAAAATGACATGAAAATTTGTAGAGTGAAGTAATAATGAAATTTTAACTCAAACACCACTTTAATTTATTCATATTGACAAAATATTTTTCTGTAATTGTTTAAAATGAGTTGATAAACTATAGAACTTGGACCCTTTAAATTTCTTCTACTCTTTATGTTGTGGCTAAATGGAGATGAATATTTCCCAGATACATTGAGTTGGTAAAATTGAATGTTTACAAATACACTGAGACTTATAGAAGTAAAGATTTGGGAAATGTTGTACAACACAAGTCTACTTTCGTGATATCCATACTGAAATTCCCTTGCATCATTTATAAGCCTATTAAAAACTAGGTTTAATAAACCACCAAGGACCATGAACTTCAAGGCAGAAGCTTTCCATGGGAAACTCTGGACAGCTATATTTATATTTCAAGGACTTATCTGAGATCTTGTGGTATTTTTCCCCTAAGTTCAACAATTCCTTGGAATTATCCCTGTTTTACAAAGACACATTGTGGAATTTTTCTCTTGGTTGTTACTGTTCACTTCCATAATTCCAAAGCTTTGACACACATGTGATTATTTCAGATTCTCCTCATAAAGAGTTCAGACCTTGGCACAGCTCCATAGGCTGATAAATGGTTCCTCAATTAGCCAACAAAGGGGATGGAAAAAAAAAAAAAAACAGAGGGAAAGAGGCCTAAAATGTAAGGGTTCAGAGTCCCAATTCTCTGTAGGGTTTTTCTTTTAGCACTTTATAGAAGTTGGCTTCCTAGACTCCTTTCACTGAGAGAACTTACTTATTGAACCAAAAGATTAGGTTCATTTTTCCCCCCACTGAGTAGCTCTTCAGCAAGCTTCTAAATATGCCTCTCTTGAAAGACACAGTTTAAATTTTTATGTTAACAAAGACACTTCGTCAGTCTTGGCCACCTTTTGAACTCACTCAGTTCAAAATTTCCTCAGTTCAAAAGTACAGAGGAGCTGATGATTAGAAACGAGCTGTGCATTTTTGCAGGCAGACTTCAGGCATTTCCCCCTTTATTTTTCATACTTTTTTGCCTTTTCATATTTTTGAGGCATTTTGTTTTCGCTTTGCATTGTCACATCTACAGTGGACTAAGTTTTATTGAGATTAGGTAATATGTTGGTGGAGCTTAAGGAGACATTATTAATGCTTTACTTCTCAAACCAAATTTGAACTCTTACTATGCAATCCAGAAACCAGCATAAAATGCATAGAGTAATTGCTGCTTTGATTCTTATTTATTTCGCATCCTATCAATTTTTTTTAGAAAGGGAATTTTTACCTCCAAAATGTATCCTAAATCTGACCACCTCTTACAGCCACATTTCTGCTTCTGTCTGCCTGCAACAGTGATACAAGCTACTAGCTTTATTTTTGCCTATGCTACTGAAGGCTTCAAGTGCCTGGATTATTTCTCTTCTTCCATTCTTACTTCCACCTGTGCATAATCAGATTAAACTTCTAAAAATATAAATTAGATCATATCACTCCATTGCTTAGAACTGTTCAATTTCTTCCTGTTGAACTTGGATTAGATCCAAACTCCTTATCATGGTGCACAGGACCTTGCCAGAACTGGCTCTTGCCTACCACACTGACTGTATCTCTTAACCACACTCTGACTTCTGTGCAGCCACACTGTCCTCTCTTCCCTAAATGTGACATGCTTATCATTGTGATTCCTTCTGCTCTAACCATTCTTCCTTCCACTGTTTGATTGGCATGCTTCTCATCATTCAATTCTTCACTTCTCAAAGAACTGGTAAGAAGAGGTGGTTTAAATTAGGTCATTTAAATAATCTCTTCCTGCTACCCATCTCTGTTGCCTGTCCTTATACTATTTCCCAGTTTTTTTTTCTTTATAATACTTATCTCTAAACTAGAATTATCTATTGACTTATTTCCTTGTCCACTTTCTACCTTCCTAAAACCAAATTGCAAGAGCAGGGTACTCATCTGTTTTGTTGACTTCAGTATCCTCAGTCCTGGGGACAGTTCCTGGCACTTTGTAGATGCTCAATAAATGTTTGCTGAGTGAATGAGTAGCTAAATGCTTGCTTAGTGAATGGATTGTTGTGAATTGAGGAAAAATATATGTATGGCATCTCCTGCTTAGCTCATGAGGACTTTATGAGTTAGCTATAGCACAAAGATTTGTCTCAAGCAAATTTATTGTTATAAACATAAAGATATTTAAATAACCCATCCATATGTCATTTTAGTCACCAAAAATATACTGCAGCTTTTCAGCTACTCAGTGAAATGATTCCCAGAGGCTAAATGTGTAGTACATTAAAATAAACAGTAAGAAAAAAAAACAACCCCTTAGATGTGTCTATGACAAAAACCACACAGGAAATCTATTTTTAGAGTGATATGTCATGTGATTCTTAATTATTACCTCTGCTTATGCCAGAGAACAAAAAAACGTGTCATGGCAGTCTCCTGGGTATCTCCCTTAGGATTTATTGTCTAGGTTGTAACTCAATTTGGCTTGCAGAGCTTAATATGAAATATAAAATAATTGATGGTTCTATGCTTATAAAACATTAAGGGAAATCAGATGGTAGAACTTGGGGGAGGGAAAGATGAGAAATAAGGCAAAAACGCTACCTGGTGGTAAGTCAGTCATCTATGAAAATACCTGAATTTTTCTACCCCCTTGAAAATTCTAAATGCAAAATTTTCTTCTGTGTGCCAAACAGATAATCTATGATGGCTGGAAAAATATCTGTTTTGCTAACTGGGCATTATCGATGGACACAAAATCCTGTGGTTTTACTCCTTTTTATGTTAGTGGTTAAGTGTTACAGCAATTTATCAATTCATAAAGAATTATCAATTCATAAAGAATTGCTGCACTTATAAAATTGAATTCACATAACCTGAAAGGCAGGTGATATATCCCCGTTTTTTCAAATGGTAAAACTGAGTCTGAGAGCGATAAAGATATTTGCTTAAATAAAACAAATAAAACCCAGTGTGAAATGTGTCAAAGACATTCTTATGTCTGAGTATATTTACATCTTTTTAAAAATTTTCTCTTTTACCTTACTTATTGATAAATGATCTGAACTAAAATCATGTGCTGAAAGAAATAATATTAGTTATTAGTTCAATTATACTATGTGTTAAACATGGAGCTAGTAGACATTATTTTCATAAAATCCAAGATTCAGTTTATCAATATAGACAAAAAATAATGTTCAAGTTATACACTAATATAATGGGATATTAGTCTTGCAAGGAACTCTAGAGGAGACCTCATTTAACCTTTAGTACAAAACAAAACAATATCTAAAGTATTCCTCTGAGATGATGGTACTGGATAGACCATTTGAGGATCTGCCATGTATGTCTCCTTTAAGCACTCTTGCAGATTGGCAGGGTTTGCCGTCAAGTTACCCCATCATCCTGGTCACAGCTAAGTGGGTTATGGCTAGGTTAAAGATGGGTTATGGCTGTCCTGTGGCTGTCCCAAAGGCAGCCATTTGGAGAAATAATACAGAAGATGGCCTGGTGAGAGAGCAACAGTGAGGAACTTTACTAGATGTCAACAGGCTCATTCAATGGGATCATCGACAATGGGTTTTGAAGTAAGTTGTGGATGAAATCATCAGACAGAGAAAAGTGCCAGAGACAAACAACAGAGAAAAAAGCTCAAGAGGAGAAGTCATGCAGCAGGAAAAGCCTTGAAATCTAAGAAACCATGAGTCGAAGAAGGCATGGAAAGGAAAGAAATTAGCTGGGTGTTGGGCGGATAAATCAGAACAGAGCAGATCATGGTTGATGCTGCTGAGTCAACAAAGCCAGTTATTTGATGATCAAAAATGCTGGTGAATTATGGGCTTCATGAAGTGGAACTTAAGTTCCTCTTTAAGCATGGATGTGAGATTTTTTTGGTCATGTCTTTATACATGTACTTTGTTTTTATTTATTTATTTTGCATTACAATTCTTATTACACATATATACCACAATTTTTCATATCTCTGTATATAAAGTATGCTCACACCAATTCTTGTCTTCATACATGTACTTTGGATAATGATGTCCATCACATTCCACCATCCTTGCTAATCCCCTACCCCCTCCTTTTCCCTCCCACCCCTCTGCCCTATCTAGAGTTTGTCTATTCCTCCCATGCTCCCCCTCCCTATCCCACTATGAGTCAGCCTCCTTATATCAGAGAAAACACTGGGCATTTGTTTTTGGGGGATTGGCTAACTTCACTTAGCATTATCTTCTCCAACGCCATCCATTTACCTGCAAATGCCATGATTTTATTCTCTTTTATTGCTGAGTAAAGTTTCATTGTGTATATATGCCACATTTTTTTATCCATTCACCCACTGAAGGGCCTCTAGGTTGGCTCCACAGTTTTGCTATTGTGAATTGTGCTGCTATAAACATTGATGTGGCTGTGTCCCTGTAGTATGCTGTTTTTAAGAACTTTGGGTATAGTCTGAGGAGAGGGATAGCTGGGTCAAATTGTGGTTCCATTCCTAGATTTCCAAGGAATCTCCATACTGATTTCCAATTTGGCTGCACCAATTTGCAGTCTCACCAGCAGTGTATGAGTGTACCTTTTTCCCCACATCCTTGCCAACACTTATTGTTGTTTGTCTTCATAATAGCTGCCATTCTGACTGGAGTGAGATGATATCTTAGAGTAGTTTTGATTTGCATTTCTGTGATTGCTAGAGATGATAAGCATTTTTTCATATATTTGTTGATTGATTGTATGTCCTCTTCTGAGAAGTATCTGTTCAGGTCCTTGGCCCATTTATTGATTGGGCTATTTGTTTTTCTGGTGCTTAGCTTTTTGAGTTCTTTATATACCCTAGAGATTAGTGCTTTATCTGATGTGTGTGGGATAAAAATTTGCTCCCAGGATGTAGGCTCTCCGTTCGCCTCACAGATTGTTTCTTTTGCTGAGATGAAACTTTTTTGAGACTCCTTTTCTCATTAATCAATTTACAGAGTCAACTCCTATTAAATGAGGTCATTAAAATTGCCTCTGTTCTTGGCAACTTCTAGGACATGATCTAAAAAGACTGTTTGGATTTTCACTAATTTTTCATCAACCCATTTTCTTCTGAAAAAATTTGTTGAAACATTTTATTTATGGAAAATCTAAACCTATTTTTTTAGAATTATAATTTTTTAGCCATAATCTAGTACTCCAGGAAAACACCAACTAAGTTGTTTTAATCAGCTTTTCAACATTGCGAACAAAAGACCTGACAAGAACAATTAGAGGAGGAAAACTTTGTTTTGGGGCTCACAGTTTCAGAGGTCTCAGCAAAACCACATCCTCTGGCCATGCCCTACCTACCCACATCCTCTGACCATGCCCTACCTACCTACATTTATCACCCAGTTAATTCCTATCAGGGGATTAGGTTACAGCTCTCATAACCCAATCATTTCACCTCTAAACTTTTTTGCATTGTCTCACACATGAGCTTTTGGGGTACACCTCATATGTAAACCATAAGTCTAGATCATTATTCTTATGACAGTCTGCTAGCTATAGGAACATCACTACTACATCAAAGCAAACTTAAACTGCTAGCCATATATTTACACCAATTAAAATGTTCCCAAGTTTCCCAAGTTCTCTAGTAATGTCATATGATGTGTCAGGACGTGTCAACTTCATTGCTAATGTCTGGACCTCCTTTAATGTACCAGTTTAACACTTTGATGTACATCTTAACCTCCCTTGTTGCAAGCAGTGCACCTCTCTGAGTGTAGCCTAAGGTTTCATTAACTTTCAGCTTTGTCACTATTTTTTGACTCATGAGAGTCCTCCTCTAGAGCACTTTAAAAGGCACACTTGGCCTGAGCTTTGTTCTTGCATAATGGCACTTTTAAAATATCCATGCCAGATTTAAATTTATAGCTATTAAATTTAGTCTTAGTGACTTAACTCTAAGTAATTATAGCCGTTTGCTGTCTTTTCCAATCTGTGTTCTGTGGAACCTTCGTGTGCTTACAAAGTTGGTAATAGCACACATCTTCTTGAAGACTTCTGGGTTAAAGAAGAATTAAAAGATTTATCTGCATGACCCTCAAAGTCTAATCTCTAGAAGATTATTCATAATGGCACTCTTTTTGTAGAACAACTACTAAATCTTGCAAGAACACAAATGTCTTTGTGACTTCAGGTATGTTATGAATCTTCCTGAATCATGGCCTTGTAATCTATAAGGTGGGAATAATAATACCAGTCTCATGAAGTTCATGAATATTAAAGGAGATGCTATATTTGAATTCCCTCTCAGAGAAAAGGCTCAAATAGTGCTGCTTCTTGTTCTTATTCTTTCTTAAGTTTTTAGTTTACTATATTTATTATTTTACCTTGATACCTGTTATACTTACTTATGCCCACCAAAACATTCATGTTTATTTTTTTAAATGAATACTTTAGTTTTTCAATGAATACTGATTTTTTTATACTTTACAACATTAGAGTATGGCCCCCACCCTTATTTTGATATGGGGGATTGAACCCAGGTGTGCTTAACTACTAAGCCACATCCTCAACCTGTTTTTTTTTTTTTTTTTTTGTGACAGGGTCTTGTTAAGCTGCTTAGGGCCTTGCTAAGTTGCTGAGGCTGGCTTTGAACTTGTGATCCTGCCTTGCCCTCCTGAGTTCCTGGGATTATAAGTGTGTGCCACCTACCTGACTACAACATGTATTTTTATTTAGGATTATTTTACTCTTCTATTCTATATTGAATTGGAATTCCACATTGGCAGCTGGTTTTGCTTCGGTTCAACAGCTGTTTCTTAAGGATTCTTGCCAGTCACATGGACCTTGCCTCCTTTGCCCTGTATCACGTGTCATTCCCCTCTCTAACCCTTTCCCACTCTTTTGAGAGTATCAACTTGGATCTAGGGCTTTTTGGACTTTCTTTTGATTGTCTCAACCCTATCTCTCAGTCAAAGTGCTCTTGATTGATGTTTTCAAAACTTTTTCAGGTTTTATTTTTCCTTTTTTTTTTTTGGCTCTTCCTATTTTGTCTTTGGTAGAAATCGAAAGAATTATAAAATGCATGAAAATACTTCTTCTCTGTTTCAGGGAGCCCTGTGTTCATACAAAAATTGCATAGCATCCTTGTGTCTCTTGCCCAGGTGTCTGGGGAAGTCCCAGAACAGAGTCCCAGTTGCTCCATTCAGCTGTGACATGCAGTAACCCAGAAATGAGCAAGATGGGGAAGGCAGGAAACAACTGGGATGCGAAAATGTGGTCAAGACATCACATTAAACACACACACACACACACACACACACACACACTCACACACACACAATCATTTGGAGTGCCAGAATCCGTTTTATTTTCTCATTGCTTTCTCCCTGAAATAATTAGTCTAGAGAAAAATCTACAGATGGAACTCATGTCTATCAGAAGAACTTTTGAAATAACTGTGATTCCATACTTTCCTCTCCTTTGTAGTCCCTGCCCTGGGTATCACTGCTGTGGAGTACTATATAGGTACACATTACCCATAAGCAGTATAGGGAATAAAGTGAGCTCAATCCTATTGAATCATAAATGGGAAATCTGTATTCCTATCCTGTGTGCCTCCAAGTATCCTTTATGATTTTAATCTTAAAGAAAGAAACTGCATTAGACCCATACTTTCATACCATAAATTACACTATTTTGACAAATAACTGCTCTCTCTCTCTCTCTCTCTCTCTCTCTCTCTGTGTGTGTGTGTGTGTGTGTGTGTGTGTGTGAATTATACTGGCAAATTTTGGAGGAGACAGAATTAATTTTGAACACCTCCATCTAATCCTAAATTGATCTATAAGATATAGGCTTTTCCATATTGTCCTCATTTTCTTAGATATGCCCCCCTGATCTGTTTTCCTTTTGTACCTATTCCCAGGAGTTTTTCTTCCTGTGTGGTGCCATGAAAATTAAATAGTTAATCAGATAAATTTAGTCTTATGTGACTCAAAAGATTTGTTTTCCTAGGTCCTTGATCCACTATGAGTTGAGTTTTGTGCATGGTGAGAGAGAGAGGGGTTTAATTTCATTTTGTTGCAAATGGATTTCCAGTTTTCCCAGCACCATTTGTTGAATAGGCTATCTTTTCTCCAATGCATGTTTTTGGCAACTTTGTCTAATATAAGATAACTCTAATTATGTGGGTTTATCTCTGTGTCCTCTATTCTGTACCACTGGTCTACAAGTCTATTTTGGTGCCAGTACCATGATGTTTTTGTTACTATTACTCTGTATATATAGTTTAAAGGTCTAGTACAGTGATGCCACCTGCTTCACTCTTCTTGCTAAGGATTGCTTTAGCTATTCTGGGTCTCTTATTTTTCCAGATGAATTTCAAGACTGCTTTTTATATTTCTATGAGAAATGTCACTGGGATTTTGATTTGAATTGCATTAAATCTGTATAGTGCTTTTGGTAGTATGGTCATTTTGACAATATCACCCAATAGAAGAAAAAGTAGGCACAAATCTTCATCATGTTGAATTAGGCCCTAACTTCCTTAATAAGACTCCTGAAGCACAAGAATTAAAATAAAGAATCAATAAATGAGATGGATTCAAATTAAAAAGCTTCTTCTCAGCAAAAGAAACAACCAGTGAAGTGAATAGAGAGCCTACAGAATGGGAGCAAATTTTTACCACATGCACATCGGATAGAGCACTAATCTGTAGGATATATAAAGAACTCAAAATTCTTAACACCAAAAAAATAAATAAGCCAATCTATAAGTGGGTCAAGGAACTGAACAGACACTTCTCAGAAGATGATATGCAATCAATCAACAAATATATGAAAAAGATGTTCAGCATCGCTAACAAGTAGAGAAATGCCAACCAAACCCACTCTAAAAATCAAAAACACTCCATTCAGAATGGCAGCTATTAAGAATCCAAACAAGTGTTGACAAGGATATGGGACAAAAGGCACACTCATACATTGCTGGTGGGACTGCAAATCAGTGCAGCCAATATGGAAAGCCATATTGAGATTCCTTGAAAAACTGGAAATGGAACCACCATTTGACCCAACTATTCCATTCCTTCATTTATACCCAAAGGACTTAAAAACAACATACTACAGTGATGCAGTCACATCAATGTTTATAGCAGCACAATTCACAATAGTTAAATTGTGGAACCAACTTAGATACCCTTCAGTAGATGAATGGATAAAGAATGTGGTATATATACACAATGGAATATTACTCAGCAATAAAGAGAATAAAATCATGGCATTTGCAGGTAAATGAATGGAGTTGGAGAATATGATGCTAAGAAGTTAAGCCAATCCCCCCAAATCAAATGCTGAATGTCTTCTCTGATATAAGGATGCTGATTCATATGGGGATTGGGGGCAGTGTGGGAAGAATAGACAAACTTTAGATAGGGCAAAGGGGAGAGTGAAAACATGTATGAAAACATTCATGTATGAAAACATGAATGGTGTGACTCTCCTTTGTGTACAACCAGAGACATGAAAAAAATGTACTCTATTTGAATTGCATTCTGTTCACATATATAACAAATTATAATTTAAAAAAAGATTTATGTTTATGTTATGACTATGCTACTATCATGGAGAAATGATGAAGTTCTTGCTTTTTCTTTATTAAGAGCTTTAACACTAAGAGTCAAAGACAAGTAAAAGCACAGTACTAGTTGAGAGGATTATGTTGCCTTAAAGAAGAAACAATCAAATGGAATTGGTGTGATCTCTACTAACTTAGCTTTAAGGACCGAGGGTTTTAAATCTAATGTTGGCTTGATTTCCTCTTTAGCTTTTGATTTTCATTTCTTTCTTTCTTTTATTTTTATTTTTTCACTCAGACCCAAAGCATCAACACTTACTAGGTGAACTGCTGTTGACAAAAATGATTTTCCTTTTATATATTTTAATGGTAAATAATGCTTCTTCCCGAAGGATGAGGTTCCAAGAAATATTTTGGATTCTTTTTATTTAGCTTAAGACTTTGAGAAATTCTTTGTGATTTGAATGTAAGTGGTTACATTAGAATGTAAGTAGTTTCCTGTTGGTTATATAGGATTTAAGTTTCACATTAAAACGTCAGTCATCCACAAGTAGAGGACATGCATAGGAATGAGGTCTGTGAACAGAAATGTCAAAAGTTCTCACTTATGACTGTTGATAAATTCTCTTTTTATAAGACATGCATTGCCATGGTAATGGGGAGGAAGGTCTCAGCTGGGATGGGATAAAGAAGACACTGTAGTGTCATAGAGAAGTTTAGTGTGTATAAACCATGAAGAAAGGTGTATTCCTTGATGGAGACTTGGATATCACACAGCCTGCTTACAATTATGGAAATGACAAAGAGCTAAGGATTCTGAGAGTCAGAGTGGTCTCTCTATTATTTGAGCTATAATTTCAGTCAAGAGCTAGAATTAGGAGTGGAATTTTCCTGAGTGTTGACACCTGGAAGTGTTTGGAGAGGAACTGGAGAGACATATCAGATACAAACTTTCCTGACACACCTAAATGTCAATTCATCATGTAAATATTTTCTTAGCAACACCTGTTTACTCAGAACTCTGATAGTTGCTGTAGGACCTATGAGATAAGAATAAGTTTATCCCTAACTTAAAAGAGATAAAAGTTAGATATAAAATGCGAGTTTCATATTTTATTAACTAATAAATTTTTTAAAAATTCCGTGCACAAAGCTTGGGAATCAAGTTTAGGAACCTGTACAAACAATTTTTCAGACTTATTTTTTCTTAATAATAATTAGTAAAATATAACTTCATAGAAAATACCAGTTTAATTCGTTTGAAAATGTGTACATTATACTATTGAGTGTTACCACAATTTGTTGTATACTAACTGTATTATTTTTGCCAAACCTCACACTACCTCTATTGGATTGACACAAATCAGATTTCTATTTAATAAATTTATTTGGAAAAAAGGAAGCTTGCAAACAAACATTACCTGCTATAATACAAGGTAATTGTAAAATAAGTATAATTAAACAAAATAATGTAGTTAAATTCTAGAAATATACTGTTGCATGCCAAAGGGAAACCTGTGGTCTAGTCTCTCATACTTAAAAGAGAGAATAAATAGAGCTAGAAAGGGATCAAAACATACTAGTACCAAATAGAGATTTTTCTTCTTTACATAATTATAAGGGTTAAAAGAATATTGAAGTGCATTTCCTTATACATAATTTAATGGATGTTCAATAGTCATCTAAAATCATATTTCACACTTGAAATTCACTCTTCTGGCCTGCAAGTTCAAATTCATGTATGTATCTTTTCTCAGTCTTATAAGAGTAACACCATATTTATTTATTAACCTAATTTTAAAGATGAGGAAACAAAGGCACAAAGAAATTAAAACAACCCCTGTGTTTAGTCAATGTTAGACACACAAACCCAAATTTTTGATGATCAAAAATCCCCTTTTTCCTATACACTCATTATATTACTGTTATATATCACTGTCTCATGCAATATACAACTATTATTTCAAGTTTCTTTATTGTTAAATATCTCATAAAAGTAATATTAGAAGTTACAAAATATTTTTATCAAGATATAAGAAGTTCATATTTCCTTATATTAGTATACTGACGATGGACATTTTATTAATTAGAGAAATATTTAATCTTTCCTAAGGATTTATTTCAAGAGTAATCTATTTTGACAAATGAATTTTATTCATCTGGTTTTGCATACAGGGAAATAAAGGTATAGAGAAGGAAGAGATTTGACCCTGGTCAGCTATATAGAAACTGAACTGGATTGTCCAATGATCTCAGAATCATAGCAATGGAAACAAGTTCTCTTAATGAAAAAATATAAGGTGGCAATAAAGGGGGAAGCAAAGATCTAAAGACCATAGTTAGAAAGAGTAAGGTCCAAAATGGGTTGGACCTTACTCAATAAGTATAATCAAGAGATCTTAGTTTGTTTTAGGACAAAAGTAGGATCATTGAAGGAATAGGCCCCGTGCTATGGTTTTGGATTAATGCTGACGGATAATATAAGGAGTAGAACACGTTCATATCTATGTTGCTTCGTATTTTCTGTGAAAGAGACTGACTTCTACACTAAATTGTGTGGAGTGAACATTGATAAGGAGAAATAGAGTTGACGTTGGGATATAATGTTATAAGAGATAATGCTACTGCTAGAAATGAGTTCAGGTTTCCCACTTTATGAGCATTAACCCCCCATTATGATATGAAGTGCAAATGAAGACAGTGATGTATGAAAAAATTTGAAGGATAATGGAAAAAGGGAAGGTAGGAAAATGCAAATGCAGATTCACATTGCAAAAGAAGGAAAAAGTGGCTCTTTTCTGACATTCCAGATTGCTGAGCTTTAGATAAATTTGGGAAAGGTTCCAGAAAGGATTTAAAGAGATAATTCATGAAAACCTGGAAGTGGATCCAGTGAGAGTTCACGAAGATCTATTCATGATCGAATAACATCCATTTGTTCTTTAGCAAAAAAAATATTGCCTTTTGAATTAGTGTATCCAGTATTCCACAAGCATACTCAAGGTTCCATTAAATTTCTGAGGAAATAATGGAGAGGAATGGGTTTAATGCAATAATAAATACCCAATTAGAAAAAAGTTTCCATGTGTCTGAATAAGGGATATTTAGCAAAATGATATCACCCCAAAATGAGGTTTTAATGTTGCTTCTCAGAATTTTTTCATATTTAACATTCACTGCAGGGCACGTCTGCTGGTGATGAAATCTCTTAGTTTTTATTTGTCTGAGAAAGTCTTTATATCTCCATCACTGTTGAAGGATAATTGCAACACTTAATTTTTTTCCTATTTTCTTCTTGCTTGAATAATTTCTTATGAGAAGTCCGCTGAAATTCTTATTCTATTCAAGAGCTATTTTCATGATTTTCTCTTTTTGTGTTTGTTTTTCTCAGTTTGAGTATATGATATGACTAGGTGTTTTGTTATGTTTTGGGTATTCATCTTGCTTAGAATTCTCTAATCTTCCTGGAAAGTTCTTGGCTATTATTATTTCAATGGCTTCTTCTGCTCCATTCTGGTTTTATTTTGGTTTTTGATACATCTTGTATTCCAATTCCAATTCCAATGAACTCAGATCTCTATGTGTTTTATATCTTTTTAAATGCTCTTTACAGTTCTTAGATGTTTTGGGTTTTGCTGTTGTTGGTTTTTGTTTATTTTCCATTTTTTTTCTCTTCACTTTTCAGTATGGGAAGTTGCTGCTGACCCATCTTCAAGATCACTGATTGTTTTTTTAACTGTGTTGTGTCTACTAATGAGCTCATTAAAAACATTATTCATTTCTTCTAGAGGGCTGCTCATTTTGATTGCATTCTTTTGATTCTTAGAACTTTCATCAATCTGCTTACATTATGCATCTATTTATTGTATGTTGCTTACTTTTTCAATTAATGCTCTTAACATATTAATCATAATTGTTACTACAAAAATCTCTGATCATTTCAACATTTGTGTCACATCTGAGTTTGAGTCTGATGATTGTTCTCAGAGAGTATTTTTGTTGTTGTTTTTGTTTGATTGATTGTTTTGTTTTTCCTCTTGGCATACTTGGCAATTTTTTGTTCAAATGTAGATAGGCAAATATATAAGTAAGCAAAGAGGTCCCTACTAGAAGGATTTATGTTATTTGTCCAAGAGTTGGGCTAGATTTAATATTCACTGGTGCCAGAGGCTTCAAATTCTTTCTTGATTTTGTTTCCCTTCTTGACTTTGGACTTTGTTAAGTACTTCTCCTCAGGGGAAAAAAATCTTTCTTATAGCTTTTTCAGCTGTAACACACTATTATTACATTGGAGCCCTGCAGATGTGGTAGAAATGTGTGGGGAAAGGGAAGCATTCAATACTTTTATTACTGAATTTGGTCTTGGGATTTGGGGGCCTGTTTGTGAACTGTTACTTTTATAAGTGTTTCTTCAGTGCAATAGCTTTTTCATTTCCCCCTTATGTGGAACTGGAAAGCTAGAGAAAGCTGGAGAAAGAGGAATGCCTGGGGGATTAGGAAGATGGCGGCGAGGGGAGTGCATTGCCCCCGTGTGCTGCTTCACTGTGTGGGAGTATGACAAGTCAGGACGGCTAAAGGCTATCTTGTTAGGAATTTCCAGCAATAGTGGGGTGCTCCAGAACCTGGAGGAAGGATTTCCATCGCACAAGGATCGGCTACGGGGACTCAAACGCGAGAGGTTTGTCGCACGGAGGGTAACACTGCTTATTCAGCAAATCGCCCCGCGGCTAGAGTCTGCAGCGCGCTCTGGGAAACGAGGAGATAGCGACGCAGGAATACAACGCTGCAGTTTCTGCCAGCCGTGTAAGCACCGTACTCAGGGCTGAATTCTGGGTTCGAGATGGGAGAAGGAAGCGGTCCATCTCGGTTCTCCACACAGGTCAGACCACAGAGGAGGCCAGCAGCCACCATGTTGGAAAGCTGACGTCACCATCCCTGTGTTCAACTGACCGCAGCTCATTCAGCCATAGAACAGGTAATTTCAGGCTGCCATTCGCCTGTGGCTTGCAGACAGATTGCTCGGGCTCAGTGCCTGGGTGCTTCTTAGAAACTGCTCTTATCGGAGCGAACACCGAGCGCGGGGCGGCCGAGTTCCGACTCCCGGAACCGCCCTGGCCCAGGGCTGGGGAGCCTGCGGAGGCTGCTTCTTGGACCCTGCTCCTATCAGAGCATACACCAAGCACTAAGCGGCCGAGTTCCGGCTCCCGGAACTGCCCTGGCCCAGGGCTAGGAGCCCGCGGAAACTGCTTCTCGGTCCGGGTCCTGCTGAGGGCCGGTCAGGACTCACCCGTTGCTTTGGTTGCCCGGCAAGGGGAACGAAATGCTGCCATTCGCATAGGATACCAACATGGCAGATATCTGATGTCATCAGAAAGCGGCGGAGGAGAGAACTTCATCAATACCAGCGGCGACAGAAACAGTTGGTCTCCTGGTAGGAGGGGTGAGGCACAGACACCCGAGTCTCCTCGATTTGTCATTGAGCCAGAGGGGAGGAGCCGGGCCGCCGCCAGTGCCCGGAGCAGGCCCAGCGGGTCGCCAGCGTGGTGACTGCATGACCCCAATTGGAGAGGGGGTGGAGCGGAGCCGCCACCCGCGCCCGCAAGGTGGGCAGACCCGCGACCCAGTGGTACACGGGCGTGGTAGGAGGGGCAGGGCAGAGCCGCCGCCCGCGCTTGTAAGGTAAACAGACCTGTGACAGACTGGCGGGTCAGGCCCAGTGGCCTGCCAGCGTGGTACACACGTCACCCCAACTGGAGTAGGGGCAGAGCAGATCCTTCGCCCACGCCCGGATCAGGCCCTGCCAGTGTGGTGGTCACGTGAACCCAATTGGAGTGGGGGCGGAGCAGAACCGCCACCCGTGCCCGCAGGGTGAGCAGACCTGTGACCAACCTGCAGATTAGGCCCAGGGGTCCGCAGGCGTGGTAGGAGGGGCAGGGCAGATCCGCTGCCCGGGCCTGCAAGGTAGGCAGACCTGCGACAGACCGACGGATCAGGCCCAGGAGCCTGCAGGCGTGGTACACACACCACCCTAATTGGAGTAGGGGCAGAGCAGATTCGCCGCCCGTGCCAGGAACAGGCCCAGCGACCTGCAGGCGGGGTAGTCACGACACCCCAATTGGAGTAGGGGAAGAGCAGAGCCACCAAACGTGCCCGAAAGGTGGGCAGATCTGCGACCGACCAGCGGGACAGGCCCAGTGGCCTGCCGGTAAGACAGACACGTCACCCCATTTGGAGTAGGGGCAGAGTAGAGCTGCCGCCCGCGCCTGCAGGGTAGGCAAACCTGCAACTGACCGGCGGATCAGGCCCGGTGGCCTGCCGGCGTGGTACACTCGTCACCCCAATTGGAGTAGGGGCAGAACAGAGCCGCCGCCAGCGCCCAGAACAGGCCCAGTGACCTGCCAGCGTGGTAGTCACGACACCCCAATTGGAATAAGGAGAGAGCAGAGCCGCCGCCCGCGCCTGCAGGAAAGATACGCAAGCAGTATGAAAAGACAAGGAAAGAAAGGACCACAAGCAATGCAGGTCAACACAACTTTAGAAGAGGTAACAGCTGCAGCAGATGGAATGTCAGATAAAGAATTCAGGATATACATGCTTCAGATGATCTGGAGTATCAAGGAAGACATTAGACAGCAAAATCAGACAATGAAAGATCACTTCGACAATGAATTATGCAAACAAATCCAGGAAGCAAAGGATCAACTATACAGGGAGATAGAGGTTATAAAAAACAAACAAACAGAAATCCTAGAAATGCAGGAAGCAATAAACCAACTTAAAAACTCAATGGAGAATACTACCAGCAGAGTAGAACACTTAGAAGATAGAACATCAGACAATGAAGACAAAGTATTTCAACTTGAAAAGAACATAGACAGCTCAGCAAGACTATTAAGAAACCATGAGCAGAACATCCAAGAAATATGGGATAACATTAAGAGACCAAACTTAAGAGTCATTGGGATACAGGAAGGTACAGAGCTCCAAACCAAAGGAATGAGCAGTCTATTCAATGAAATAATACGAGAAAACTTCCCAGACTTGAAGAATGAGACAGAATCCCAAATCCTAGAAGCCTACAGGACGCCGAATGTGCAAAATCGTAAGAGATCCACACCTAGACACATTATAATGAAGAGGCCCAACATACAGAATAAGGAGAGAATTTTAAAAGCTACAAGAGAAAGGAAGCAGATTACATTTAGGGGTAAGCCAATTAGGATAACAGCTGACCTTTCAACACAGACTCTGAAAGCTAGAAGATCCCGGAATAACATATTTCAAACACTGAAAGAAAATGGGTTCCAACCAAGAATTGTGTATCCAGCGAAATTAAGCTTCAGGATGGAAGATGAAATTAAAACCTTCCACGATAAACAAAAGTTTAAAGAATTTGCACCTAGAAAACCATCTCTTCAAAACATCCTTGGCAAAACATTACAGGAAGAGGAAATGGAAAATAACAATGAAAACCAACAGTGGGAGGTAGGACAGTAAAGGGGGGAAAAATAATCAAAGAGGAAAACAAACCATGTTTAGTAACAGAAATAAACAAATATGGCTGGAAGAACAACCCATATCTCAATAATAACCCTAAATGTTAATGGCTTAAACTCACCAATTAAGAGACACAGGCTAGTAGAATGGATCACAAAACAAGACACAACAATATGCTGCCTACAGGAGACGCATTTGATAGGAAAAGACATACATATGCTGAAGGTGAAAGGTTGGGAAAAATCATATCACTCATATGGACTTCGGAAACAAGCAGGAGTGTCCATACTCATATCAAATAAAATAGATTTCAAGCCAAAGTTAATCAAAAGGGATAAAGAGGGACACTACATACTGCTTAAGGGAACCATACACCAACAAGACATAACAATCATAAATATTTATGCCCCAAACAATGGTGCAGCTATGTTCATCAAACAAACTCTTCTCAAGTTCAAGAGTCTAATAGACCACCATACAATAATCATGGGAGACTTCAACACACCTCTCTCGCCACTGGACAGATCTTCCAAACAAAAGTTGAATAAGGAAACTATAGAACTCAATAACACAATTAATAACCTAGACTTAATTGACATATATAGAGTATACCACCCAACATCAAGCAGTTACACTTTTTTCTCAGCAGCACATGGATCCTTCTCAAAAATAGATCATATATTATGTCACAGGGCAACTCTTAGACAATATAAAGGAGTAGAGATAATACCATGCATCTTATCTGATCATAATGGAATGAAACTGAAAATCAACGATAAAAGAAGGAAGGAAAAAGCATACATCACTTGGAGAATGAACAATAGGTTACTGAATGATCAATGGGTTATAGAAGACATCAAGGAGGAAATTAAAAAATTCTTAGAGATAAATGAAAACACAGACACAACATATCGGAATCTATGGGACACATTGAAAGCAGTTGTAAGAGGAAAATTCATTGCTTGGAGTTCATTCCTTAAAAAAAGAAAAAAACCAACAAATAAATGATCTCATACTTCATCTCAAAATCCTAGAAAAAGAAGAGCAAAACAACAGCAAAAGAAGTAGAAGGCAAGAAATAATTAAAATCAGAGCTGAAATTAATGAAATCGAAACAAAAGAAACAATTGAAAAAATTGACAAAACTAAAAGTTGGTTCTTTGAAAAAATAAACAAAATCGACAGACCCTTAGCCATGCTAGCGAAGAGAAGAAGAGAGAGAACTCAAATTACTAGCATACGGGATGAAAAAGGCAATATCACAACAGACACTTCAGAAATACAGAAGATAATCAAAAACTATTTTGAATCCTTATACTCCAATAAATTAGAAGATAGTGAAGGCATAGATAAGTTTCTTAAGTCATATGATCTGCCCAGATTGAGTCAGGAGGATATAGACAACCTAAACAGACCAATATCAATTGAGGAAATAGAAGAAACCATAAAAAGACTACCAACTAAGAAAAGCCCAGGACCGGATGGGTATACAGCAGAATTTTACAAAACCTTTAAAGAAGAACTAATACCAATACTTTTCAAGCTACTTCAGGAAATAGAAAAAGAGGGAGAACTTCCAAATTCATTCTAGGAGGCCAACATCACCCTGATACCTAAACCAGACAAAGACACTTCAAAGAAAGAAAACTACAGACCAATATCTCTAATGCACCTAGATGTAAAAATCCTCAATAAAATTCTGGCGAATCGGATACAAAAACATATCAAAAAAATTGTGCACCATGATCAAGTAGGATTCATCCCTGGGATGCAAGGCTGGTTCAATATACGGAAATCAATAAATGTTATTCACCACATCAATAGACTTAAAAATAAGAACCATATGATCATCTCGATAGATGCGGAAAAAGCATTCGACAAAGTACAGCATCCCTTTATGTTCAAAACTATAGAAAAACTAGGGATAACAGGAACATACCTCAATATTGTAAAAGCAATCTATGCTAAGCCTCAGGCTAGCATCATTCTGAATGGAGAAAAACTGAAGGCATTCCCTCTAAAATCTGGAACAAGGCAGGGATGCCCTCTCTCTCCACTTCTGTTCAACATAGTTCTCGAAACACTGGCCAGAGCAATTAGACAGACGAAAGAAATTAAAGGCATAAAAATAGGAAAAGAAGAACTTAAATTATCACTATTTGCAGATGATATGATTCTTTACCTAGCAGACCCAAAAGACTCTACAAAGAAACTATTAGAGCTAATAAATGAATTCAGCAAAGTGGCAGGATATAAAATCAACACGCATAAATCAAAGGCATTCCTGTATATCAGCAACAAATCCTCTGAAATGGAAATGAGGACAACCACTCCATTCACAATATCTTCAAAAAAAATAAAATACTTGAGAATCAACCTAACAAAAGAGGTGAAAGATTATACAATGAAAACTACAGAACCCTAAAGAGAGAAATAGAAGAAGATCTTAGAAGATGGAAAAATATACCCTGTTCATGGATAGGCAGAACTAACATCATCAAAATGGCGATATTACTAAAAGTTCTCTATAGGTTTAATGCAATGCCAATCAAAATCCCAAAGGCATTTCTTGTAGAAATACAGAAAGCAATCATGAAATTCATATGGAAAAATAAAAGACCCAGAATAGCAAAAACAATGCTAAGCAGGAAGTGTGAATCAGGCGGTATAGCGATACCAGACTTCAAACTATACTACAGAGCAATAGTAACAAAAACAGCATGGTACTGGTACCAAAACAGGCAGGTGGACCAATGGTACAGAATAGAGGACACAGAAACCAATCCACAAAACTACAACTATCTTGTATTTGATAAAGGGGCTAAAAGCATGCAATGGGGGAAGGATAGCATCTTCAACAAATGGTGCTGGGAAAACTGGAAATCCATATGCAACAAAATGAAACTGAATCCCTTTCTCTCGCCATGCACAAAAGTGAATTCAAAATGGATCAAGGAGCTTGATATCAAATCAGAGACACGCCGTCTGATAGAAGAAAAAGTTGGCTACGATCTACATACTGTGGGGGTCGGGCTCCAAATTCCTCAATAGGACACCCATAGCACAAAAATTAATAACTAGAATCAACAAATGGGACTTACTCAAACTAAAAAGTTTTTTCTCAGCAAAAGAAACAATAAGAGAGGTAAATAGGGAGCCTACAACCTGGGAACAAATCTTTACTCCTCACACTTCAGATAGAGCCCTAATATCCAGAGTATACAAAGAACTCAAAAAATTAGACAATAAGAGAACAAACAACCCAATCAATAAATGGGCCAAGGACCTGAACAGACACTTCTCAGAGGAGGACATACAGTCAATCAACAAGTACATGAAAAAATGCTCACCATCTCTAGCTGTCAGAGAAATGCAAATCAAAACCACCCTAAGATACCATCTCACTCCAGTAAGATTGGCAGCCATTATGAAGTCAAACAACAACAAGTGCTGGCGAGGATGTGGGGAAAAGGGTACACTTGTACATTGCTGGTGGGACTGCAGATTGGTGCAGCCAATTTGGAAAGCAGTATGGAGATTTCTTGGAAAGCTGGGAATGGAGCCACCATTTGACCCAGCTATTCCCCTTCTTGGTCTATTCCCTAAAGACCTAAAAAGAGCATGCTACAGGGACACTGCTACATCGATGTTCATAGCAGCACAGTTCACAATAGCAAGGCTGTGGAACCAACCTAGATGCCCTTCAATAGACGAATGGATTAAAAAAATGTGGCATTTATACACAATGGAGTATTACTCTGCATTAAAAAATGACAAAATCATAGAATTTGCAGGGAAATGGATGGCATTAGAGCAGATTATGCTAAGTGAAGCTAGCCAATCCCTAAAAAACAAATGCCAAATGTCTTCTTTGATATAAGGAGAGTAACTAAGATCAGAGTAGGGACGAAGAGCAGGAGAAGAAGATTAACATTTAACAGGGATGAGAGGGGGGAGGGAAAGTGAGAGAGAATGGAAATTGCATGGAAATGGAAGGAGACCCTCAGGGTTATACAGTGGAGGGGGTAGAGAGAGAGGAGGGGAGGGGAGGGGAGAGGTGGGGAGGGGGGATGGTGGAGGATGGGAAAGGCAGCGGAGCACAACAGACACCAGTATGGCAATATGTAAATCAATGGATGTGTAACTGATGTGATTCTGCAATCTGTGTATGGGGTGAAGGTGGGATTTCATAACCCACTTGAATCAAAGTGTGGAATATGATATGTCAAGAAATTTGTAATGTTTTGAACAACCAACAATAAAAAATTAAAAAAAAAAAAGAGGAATGCCCTTCATCTACTAGAATAAGACTTAGGGAAAATCTTCCTTGGAAAGTAGGCCTTTGTTATTCTGGGGTGATCATAATAATTACTCTTCCCATTTGCCCATCAGATCTAGGAGAGGATCTTCCTCAGATTTTCACCATGAGAACCTGGCCAGGTTCTTGAAAGTAAATCCCAGAAATGCATGTGGGTACCCTTAAGAATCTGACCCCATGAGTTTTTTCTCCTCTTATATTGGTCCATATTCAGCTTCCAGCAATTTGTTATAATTACTCTTGAGTGTTCCTAAGATTTTATGGCTTCAGAAACTTCTGTTTCAGGTAAGTAGAAGTGAACTGTATCTCTCTGAATGAACTGATCTTTGAAGAATTTGGGACACATTTTACCCTGAAGCTTCAATTTCCTGATGGTTCCAAGAAAAGTCATTGATTTTCAGTTTATCCAGCTTTTTTTTTGTTGTTGTTGTTATTGTTGTAACAATGGAAGCAATGATTTCCAACCTTGTTACATATTGGACCTGCATCTGGAAGTCTTCAATTCTTTTTTTTTTCCCCTGATACCAGGGATTGAACCCAGGGAAGCTTAACCACTGAGTCACAACCTCAGCCCTTTTTATTTTTTGTTTTAAGACAGGATCTCACTAAGTTGCCTAGGGCCTTGCTTAATTGCTGAGGCTGGCCTCGACCCTGAAATCCTCCTGCTTCAATCTCTCGAGTTTCTGGGATTATAGGCATGTACCACTATGCCCAGCCCTCAATTCTCATATAATTGCCAATGTACATAAAGATATGAAGAATGTGATTAGCCAGTCTGAAGATGAATTAAAGCAGGAGCAACAGTATCTATATAAACTGGCAGATTCATGAACTCTGAACATTTTTGGTCCTATGACTGAGAGGCATATGTTCTCAGTGGTAATTCTGGCACTTCTATGAACTAATTATCTACTTTATATAATTTATTCCCATGGGCAGCGCTGAAGAAAAATGAGAACAGAAAATTACACAAATTAGCTAGCAAGACAGGGTGCAGGTAAGTTAGACTATCACTCGAAAACCCTTCAACCCTGAGGACCACTAACACCAACAAAGACATAAAAGCAGTTCACTATTACAGAAAAGTACAGAGCATCTCAAACCATAGGAAGCTTATTTTTTTTATGAGGAGCCTTTAAATATTCAAATTTTCCTTAATTCAACATATAAACATATTTCAGTTACATATTAAGGCCAATTAATTTAGTGAAGAAGGAACCAAAGGCAGGTAAGAAAGATTCAGAGACAGAGAAATAAGGATGAGAAAGAGAGCAAAAGGAAGGGAAAGGAACAGCCAGATGTTTTTGGCTTACCTGGCCTCCTCAACTTTCTTATGATTTCACTTCTGCCTCCTAGAACTCCACCTCTTTGAGGTTGAGGTTTTTTGAGGTATAAAAGGGGAGGGTGGTCAAAGTACTCTGTTAATTCATAAACACTTATGAAGTGCACATTTGGCTGCAGGCCTGTGCTAGCTCTCTGTGTGCCATGCAAAGACCCAGGTTCTTACTCAGCTCCAGTTTTCTAAACCCATGGCAAGGCGGTGGTCAGATACCTGTGATCCAGGTGTTGCCTTTGAAAAGTTTACAATTATATCACTGACCCTAAATTGATGTGCCTCAACCACATCAAATGAATAATGGGTGATGAGGCCATATGAATACCAGAACACACACTCTATGCAAAATAACCAAGAGAGATCAATGATAGAAGACAAATCATTGCTGGATGGATACTGGTTTCCCTTCAAGGGTGACTATGAGTTCTGATTCCTACCATTATCTTTCTCGTTTTCCTCTTCTCCTTCAGGATTATGGAAGGAAAGGGTGGCAAGTTATCTCTTAAAATTGGTCACAAAAGCCTGCACTAGGCATGAATTTTATTCTCAACTATAAAACACCATGACAACATACCCTGGGAGATATAACCATTAAGTTGTATCACTGAAGATACGTGGTAAAAACGAAGTGTGATCATTAGGATTCCTGGTTCATATTAGTTAGTACTCTCAAAACTCGCCTTTAATAGAGATTGCCTAGGACTTCTTCATCCATTTGGTCTTTCTAAATGTTCACTATTAGAAAGGATGGATTGGTTTTATTAGGCAGGTGACTTTTTATTAGAAATGCAAGCAAATATAAAGATTTTTGCAAAACTGTGTCCATGAATATCAGACTAAAGTATTGTTAACAAGGGGATTTAACATTGGAATACAGTAAAGGAAGAAGCATAAATCATTTAAATTTAAAAAATACTAAAGGATACACACACACTACATACACACTTATTATAGTAGAATGCATTAAAAAAATTGTTTGTGACTGTCGTAGAAGTTATTTTTCCCTAGAGCCACCATTAGATAGAAAAGTGCAACAGAAAATATGGCCCTTTATTTTGAAGAATTCTATATGTTTTAGTCAGTTAATTTTGCTATGTTTTTAATGAAAGTACAAATTTGTGGTGGACAGCAGTCTCTGGTTCAATTCCTGGCTCTGTCTTTTACCAGACAATTAACTTTGACAAGTAACTTAAACCTTCTGTGTTTTATTTTCCTCATCTATAAAATGACAAGAAAAAAGAGAACCTGTCTCAAAAAGTTGTTGTGAAGATTTAAAAACTCTAAATGAAAAGCTCTTTGACCAGTGATTGTCACATTATAAATGCTGTAGAGTGGTCCTTATTATTATTACTGTTATTCCCCAAAGTTTATTTGTCCCGAAGCTATAAGTTCTAAAGTAATATGAATGAAAAAAATGTTTTCCTCCAAGACTGTTGCTGTCTTTTATTATGGATTGGAAATTATGAAGCATGCTATTTTTCATTAGAATGTGAACCAGAAATATCTAGGTACTTGTTTATGATGCACATTCTGGGCTTCAATAAAATCAGAATATCTGGATTTTTTTTCTAGAAATATCTATTTTAAATGAGGTGCCCCGAGGATTCTGAGGCAAACTGCACTTTGAAGACAACTGAGCAAACAAGTTTGCACTGCTTTTGATTACTCACTTTGGTAACTCAAATATTATACACCAACTACTGAGCGTCCTGGGTATGATCTTATTAAATCCTCACTCAAGGCCTCAAAGGGCAGCTTCTAGTTTGAGCTTAGTTTTTCAGATCAGGGATTGTGGCTTCCAGAATTCCTGGGTTAAATGCTGTAGATATGTTGGTGAGGGCACATTGTAGATGGAATTTGGGGATGGAATCAAGTCTTCCTGGAGTGAATTTCGTGTTCCTAAAGAGTCAAACATTGTGCATCCTGTCTGAGCACAAGCTGCTCCTCTGTTGAGAGTTTCTGCCCTGGAAAATGTGAATATTCTCCTTCAAGTTACTCAGGGCTGATGCAGAACCCCCTTTGCATGAAGACTGCATTAACCAACTGCATATTCCACTGAGCAAGTATGTCTAGTAAACAGCCAGAAGGGTGGGTGAAGATCCCTATGTTTTGAAAATCGAAGACCTCGGGGACAGAGTTTATAACTCATTCTCTGTATGCCAGTAGGTGGCATCATCTGAGTCCACATTATAATCCCACACACTGTAACAACCCAATGCTTGGATCTTGGATCTTTAATATTTAGTTCAACAGATGAAACAGATTATAATAGAAGAATGGAAAATGAGGCCAGGGATATTTTCAAATGAATTTACTGTCATATTCTAATACTGGAAAATTCTAGTTATTGCCAACTCAAAGAATATATAACACAAACCATGAAGCAGGTGCTGTTTGTCCATGCAGAAAAGCAAAAATTAATCCTATGAAGTCTGCAAGGATGTGATAATATACTGACAAATAACACTGTTACAATTATAGAGCTCCTGCTAAGTGTCAGTCACTGTATCAGGTGATCCACATAGATTTTTGCCATATAATTTAGTATTTTAAAAACTCTGTGAAGTAGGCATTATTCAAATGCCCTGAGACTGAAAAGTTAAGGAATTTGCTTAAGTTCATACAGAATTTCCATGGCAGAACTAAGATTTAAATCGAGGTCTTTGAATTGCAACATAAGCTTTTCTGGTAGCATGGTGATTATGTAAAATTGTGTAAACCAAGGCAAAGTAATGAGGTGTCATTAAAACAACATAAAGATAAACTGCTAAGGTAGCTCAAAAGTACAAATAGAGCCTTTGGGTAAAAGTGTCATAAGGCAATTTATAGAAGATGTAATGTTTGATTTGGGATGGGCTTTGACATGTGGCTTTGGCTTGAATAGAGGCACTGAGAGGGATGTTAGGTGATTTGGGCACCAGAGGTGGGGCAGATGTTTAAGATACAAGGAGAAGATAAGCCAAGACATGGAAATGTGACCATATTTGGTAATACAGAATAGTTCACTGTGACAAGAATACTTCACTGTTGAGTAGCTAGAGGAACTTGGAAAAATGGGGTGAAAAACTTGAAAAGCAGCTGGGTCATGTCATAAGGAGTTTGTACTTAAAGAAGTACAAAACATGAGTATTTAAGTCTGTATTGTGTGTGTGTGTGTGTGTGTGTGTGTGTGTGTGTGTGAAGGATTTTGGCAAATAGCAAATTTATTAGAAGTTCATTTTTTATTGAACGCTTACTGTGAACCAATGTATTATGAGACTTATGGTCTCTCAATTGTTCTTTTAGAAGCTTGCTCTCAGAATATTAATTGGGTGTTAGTAGGAATGATGGATGGAAGTGGGAGACAGAGGATTTAGGAGATCAAGGATTGGCAAATGGAGGTGGGAGATGAGTCAGATGACTGCTACTATTTTCCAGATGAATAATTCTGGGAGCCTAAACTTAATTTATAACGTAGATCCCACTGAGGATGTTGCTTTTCTACACAGGTTTGTCTTCTGATAGCATGGCTCTTGGACTGCATTTCCTGTCTGGCTTCAGCTTCTTGGCAGTGTGTAAGCTCATCATTGAACAGAGGTTTAAAATCATTGCCCTCCCCATCCAAAAGTCAGTAGAATCTTCACAGCTGCCCAACATTCTTCTCTTGGGTTAAACACAAAGGTTTTACAAAAGATCTTGGTATATATGAATTTATTTTCTCACTGACAGCATGTGAATTTTTTCCTGTTTTCCAAAGACAAAGTTTACTCAACTAAACTATCAGAGGCATCCTAAGAAAAATTGCCTTTGTTCACAGTCACATCACTATCACTTTCTTGCAAAAGCAGACCCGTAGCAGATTTGCTTTTTCTGTTTCCTTTTTCCTTAAGGTAAAATGTGTTTAATTATTTTCTTGCCTTTCTCCTCTGAAAAACAACATGTTTCCTTCACTCCTAGTGACATTCAAAACAATTTGGGAGGGGAGATGCAGACAGTGATATTACTTGCATACAGCTCTGCTTCCCTAGGAGGATTAGAAAGTACTTTAAAACTACCAAAGAATGTTTATGCCTACACAGTTCAAAATACTTTCTGTGCTTTTATAAGCACCCATACAAATTCCACTTCTATCTATTTAACACTGTGGAGTCTCTGTGAATAGAGAAATCATTCTTTCCATTAAACGAGATTAAAAAAAAAATCCCATTGTAAGTAAAGCAGAATTATAATTGCCTAGTTAAAAGCTCCAGACAGCCCAGTTCACTGGGGACACTCCTTATGCATATAGGATAATGTACTTAAAATTATGGCAAGAGAGTGAAATGATTTTATTTTATGGGCATTTCTCCCATTCTTATCTCTACAATTGCTACAGTACTTTTTAAAATATAATTCATGCTTTATTTGCATGGATTATTGTGTGAGAGAGATCTGGGGGTCAAGATCTGTATATTGTCCTGTTAGGACAGACTCTCATGGGGTCAATTTCTGCTGAGTCAATGCACTGTGGTATTTATAATGGCCATACAAAGATAAGAAGATGGAGTCATGTTATTAAACAGGGCGTGTGTTATTAAATAAAACACGTGCTGCCATTGTTTGCAGAATCCCCTGAAACAAGCCACTGAGACATATCTCAGAATCAATCTTCCCTCCTAAAAGAGTAAAAAGAGCTCTTTCATAATCTACCTTTGACCCATCTCAGAAGTCAAGTTTCAGAGTGTCACTTGTAAAAATATTCATGCATATGTAGATGAGCTAATGCTATCTTATTCCTTCAGGACACTTCTCAAATAACAATACAAGTAATATTTAGTATTCGTGGGTCTCTATTACATGCCTGTCCACATTAATTCTAAATTGTCATGGTACAAGGTATGTGTCATCATTCCTATCAGCCGGTGAATGGA
This sequence comes from Marmota flaviventris, assembly GCF_047511675.1. Classification (NCBI taxonomy): domain Eukaryota; kingdom Metazoa; phylum Chordata; class Mammalia; order Rodentia; family Sciuridae; genus Marmota; species Marmota flaviventris. The sequence goes on from NC_092508.1 coordinate 73,589,276, forward strand.
TGTAGCCCAGGTAGGTTGTGACGTTGCCAATGCTGCATAGTTAGTGGTAATAATAATAATAATAATAATAATAATAATAATAATAACAAAACAATAAAACCATAAAAACAAATATTGAAAAAATGCCTACTACTGCATGCTATGATAAATACTTTCCATGAATTAACTCGTTTAATTTTTACAACAATTTAAAAAGGCATATCATATTAACATCTACCTTTATCAGATGAGGGATCTGAATCTCTTACTTAGTAGATGCCTATTACTTGTTTGTTTGATCTACAGTCATTTTCATTTTCTATGAACGTTTATCTGCTCAGGAGTGGATACTTGTCCTAGAAATGGACAATTGGAATATCTATCTCCATAAGTCTCAGCTCTTGTTGGTTCAGGGATTAACAAATATTCAAAAGTAGCTCATTGAGGGCTATCTCAGGGACTTTGGCTGGAATTAATGATAAAGAAATGTTCTCTTCTTTTGCATCACTAGTTATTTTCATAATATGAGTTTAGAGTTGTCAGCAGAATGTTTATCATGACTTAGGAAGGACCTGCTTGAGAAAATCTAATATGTAGGGGAGTAAAATAATGGGAGTGATGAAATAGAGGAGAGAAGGATAGAGAACATTTCAGAAGTAGAATAAGTCCTACTTTTGCTGAATTTGTTTTGGATTGAATCTCTTTCACTTTCAAACAATGAAACATTGCATACAAAAGAAGGAGAAAAAGAAAAGATATCATGAATGGTTTACATACTGTAGACCTTAAATGATGGGATTGGATCAATAGAGGAGCAATGAGAAGCAGAGATCATTTTGCCCATCCTTGACGGTAAAGCTAACCACGATTCCACAATTGCTATACATTTTTTTCTTGAAATTTTTTTTTCCAGGACTTGGGATTGAATCCAGATTCTCACGTATGCTAGGAAAACTCTCTACCACTGAGCTACATCCCCAGCCCTCTTCATATATCTTGATTCATACCATTTCCTGATGAAGACTGAATTTTAGATTTGTTAGAAGAACATCAGGGTGCTAGAGAGTTTGTGATTTTCTTACAGCTTTTAGTAACCTTCTACAAATTTCAGACAAGAACTACTGGAAAGCTGAGGGAGAAGAAAATACAGTCTTGTTAAGAGAGACCCTTTTGGTCAAAAGGAAGCAATTCAAGATGGCTGGAATTTAAAAATATGTATCCTGTAAATGGTTGGAAACCTGAATTTTCTGCCCCTAGCCAGTCACTGAAAATGAAGACAGAGATGTAGGAGACTCAGTCTATTAGCATCCTATTATTGCTGTAACTAATTACCACAAATTTTAATGACTTAAAAACAGGAAATATTTATTCTCATTCAGTTTTAGACTTCAGTTAGAAGTCTAAAATCAAGGTGTTGGCAGGGCTATATTTTATTGAGAATATTCAAGGGAGAAAACACTGGAAAGACATTCCCCTGTGTTTCCAGCTTCAGGAGGCTGCCCTGATCTGTAGGCTCATCATCTCTTCCTCATGTCACTCCAAAGTTCTTCTTCCAGGTCACATCTACTACCTTGACCTTTCTGCCTCCTTTTTCACACCCACTTGTGACTCCATCCAATCCCCAAATCCAGGATAATCTCCTCATCTCAAGATTCTTGATTTAATCACATCTATAAAATCTCTTTTGCCACAGAAGGGAACACTTAACAGGTTCTGGGAATTAGGATGTGAATATGTTTGAGAGTGGTCATCATTTAGCCTACTACATTCTGCTAGAGGTACCCAGAAAAAGACTAGACCTCAGGTCTAGTACCTCCAAATATGTACTTTCCTTGTGATCAAGAGTAATGGATTACCTGTAATATTGTTTAAATCCTTGGATCAAAACAAGTATGAAGCCAACTCTGGAATTAGCTATTATATGATCTGATAAATTCATAGAGTTTAAGATTCTTTGGGATTGGACATGTAGCTCATGGTAGAACACTTGCTTAGCATGGCCTGGGTTTGATCCACAGCACTGCCGACAAGCAAGCAAGCAAACAGAAAAACGATTATTTTCATGAATTTCTGTAATCCATACTTCAGAGAGGCCTGATTCTTATACTTGCCAAAGGTTACAAAGGAGCAGGCTGACTCCCTCCTCTTGACCACTATAGGGGTCACTGATAGAAATGCTCATTTGTCCTCCTTTTGGAGGAGTCACTTAATTCTTGCTTAGAATTCTCCATCCCCATTTCTCAGTTCCACTCATCTTGGCTGCAGGGTCCTACATGTTGCTCCTTTGTTCAGAGTCAAATATTCCTCCAGTCCTCACCAGATGCCTACCGTCATTTCTTCCAGCGATCATCCCTTTTTCCCTCCCACTTTTCCCTCCCCCCTCCCATTCTCTTTTCTCTATTCTACTAGTTTTCCTTTTGCTCATCTCTTAATTTATATTTGATTGGTTCTTTATGTTATCCTATTCTTTCTTTCTCCTTTCCTTCCTTCCTTTTACTCTAGCTTCTGCATATGAGAGAAAATATTTGACCTGTGGGTTTCTGATTTTGACTTATTTCACTTAGCATGATATTCTCCATTTCCTGTTTTCCCACATATTATTAAGGATTAGGATTTTATTACTTCTCCCCAAATCCCATTTATGGACCTTATATAGACTTAACTTCAAGCATTTGACATTGGACAATTATTAATAATTTTATTTTGACACTTTAGATTCCATTATTGTATTTTTTATAAATTTAATAATGGTTACAATTTTACCAATTACCATTATGAATACTAAGTAGAATAATTCAAATACTCCAGGAAATTGTATTTTCAAAAGTCATCTTTTTATACAGTAGATATTATGGAATAATATTTGAATTAAAGGTTTATTAGTGGAAATTCCAACATATTTTCTTAAGTTATTGGCTGTTAAAAACAACTTACCTCTTTATAGACAGAATAACCTGTGTTTTATTTCGTGGTTAGAATCATCTTGCTGCTAACTGTGTCTCATGTTGCCACCTTATTGTAAGAAAATAACATGTTAGAACCATTTGCCTGACCTCTGTTATTTTGCAGGTCAGCATAACACCATTTATAGAGTTGTTGGGTTTTTTTGTAAATACAATAGTTTGCCAAGTCAAAGAGAATTCTGGATCATTTTTTTTTACTTTCTGGATCTGAAATAATTCTAATTCCATGAAAGAGTCAAAGTATAGCATTACAAAGAGAACAATTTATAAATAAATAAATACATAAATAAATGATCATTAAAGCAAGTCTGTAAGTATATGTTGCACTTGCTACAGGGTAAGAGAAATCTAAAGTGGGAGATCAATTGTCCCAAACTCTCTAAATTCTTGCCAGTTTTATTGGTAGGAATTGGAGACAGGTTCCTCAAAGTTAATGAAAGGATTTCTATATTTCTATGTACATAGCTGGGCATTCGGTTAAATTAATGCCATTTTCTGCCCTCAAGGATATTAGTATGATTCCATCAGTATTTTCTCATTCATAGGCTTACTAGTTGAGCTTCTTCAAAGGACACTTTCCCAACATTGTCTGTAAGGCAGTTTCTCCTGGGCAGTCTTTGATCCTGCCTCAGGCCTTCTGCTGCCCTCTTATGGCTCCAGCTCTCTCTGTTGCCACAGGGAATTCTGGATCCCTATATTACCTCTGGCCCAGAGATCTCTGGGACACAGGTCAGGGAAGTCACTTGGCTTCATTAATGGTGCAAATTCCTATCAGTAGACTTACTAGCTGTGTGACCTTGAGTACATTCCTTGATCTTTCTGTGCTCTGTTTTTCTAGTTTGTAAAATGGGATAATAATGGTACCTGTCTCACAGAGCTGTTATGAAGATAGAACTTATTACTATTTGGGAAACCGAACAGTGGCTCACATATAAGTGTTATACAGTGTTTGTTGAAGAAATTGAAAACAATCAAACGATTTGTGTGCTGGGTAGAACAACTGGTGATGCCAAGGGAGGAAGAAGTTTTAGGATCTATTAGAGATGCATCCAAGGACACAGAAGTGGGGATGATGAACAGTGCACTTCATTTGTCATTCCTGATTTAGACCCTAATAGGCTAGCCCTAGGCACAATTTTAAAGGTGAGAAATTTACAATTACTACTCTACCCTTATTCTTTATACCTTCTTATTAAAAAGATCTGAAATGTATTCTCTCAGGAGTAAACTCATTAAATATATAAATATAGATATATAGATATACATAAATTTAAAAAGTCGAGTGCCTACCCAATTTACCAGTAGATACATGTTAGGGAGACAGGTTAGCAAGTTAACATATTCCTTTCCAGATGAAGGTTAGGTTTTAGTTGGTGAAAGACATTACACAGATAATTGAACAATTACTCTTTCATTATATCTGCAAAGAGTAGTCAGAAGGGAAAAAATAATGTGTGGCTGGAGTCCTGTTCAAGTCCTGGGGGTCAGGGAAGGGCTTGGCTATGAGGAAGGGATGGCACTCTACACAGCCAGCAGTGTAGGCATAAGCTCTGGAATCATTTGCTACCATGTGGATTCAAACAGGAAAAACAATTAATACCTTTAAAAAAGCCTGGGGGGAGGGGCTGGTAGCAATGCTTTAACTAATCACCATTTTCCCCATGGGCAGACTGTATTGGTGCTCTATAATTTTACCAGGATCACATAATACCAGCTGGAATGTAGAAATAATTCTGATTAGGAAAAGGGAAACTTCAGGGAGAAATTTGTAAAGGTCTTAAAAGAATGATTTGGGCTCCAGCAGACATAAATAAACTAGAGGATGAAAAGATAGAGACAAAGTGAATGCCTCTAAAATTGTGTAATTTTTGGTATTAGCAAGTTGGTAACATTTTTGTTTTTCTCTGAGGTCCCTTCTTGACCTCCTGAAAGCACACCATGAAATCTGCTGCCAAAATCATTTACAATAAAGTTATCCTGTTTACAGGTTTTCGATAAGCTGTTTTTATTCTTTGATAAATAAGAAACGATGCCATTGTGCCCTATAAAATAGCAGAGGTTTTACTTGAACAAAATCCGTTTGGATATGTTAAGCTGGTGACACAGAACTAATATGCCTCAAGGTGGTCATTCTCTCTGGATTAAAGCTGGGGAACAATTGTGGCTCCTGTTACCAGGAAAATTACAAAGGGCCATTATGGAAAGGGACAAAAATCTCTGTTCCCAGAGGGGGACTGACAAGCTGAAAGTCCCCCTCTACATGCCAACACAAAAGCCTGATTGCCTCAGATTGTTTGTTTATGTAAATCAAAAGGGTGACATTAATTCTGCAAGTGGGGACTGCTGAGCAACAAGGGATGTGGTGATTGGCTAGATGGTTGCTTACGGGCTCCTGGCAAATCTGGCAAATCCTATTGCATTTATTCTAAACTCTGTCTGGACACCTTTAGGAAAAGAATCTCATCATTATGTACCAAAGTGAATAATTTGTATTTTTAGAGTTAGAGTTGAAACTGTAGGATTTGAGAGCAAAGAGAGGATTTGCTCAGTTTCTCCAAAGCTCTTTCCAAATTGGATTCCAGGGTACATCATGACAGATGTTCCTGGGACATTTAGTGGGGCTGAGTGTAATGGGGATAGTCTTCCTGAAACTGTTCAGCAACCTACCACTAAAATCAATGAGGATGCAACTGATATGGACCGGACCCCACCAGACTACAGGGTTGAACCAGGTCCTGAAGATGTGCCCACAAAAGGAAATCAGGAAGAAAGAGGAAAATCACAAGGGAACATTCTACTCAACTGTTCCATGGATGAGAAGATTCTAAAAGGTAAACTATTTCCCTTTTTCCTCACTTTAGTAGTTTTGCTTATAGGCTCACTCAGGTGTTTTGTTTGTTTGTTTGTTTGCTTTAAATAAACTGCTATTATAGGAATGAGGAAGAACTGTAGTTCCCTATTCTACTAGGGCTGCATGACATAATAACTGAACCTCTACCTCTGGGGCTTGTGTATTTGATAGCTCTATGATCCTGGACAATTTTCTTTGTCTTCTTGTGCCTGCTTTTTTTTTTCCCACTAGAAGAAAGCAGAAGAATCTTTACTACATTTGTAGGATAGTGGCAAGAATTACTAAGTGTTAGTGAAATGTTAACTACTGTGATTTAATATTATTACTGAACAAAGAGAATTCAGAATTTTGTAATCTCCTGTCATACATAACTAAAGAGGTCTGCATTCATGATTCTATCTTATATAAGCATAAAGGGAGAGAATATCAGTAAAGAAATTAATTGCTATATAAATTAATGAAATCAGTTAAAAATCAGAAGTTAAATGGTTAGTTTTAATAATCATAATTAAAAATTTAAAAATCTACCTAGAGTCTAAATTTACATCCCTTGAGCTCTCTCTCTCTCTCTCTCTCTCTCTCTCTATATATATATATATATATATATATATATATATATATATATATCATGTTATAATACTTGTATTTCCCCCCCACAGAAAACCCAGAAGATCACCTCTTTATTGTTCATAAGGCTATCACAGATCTGTCTCTCCAAGAAACAAGTGCTGAAGAAATGACATTCAGAGAAGGTAATGGGAACTAGAGTTTTCTACACAGAAATTGTTTGACTGGATATGATGACAGTTTTCACATGGGATGTTGTGTGAGTAAAATGTTGAAAAAGCAATTGAGGCACTGACTTCACAATCTCAAGGCTGCAATAGGCAGATAAGAGAGTCTTGACTTATCTGTCGGTTCCACCGCAGGAAGCATTCCAGATGACTCAAGACTAAAATTGCATGGATTGGTACAACTGATTGGCATACCAATTCGATATCTGTGTCTTAATGTGTTAGCCCACTTAATCAACCTTTCTTTTTTAATCTGGTGTCTCCAAATCTTTGCCAGGCACCTTGTGAAATGTAAATGTTTCAAAAATAGGTTTACCCTAAAAGACAATTATTGACAGACAGTTTAAAGTAACTTTGTAAATTGATTTGCTCTATAGGAAAATTCTAGGCCTCTGATATAAGTACAAAATGGTGAACTGTTTCTTGTCAAAGAAAGTTTCTATTGTGATGAAGTTAATTTTAATTTTGTTCTTTAAGTAAATGGGGAAATAAAGAGAACATTGAAGTGACAAATATTTAATTTTTATTAAACTGAATAGGCCACAAGACACAAAATCCTTTAGACATTACTTCTAAGAAGACACATACATTCAAGCAGCTTTCAAATAAAGTACCCAATAAAATCTATCAATTAATCATTTTTTTCCTCTCCTGCCCCTATAAACATCTTATCTAGAAATTTAAACCAGTTTGTTAGACATAACTAATTTAGCTTTGAACCTTAACAGGCAAAATATTGAAAAGACTACTGGTTGAAATATTAGAACTTCACATAAAATTGCAAATATTCAGGCAGACTGGAGGTGTTTGGCAATTTCTTGGACTTCTTCCCTTTGCTGGACAACTCTCAAACTGTCTGCTGACCAATACATAGATACTTAAGGGAAAAGGTAGCAAATAATAGTTATTGTCAAGCTAATACTTTATCAGAGATAACTTATAAAACTTAAGATCCCACAAAATGAACTCAATACATTCTTTGCTTTAGTCTTTTTTGCTTCCAATGGAATAAGCCATTGGAGGCAGGGATCACAGTCTTCCATCCAGAGCCACCTTCAAATTTCTATTCAGAAGACCCACTATAGTCGATAGTTTTTTAGAATCTTCCAATTTGACTAAATGGAGAATGAAAGCAGACTCTATTTAATGCTATATGGTCTTATCACTGAATTTGTCCCTGAATGAGTCCTTGTCTGATGAAACATGGACTGTGTGCTTTTTTTCCTCTATGACAGAGCAAGAGGTTTGGTGTCTTTTATTTTCACTATGGCAAAGAGCTAAAAAAAATCCTGAAAGGCAATGCTCCTGGATAAAAATGCTAAAAATATTGGGGAAAAACTATAACTTAAATTCAAGTAATTTCATTGGTGATAATCCATGCCTGAGTCCTGAATATGAATAAAAATGTCAGTTTCTTTGGTTCTTCTGGAAAAAACAAAACAAAGCTTGATATTAGAGCAAACATTCTAATGTATACTTATATGCAATGAAAAGAATATTGACTGGATGCCAATGAACTGATTGCAGCTGTATATTTAATGTGGAGTGACAATCCCCCCCTTTTTTTGTAAGATTATAGTCTTAATTCCTACAGTAAAAAAAATAAAATAAAAATAAAAAAAATGAAAGGAAAGGAAACTAAAAACTTTGGATGAAATGGACTTATGAACAACTTTCAGGGAGAATTGTAAAGGGAAAGAACAAAGAGAACAAAATTGCCTCTCACCTTACTTAGATATAGGATCTAATGGTGTTAGAAGGTGATGGTGGGCCCAGGCCCAGCAAGGGACCCAACTCAGACCTTTCTGATTCTTGTACATTACAGACTGAAGCTTCCCACAGAAGCTGTTCAGGGACAAAAGCTAAGAAAAGAACCTCTGCTTTCTTATAATTAATTCTTATCATGTTCCATAAATATCATTGAAGGTATACTGACATGATCTAGGTGTTTGAAAAATGACAATTTCAGTGCATTTAAGCCTTTTAAATGTTACTACACAATAACAAATAACTTGTGTCAATTGCTTGTCGTTTGGGACATGCCTAAAATACAGGCTAATGTGGCATTATGTAACAATGACCTCTGCATGATTTCAAAATCTGGGCAGGTCTCAGACTGTTTTTTGTGGCTTTGGTGGGCTTGGTGCCTAAATTGCCAGCCTTGTGTGCTGACCACATGAGGGTCTTTGCTCTTCCTTCCATACCTGACTACCTTAGGGCAACTCTGAGAAAGAAAGCATCAAATGCCAAGTTTGCTACTGTGAGCGTGACCATAAGCAGTCATTATTTTTTTAAATTTTCCTTTAGGGCTGTGTTTGTGTATGTGTGAAATAGGTCCAAACATTCTATTGTATATATTATATTTCCAGTTTGACAAGTTAGAGTATAGTTAAGTGTTTCTCAGGGGATATCAGTCTCACTAAATATAGTGGTACACAAAATAGAATTCCATAGTCAAACGAGGTTGAGTTGCAGCCTTTCCTGGAGATTTACAATGTTCATTAACATTTTAAAGGCTCGTATAAATTCCAAAGAAGCTTATTTAACTGTATTTAATGCAGTTATTTTCCAAACTAATTTGACCATGAAGCATGTTTGATTGTGTAGAACATATAAGTAGCCCAGAGTCATATCCCATAAATCACACATTGGAAATTGATTGTCCAGAAAAATAATTTAGAGAATAACAAAGTAACACCTCAGTATGTTGGAACCTCTGAACATCTCAACTACCCATTGATTTTGCTACAGGGCATCAGTGGGAGAAGATTCCTCTGAGCCGCAGTAACCAGGAAATAAATAGTCCAAAAGAAAGAATTGCCAAACAACCTCTAGAAGAGAGAGAAAACGAGGATAGGAAGAACAAAGCTCACCAGGCAGCACAAATTGAATGGTTGGGATTTCGCAAACCTAGCGAAGTTGACATGCTGCATTCTCAACATGGTGAGCAGGAAGAGGTTTGGAATGAAGAAGCTCCTGAGGATAATGATGATGATTACAATGATGATGAAGATGAAGTTCGAGTGATAGAATTCAAGAAAAAATATGAAGAAGGTTCTCAATTTAAAGAAGAAACCGATGCAAGTGAGGACTCCCCACTGAGCAGCCCCAGCTCCCAACCTGTGACACCCGATGAGCAGCCAACATTAGGAAAGAAGGGAGATATCTCCAGAAATGCTTATTCAAGATACAATACAATATCCTATCGGAAAATAAGGAAGGGAAACACCAAGCAAAGAATTGATGAATTCGAGTCTATGATGCATTTATGAACTAACTGGAACTGAGAATTTCTCACACCCACTAAAGAAAAAGCTAATTCCATTTGTCCTGAGTGGAATGTTTCTATGCCTTGAGTTACTGCCCCCCCCCTTGAAACACAGGCAAGCTTATTGTCTTTTTTTGCTGTAGAATGATATGGAAATAACCTTAGACAAAACTCAGTCTGGTAACCTCAAATCAAAAAGCTTTAGATTCATTCTTGAGCACTTGCTATTTAAAACTTTACTAATATAGCATTATGTGACAAGCATTAAAAGCCAGACCCACTGGGGACTCTTGCATGATTTGGCTTTAAAAGTAGCAAAGCTGGAAAAAGTAGCCATCAAATCAAAGAGATAACTATTTGAAATGACTCCTGTATTTCTTCTGGTGTCTTTCTTTCTCTGAGTCCTCCTCCTTTTAAGCATGTTTTTTATAGACTCTGGTAATAAACTTTCAAAAATTATTTGCCTTATTACCATAAAAGAAAACATCTTGAGTGGTTTTCCTTGGCATCTAGTGAGTGAAAATTCTATGGACCACCTTCCTAGTGTCACCATTCACTGAATTTTCTCACTAAGAGGCAGAGCTATTGCAGAATTCTGTTTGCTAAATGTTGGCTTTATGCTTTCAAACTGAATTAAACCCATTGTGAGGTTGATAAAGGGAGGGGCTAGAAGATTGTGGGCAATAGACTAAGGAGTTATATTGGATAGTTGTATTTTTGTGACTGAAAACAAAATCTTGTCTAGCACAATTAAAGTCATAAAAAAGAAAAATGATGATTTTAGCACAGTTTTCGGAGAATGTCCCTCTCTATTATCATGCTTTCTCTTATTAACAGGATCTCAGAATAATTTTATTTCCTTAGAAACCTGAGACAATGCTAGTCACAACTGTACTAGTTACTATGAAAATGGAAATAATTATCTTAGAATATTTTTAAAGTAGGGTGTGAGCATATATTTTTAGTGAGAAAGTTCTGATAGTTGTTGGGAATATGTAATTCACTGAACCTCAGCCCAAATAAAAAAAAACTTAAAATTATACTTGTGGAGCTTCACTCAAATCAATGCATCAAATAATGTATTGAATATTTATGAAAAGAGAGTCTATATTTATATTCTTACTTAGTTTGTTCCACAATGTTTCTTTTCATGTTTCCATATATATTACCCTGAACTTTCTGTTGCCACAGTTAAAAATATCTTTTGGCTCCACAAATAAAAAGACAATTCCTTATTGTCTGAGTGTAATACAGTCTTCATTGTACTATTCAGCCCTTTGTTTATTTCTTTTTCATTTTGTGAAAAAGCCTGAGTTATTCCTTCTAGATTATTCCTTATTTATGTGTAACAAATCCCACATGTCTTAATGGCAGCTTCTTTAATTCTTCCTGGTTATATAATATTTTTCCACTAAATACTGCCATTTAGTGTTTGCAAGACTCAATGTTATTCAGGATCAAGGTGCTCCTTTTATTCTATTTCACAGTTACTACAGAACCTGCAGATTTCATTTGAGACAACATGAGGGAAGTCAGATCTTTATTGATAATGTTAGGTAGGAGATGGGTGCACTAGGACAATTTTCTATTTAATTTAGAGCCTTTAAATTGTTCCACCTAGAAACTATTTTCTTTCCCCTATGATTTTCTACTTAACTTCAAAGTACAGTATTGTGTTTTCCATCATGGAACAGGACCATATTGTTAGTCCACTTTACCCTGCATTTTGAGTTATTCTAAACGAGGTGATGAATTCCTGTGAAACTTGAAGGAGATGGGTGGTCTATGGGTAGGTGACAAGGCAAAGCAACTGGCTCTTATGGGCTGCAGTATATAGTGTTTTGGTCTTTTTAGCTGTGTATTCTTACCAGACAATTAACCAATTGTGAAATATTTTGTCAACAGAGACTATGTTAGGGTATGTTCAATTGGTAAATGCTTCAAGTTCATGGATGGGGAAAAGTGGTTACAAGAGAGCACTGACACTCGTCTTCAGCATTGGCACGTGTTGCCCTTACTGCTGTCACAGAGTTAAGCTACCTGGAGAAATAGGGCAGGGATTTAAGTCTTTGTAGCTTGGCAAAGACAAGGTCCTGTTTCAGATTATGTGAGGGATACTCAACATATCTGAAAGGCACATGGGACGTGATTAAGGACACACATTGGTAACTACACATGAGGTTTACCTGAGTCATTGTGATTCCAGGTTCAGTTAGAACTCTGGTATCTGAGAGAAAAGAAAATTGGTTTATTGTGCAAATGCTGATATTTCTTGCATGACCTTTTATTTTCTTTTGTTGTCATCTGATTAAAAATTAATAATAGCTTTATTTGTCTGTAAATATAATGTTATGATGAAGACACAGAATTTGTAGAACTTATCTCTGTATATTAACATTTAAATAAAGAACTGCTGTGTCTGGCTTGCTGTGAATAAAAGTTTGTGTCTTTGCTTCTGGTTTCTAGACTTTGTTTTGCCACCTTTTAAATTTTAGTAAGAAACTTCCATATTAGCAGCTACTAAGAATATCAATAATTGCCTTTTCAAAAATCAAGAGAACACCTCATTTCAATTCGTTTGCATTGTTTATTTCAAAAAGGATTTTTAAATGATTACATATGAAATTATAAAAACTTTCTGGGAGATATATAATATACAGGAAAAAAATTTCTATTACTTTGAAAGAAACTGAGATATTGTTTTAGTTGCATATTAACACCAACAATTTGAAAAAATACATATTTATCTTTGTAATTGTCAAGGTAATACATTTAAACTATGCTGGAACTTTTATAGTAATTGTTTCCACATATTTACATGGGGTAGTACTTTTGGCACATTTTCAAATGGAGAACAGACATTTAAGTTTTTCGAAGTGATAGGGAAAACATTTAAAATAAGTAATAATAGAGAATTATGGAAAAGGATGAAACACCGGGGTATCATAAAGAAGAAATATGTTTGACCATATGAGAAAGGCAACCACTTCTCTTAAAGTCTGAACTTTCATTGCTCTATAAAAACAAGAGGGCTATAAAAGGTAATGTCAAAGTTATATTTGCCAATATTAAAATATCAAACTGTAGCATAACACCATAAATATGAGGACCAAAATCTTTACAGAGCTCATGAAGAACACGAGATGACTGGGCCATACTGTCTACACAGACATAATGACACGGGGCGGGGGGTGGGGGGTGGGGGGGCTGGTAGTGGGCAACAGAAATCATCTAGAGACATGGCAAAGTACAAAAGACACTGGTGACATCTAGGAACTACCTGCCAGGTCAGGGAAATTTTAGACATAAATTTAGAAAGCTACTTGTACTTTTTCCTAGAAATTAAAAATTATCTATCCAACTCCTTCTTTATAATGACTTTGGTTGATCATAGGCAAAAATGTGGTACATAAAGATGTCCAAATTGACTCCAAACTCCTTTATGCTCTATAACTTCAATCTTGTTCTCTCACTAAGGAATGTTTTCAGGGAATCAATAACAAAATTATTCAATACTCTTCTTTGTCTTGTTTTAAGCTCACTTCCTATGGACTAATATGTATAAAACTAGTGAAATTTGAGCAGTGTTTGAAGGAGAAGAATGAGATCATTGTGCACAATCATGAACAGAAGAACAAGCACGCCGATAATTTTGATTACTCCTTCAAGTCTGCAAAACAGTATCTAGAGTGAAAGTTCACTTGTTATTGAAACTGTTATATAGAAAGTTAGATTAGACAAAGCCATGTAACTAAGAGAATTAAAATTATTCAGTGACATTTAATTTCCTTCATGTTGCAGGTGGAAATTCTGGGTTTTACTTTCTCCCAATCTATAGCATCAAATACACACATACACATGCACATGCCTTTACAAAAATTGATGTTTTTGAATGGTCAGGAAAAAATTAAAATCTTAATTCATGTTATCAAAGCTTTTAATTTCAATATGTAATTTAAAGGCTTTTATTTATGTAGAGATCTGTGACTAACAACTTTAAACTCACAATTATCAATTAACAATAAAATAGAAAACCTTTATTTAAAAAATATTTATTACTTATTTGATGGCAGTTGTCATTACTAGGATCTCAGCATATTCTAAATTATTCTAAATTGCCCTATATGATTTAAAATGAGAATTTTCACTAGTGTTTTGTTTGTGTGTTTTATAAAGCAAAGGCTTACATAAATTGGCAAAGGGATCTGAATTAAAATGCTGACTATAAGTTGACTTACTGCTTTGAAAATGGAAGCATTAAGTTCATTGTATCTGATGGTATTCCCTCTGCTCTTTCTCTTAGATACAGGCACCAGCAACTCTAATATCATCCATTAAGCTTCATGGCAGAATATAATACTTTATATGGCTTATTCAAACCTGAATGGAACAGGTATTTATAAAAAAGATAAATATTTTTACAACAGCCTTGGTGAGGATTTCTTTTTTCATTTCAAAGCATTTGGACTTGTAGCAATCATTGAACAACCTATGTTAACACTGGTTGCAAAAGCACTTTAGTGACAATCTACACAATGAATGGAAGTTAAGAATCATGATTTCTATTTTAAATTGAAAGTCTTCAATTTTTTATTTTCTACTTCTATTCAAATTGAGCAACTTGTTAGCTTTGCTTAAAGATTTGGGGAAGAAAGATTTAGGGTTTACAGGGAAGCAAACCTGTACATATCTATCACTCGTATTTGATACAGAAAGTAGAAAAGAACAGGTCTTGCATGAAATCATGTATATAGATCATTGCAAGACATAAGGGAGTTGACACACTTATACTTAATGCACAGAGAGATACACAGCTTCTATTTCCTCTCTATCCAAACATAATAGAGATCACAGAGGTTTGACTCCATCTTATTTCACTATCTGTGATACCAATAACTGCAACCCAACTGCAGTGCCTAGTGTGTAGGAAGTGCTCAACAATAATAGCTCCTCACTTTTCCTGTCCCCTCTTATAACATCTTCATTTTTTATCCAAGATATTTGGATCTTTGTCTGAGCTATCAATTATTTCCTGCATTCTGAATGCAGAAGTTAAATTAGAAATGTTTGAACCAAAAACAATGGTACTATCTAATATGTCTCAACTTCATTCTCTTGCATAAGTGCTCCTCGAAAATCATTCTAAGGCATTCATGACATGAGAGTTGGCTGGAAATACTGAATTCCTGTGACTGGTATCCTTCTTCCTCTATAGTCCCTAAGACAATGACAGAAGCAAGGTGTTTGAGTACCTAAAAGAGTGTTTCCAAATTAGTGTGGTGAGGCTACAGATACATTGTGATCATGGCCCATTGGAGTCTGCAGCCCTGTGGATGACAGCCAATTAAATGTCAGCAAGCAGAACTGAGCAAATTTGGTACTGGTCATAAAACATTGTTATGACAACTGACAGGAACAAAAGCACTTTGAGGGTTTGGTAAATTAGCTTTTTGGTCACATAAATTCTGCCAAATATTATCAAGGCTATCCTGTGTTCAAGTTAACAAGATAACAAGATACATAGACTTTTTTTCTGTTGAAAAGGCAATAACCTAAGCCAATCCAAGTAAAACTGAAGCCCCCAATAACACAACTTCATGTTGAAGAATTCAGGGCTGATTTGGACCCCAAAGTGCCCCTTCCCAGGGTTTAGCACGAGAAGTACCAGAAGACGTGGTAGCATTCATACACTTATTCCACTGTTTTTGTTTTTAAATTTAGAAGGCAATACTTAAAAATTGTTAGAATAGATTTGACAATTAGTCAATTGTCTCACTATTAGGCCTACACAGATTCTTAAATAGTGATTAGTTCTTTGCCTATTAGAGTAATTGAGGAAATATACAGTGAAACAGTTTTTTTTTAAAGAACAAACATGTGAAGTTTGAAAATAATTTTGTTCTATTGAAAATATGGATTCAAATATAGCTTTCTATAAGAAGTGTGTCAGGTAAGGTCAGGAAGAGGCTGCACTGAGCAGAAAGGAGAAGGGACTTTTGAGAAAGACACAGACCTTTCTTCAGCAAAGGTGGGTGGCGCCATATGATGACTTACCCTTTTTCTGAAAAGACTTGACTTTTCTTTGTAAAAACCGGATAGAATGGAGACTCTAGAGACTGGGGACCTTTCAGCATTTTTCAGTTACACAAAGAATCACAGGAGGTACCTAAGTATAATTGGCTTGGTCAGCAATTCAATTAATCCTTTGCCTAATTGAACTGACTTGTGTTTCTCATTCATATGGCTGTTTTTGAAAAGACTATCTCATTTTCTATTTATTCTCTTATCTGCAATCATCAGTTATTTGAATAAAACATCTTACATTGTTATAAATGTGCAAAAAATATTTCCCCTTCCCATCCTTATAATTCTGCTTTTGCATACTCAGTTGGATGTTGAAGTTGTATTACATAGAAAGTCAGAACTAAAATTGTCCAGTTTTACCATTAACTCAACTGAAAAAAAATATTTCAAATATTTTTAAAGTCTTTTTTTAAAAAAAAATATTAACAAGAATAAGCATGGCTATCCTGGGACCCAACAAAGAGGTTGCATATCACTTTCTAAGGTCTGTCATAGGAGAAATGTGTTCAGGTCTGTGGCCTGAAATGAAAGAATGGTCCCTGAATCTGAAGAGCTGAATTCTCATCTTGATTCTCCAATTAATTGGCCTGTGATTTTTATTTTTATTTGTTTTACTTTGTTGGTACTGAGGATGGCCTCAGTAACCAGGGGGCCTCTACAATTAAGCTACATTCCCAGACCTTTTTATTTATTTATTTTTTTATTTTGAGATAGAGTCTTGTTAAATTGCCCAGGCTAGCCTTGAACTTGTAATCTTCCTGTCTCAGCTTCCCATGTAGTTGAGATTATAGACATGCAACACTATGCCCCGCTTGGCCTGTGAGTTTTAGACAAGTGAATTATCTTCAGGTATTAATTTTCTTACCAAAATTGTTGAAAATAATGTGATTTTTAAGATTTGTTTTAGTATGCGTAAGTACTGGTATATTTATGATGAGAATTTTATTTTGATCAAAAAATAGTTAATTTCCCCCCAAATTTGCAATTGTTATCATTGGGTCCACATTGAGAGCTTTGCTGTTTTGCTCAGGGAGGAAAACTCCAGGGCATTTTTTTTCTTAATTCTCTTCCTAAGAGTTGTTTACCTCATTTCCTTCCTTTTCCATTATGTTTTCTTAACTTTATTTCTACTTTGAAGTCTTTTAGAGTATATTTTTTTAAACATACTTCATCCCACTAATGCTGTTAAATCTAAAATAGCATTTTATTATTTTCATATAAAATTAATATTTTTTTCAGTACACTGTTTCTGCTTTGTTTCAGCTCTCTCACTTTGCCCTAAATTAGAGTATCTTCAGCAACCAAATATATTTTTGGTTACTACTGTTTTTCCTTGCTTTTAAAAAATTAATATCCACACAAATCCAGGAAGTTACTGGTATGACCAGTTATTTAAAAGTGCAGTTTTAAAAGCACAAAATGAGCTGAAACAATTTCTACATTTAGAATTAAATGTGTTTATAAAGACCCCTTCTTTCTTACTTAAAAGTTTTTCTATGACTCAGACTGAGAATAAAACACTATGCAATATTCTAGATCAAAAATCAGCTATTAGGTGGGGTCACCAATAGTTGATCAGTACTGTTTTAAATTGCTAGGTAAAAATGCATGTATAGAAATTTCAACAGAATTGTAACCCTATGTGCATCTGATATTTTTCTAGCCATAAGAACTCATGCAGTTTATGTTTGATGAAAAAAATGACAAATAAAGGACCAGGTTCTCTGTGGGTTTAAAGACAGTCATTGTGAATATCATTGTGCTCCCCTGTGTCTGTTATCATTTCTGGTTACCTGTGAGATTACACCAGGGAAACCTGCAGAATGAGTTCCCGCACAGGGCAGGAAGTAGGCGATACCAAAGGCCACCCTGGGCTGAAGGACTCCAGTCCACCAGGACTCCAGTCCACCCAAATGGTGGACCGTTTCCCTGAGTTATCTTTTGGTATTCTAAATATCGTGATTTTAAAAAATCTTCCATTCCATTGAAAATTTAAACTACCACTGAAAAATAGAGTCACTGAGTTCACTGTTACTTTCACAGTTATCTAATGTGTTGACTAGGCAAAACCTCAGTTCCTCTTCATTCTTCATAGTACTTTTCAAATTTCCACTTTTGATGTGGTTTGGTTGGGTCACAAGCAGCTACTTTAAGCATCTTCTGTGGAAAATTTCCTTCCAAGCACAACAACTGATGATAGTTTTCAAAAACAATGTGATTTACCTGGAAAGAAAGAAGATCTGGGAATGAGCCACAGACTTAACTTGACAATAAAGATTTATTTATATATGTATATATGATCCTAACATGTCTCCAAAAAGATGAGCAACTACATTTTTGATTTCTAAGGAATTCTCCTAAACTAAATTAATAACATAAACATGGGTTTGGAAGTATTAGTTTGTTTTGTCTCAAACTAAGTTTCATTTTCTCCAAGCTGTGAGATTATTAATTTGGGGGTAGCAAAAGATGAATTTTCTAATGATATGGCTAATAACTGTAGGATGTAAAGCATAAAAAAATCCAGATGTCACTAGGCACAGTGGTGCACCCCTGTAATCCCAGTGGCTCAGGAAGCTGAGGCAGGAAAACAGTGAGTTGAAAGCCAGCCTCAGCAAAAGCAAGGCACTAAGCAACTCAGTGAGACCCTGTCTCTAAATAAAATACAGAAATAGGGCTGGGGATGTAGCTCAGTAGTCGAGTGCCTCTGAGTTCAATCCCCGGTACCCACCCTCCCAATCCAGATGTCATTTAATGTATTTGACAGATGATGAATACCTCATTGGTGTTGGTAATAAAAAAAAAAAAAAAAAAAACATGCCATGACAGAGAATGAGTTCATTAATTTCTTAATTAAATTCATGTTTAGAATATATATATTCTCAATTATATATATATATATATATATATATATATATATATATATATATTATATATAATACATATATATTATAATCTGTATTACAGAATGCCAGAAATGATGTATTTTATTTATGATCTCCTAACCATAATTTCTGATAGTACATAGTGCCTGATGTCTAGAATCCACTGCAGTATTTTAAAAGTATGAAGCTTGAAAATGCCCAAGGTTTATAAAACAGTTGGCCTTGAAGAAAATCATTATGGATTGTTTACAGCATTCACCCAGTAATTAAGTCACTTGTTCCCAGCTTAAAGTCACTCAATAGAAACCAGTGGTGGAAAAGCACTCCATGGCCAAGTCTTCCACTTATGACACTAATTCTTTTAGGATGGTTGAAATCCAGAGCACTTGAGGAGGGCTGACCTGGGAAGCACCTTTTAAATGTAGATTCAGACATATCTAATTTTAATAATCCATTGTTGTCTGGGATCAAACTCACTACTCCACTTCCTTCCTCCATTAGGAGGTGCTGGAACCTTTGAGAGGTGGGGCTCAGTGGAGCTCCATAAATCATTCTGGGCATGTCCTCCAAGAAAACTGTGGGATCCTGGCCTCTTCCTTTTTTTTTTTTTGCTTCACCACACACTCCTGCTACTGTGTGTAGCTCTGCCACACTGGCCCACAGCAACAACAAGGCTGACTGATCATGGACTATTATCTCCCAAAATGTGAGCAAAATAAACCTTTCTCTTTATAATTTGATTATCTAAGTAATTTTGCTATACTGGTGGACAGCTGGCTAATACAGGGACTTAGGAGGTATAATATGAAAACTACCAAAAAAACTGAAAAGAGAAGAAAGACTATGACCAGATATTGGTCTCCATGAACATCTAGTAACATCAAAAGGGACACAAGACAGCAAGCAGCTATGTAGAATGAAACAAAGTCACAGGTACAAACAAGTTTGGGGGGCAGTTTTCTAGGCGTTTTTGTTTGTTTGTACCAGGAATTGAACCCTGGGGGGATTTTACCACTATGCTACATTCCCCAACCTTTTTAAAAATATATATATTTACTTTGAGACAGTGTCTCACTAAGTTGGTTAGAGTCTTGCTAAATTGCAAAGGCTGACTTTGAACTTGTGATCCTCTGGCCTCAGAGTTACTGGGATTATGAGCTTTCTAGTTTTTGGTATCTTAATTAAATTATCTTCTTTACCAAATCAACTGTTTAGAAAACTCTACCACTAAATACCTTCTTACAGAAATCTATTCCAACATTCAATTCTGGAGATGAAATATGTATTGTGCTTCTTATTGTCTTACTCTTTCCTTCTCTTTCTCTACCTTCCTTATTTTCTTCCTCCCTCCTTTAGCACAGGGTTAAAGAAGGAGAAGGTAAAGTATAATTTATTCACTAGATATTTATGGATTTCTTAAACTGTATGCAAGACAAAATTAGCAGCTTATACACTAGCAATTCTTATTTTTTCTGAACAAATTGATAATAATAATTATCAATAAAGAGAAAAATGTTCAGGAGGGATTAATATATAGTAGAGAACACTTTGGGGGCAGCTCTGGGAAGAATAATAGTTTTCATGTAACCAATGCGTACAGTGGATTTGGTGACTATCTGCAAGTGAAATGGTAGAAAATTTGAGAAGGCAGTCCTGAGATTATTCCTGCTATTTCAAGGTCCTACATGACTTTGTATCGTGTTAAAATACAACTGGGAAAAACTGGGCAGACTTTGGGAATGAATACAGTAGAACAGGCACATTTTGATACATATTAACCATTAGACCTCTTGAAAAATATTCCCTGATCCAGTAGCATCTATCTGCTAATTTCTATGGTGTAAAGACGCTCTTCACGGCTGTTTTCAAGCTATCAGTGTGATATCACTGAGCACATAGTTGGTAAAAGATGCACACAATGGGCTTCTATAGCAGAGTGAGAGCTGGTTCCAGCACTCCTCTGAGGGCCCAGGTCTCTGGGAACCACAGAGGCTGAGAAAACATCTCCTTGTATGGAAAGAGGGCAGGACAAGTAACTAGAATCATTCTGAAGAGCAGGGTATACAGTAAGCACATAGCTTCTTGCTTTTTCCTTATACTCTCCCTATATGCTTTTCTGACAACCAATTTTTGGGTTATAACCCTTGCTTTTGGCATTGTTGACTGAATGAAGCAAATTAATTTTAGAAAGATGTAGCAATATAACCAAGAACCCAGTGACTTTTATTGAAAAATTATTCATTTAAAATAAATTTTGAAAAAGAAAAAAAAGACAATAATTTACAAAATGTTTCTTTCTCTGAGTAGAATGGAGATCAATATCTGCCTCCATTGACACAAACACATTTAAAGCTTCCAAATGAGGATACTGACAATGAGGGTTTTATGACCCATGGATTGAAAGTTAAATTTCTGGCAAAGAAGAGGTACATATATTTTGCTTACCAGTTCTGGATGAAAGACAGAGGTGGATTTATGCAGCCATTTTAGCCCTTTGTTTTTGTTATCACAGGGGTGCAGCATCAGGGATCCCTCATCAGGGATGGGGGCCAAACACCATCCTTTATGTTTAATTAGTCTTAACCAGGTGTAATTAAATTGTTGAAACTGGAGAGGAAATTAATATAGAGAAGGTCACTTCAGGCAGCAAACATAGATAGTGGTTTTGTCAAACATTTTTGTTAGTAATAGCTAAGAATATAGGCAATATGATCTGATGATTTACATTCAAATCCCAGTGCTACCACTTTCAATTCTGATAGTATGGGCACATTATTTACCCAGTCTAATCTCATTTTTGTAACTTTTTAACTTGGATAGCAAATGCATCTATGCCAGAGGGTTAGAGTAATGACCATTGAGTTTCTAGCATACAATATGTCTGCAATAAATGTTAATTATAACTTAAAAACTGATGAGTACAATTAGTACCTATCCACATATGAATGTTGTTTCAGGTGTTCTGAATCCCAGACAACACTAGGGCTTGAAGAGTGATTAAGTTTCCAAGCCATAAGTAGTTTGAGGGAGATCCTAGTCACAGCCTTCAGTTTCTTTGGTGGAAATTATTATGCTTTCTTGATTCAGACTATCTAGACAATTGGACTCCTAAAGGCTTCATTCTGCTATAGGAAAGGTTTAGATCTTTCTCAGCTGATAGTACAAGGAAACATCAGGTTGCTGTTATGTTAGCATGCCCCAGTTCATAGAAACTGCTCTCAGAGAAATCTAGTTTTGGAGAGTTGACATTGTCTAAAATAAATTCTGATTCAGGCAATGGAACCATGTTTGTTTTCAGTCCTTAAAAACATTTTCTACAGTTGTTTAAAATCTAATATTATCTGCCTGGTCGTTTTACTCTAAGAGTAAAAATATTTGGAAAAAAATAAAACTTCTGGTAAAATCTATCTAATTGCTTTTACCTAATAAATCATTTTCAGTCTAACTAAGATTTAATTCAGATTATCAGGTTAAATTAAAGCCAATGTGTTGAATCTTATGACTCAATTTGTATTCCCTAGACAAACATTAGCATCATTTGGAGTTAGTTGGAAATGATGAATCTCAGCCCCACCATGGACCCACTGAATCCAGATCTGCATGAATAAACTCCCCTCATAATTTATGTGGACATTAAAATTGGGAAGAGTATGGAAAAACCACATCACCAAAGGAGGTTATATGAATACAAAGATAAGTATATTACCTAAAAAAGGAACATCTTAACTGGTTTAGAAGTTAAAACTAAGGAGACTTTTTTGGTAAGGTAAAGGACAGGTTTAAATACTCCCATCTGAGGAATTTATTCCTTTTGAGCTCTTTTGGATGACTTCTATAGTCATGGGCTTGGTATTAAGCTTTAGTTTTTTCTGATAAATTATAACTTGCTCTATGTTCCTGTCCCTTTTATTACTTTAGCAAACCATAAGAGGGAAAAGCTAAAAATGAACAACCAGATGAAAAGGAAGTTGGGGTTTATGGAAGGTGACATAATTAATACTTTGATCTCCTACTTTGCCTTGTAGAGACTCAATGTTTTCAAGAACAGAAGCTGGTAGTGGTAGAACACTTGCATAGCATGCACAGGGCCTGGTTTCAATTCCCAGTAACCACAAAAGAACAGAAATTGGGGTTTCAGATGAAATAATGGTTACTCAAGCACAATAAATACAATAAGTACCTACAATGATGAGTCTTGAAGAAGTGCATTATTCAATATTCTTATATGATGTAGACTAATTGTGGGGTTTTTTTGTTTTATAATTTATGATTTTGTTTTTCCTCCTCTAATTTTTAATAAGCAAAATTTATTTCTTTCAATTGATTCTTTTTGACACTTTCCACTTCCCTCTGTCTTCTCTTTCCTAATTAAGAAACACTTCTCTTGGTTTTGTGTCTACAGATTATAAGTGAATTAAAGCATAGATACATTTTCTTCTATTAACAGCTTTGAATTAAGAGGTAGAGATGGGATGTGCTTGAAAATGTAAGCAATGTCTCAAAGTCAAAGTAAAGAAGCAAGATTTAGTAAACCTAGACTATCACTGCAAAATATTTTTTTTTCAGCAAAGAGTGATTTGCAAATTGGGGGGCTGATTTCTACTCATGAATCTGTTCCTGTGAGTCCTATTTGGCATCCAAACCAGATAACTACTCCCACAGAAGGTAGAACTGTGAGGGAACATATGTTGGAGAGGGAGGTGTGATCTCTCAGATCACCTCCAACACGGCAGGAGCCATCCCTGTTCTATTTCCCCTGGTCCTGCTCCCTCTCCTAAGCATTCTGCTCTGAGTTTGTGGGAGTTTGTGGGAGTTTGGCTGCAGGGTTTCCATCATGGATTGTAGATTGTGTGAAATCCATGATTCCCTTAAAATGCTGGAATGATTACTTAAAATTATGTACTCTATTTTCTCTATTATTTTATCCTCATATGCTTAAAAATATTTTTTGCTTTTATTATTGTTGAAGAATTAACAGAGCACTAGCATTAGTTACTGCATGTTTCCTGTGTGTTACCTAATTCCAGTCTCACCCCCAGAAGCAAGGACTGTTTTCCCAAAGGTTAAAGAACATGTGCAGGTGAACCCATTCTTGCAAGGGAAGGGCCCAGGAGCCAGTCCGTGGACTTCAGTACCCACTCCTTCACTTCCTCAGTCACTGACTTTGCATTTAGGGGTGGACTATCTTACAAAGGCCTTAGGATTATAGAGAAATTTAGAGACTGGAGCCAGTCCTTGGACTTCAGTACCCACTCCTTTACTTCCTCAGTCATTGACTTTGCATTTAGGGGTGGACTATCTTACAAAGGCCTTAGGATTATAGAGAAATTTAGAGACTGGTTCTGGACTTCTATTGGTTGAAGTTACATTTCTCAAGTTTGCAATGAGTGTGTCAAACATGGTACCTATCCACTATCATGAGATAGAAACCCCCAGCTAGGCATACCTGGCTGCTCCCATCACAGTCTTCCAGGATGGCTGTGGTGTTTTCAATGGAAACACATTTACCCAAGGCCACATTAATAAGCTAGGAAGGAAAATATAAAATATGAATTAAGGAAAAATATTTCAAAGTAGAACACAGCATTCAGGCATGTTTAGAAGACACGGAATATAAAACTATAATAAGGTTAAAAGATAGTTAAATTAATAGCTTAGTATTACTTAGCACTATATGATTTTATTGGTGGCTAGCTCTAACAGAGACATAATGTAATCTTGCTTCAATCTGTCAATTTAGGCCCGTAATTCAGTCACAGAGCCAGCAAACAGAAGCTTTTAATTAACCCTTTCTTGGAATGCCAAATGCCAAATGAAGAAAAGGTGGCATGGAAAATAGTTATTTTCTTGTCTCGAGTTTATCTGATGCATATATTAAAAGTCAATGCACATACTTGCAATTTAATCAAATCAAGAGTCGTGGGCTATGTTCCTTGGCTGACCCTCTGAGCTATCTGGCTGCTTAGGCACTGAATCATAGATAAATTGAGCCCTTCAAAGAACAGCAGATTCCAGCTGATTCCCTGTCAGAATCTGTCTAATGACTCAAGCAAGCTACAATTCATTATAGGAAAAGTCACGAAAGCTAATATAGAGCCAAGCATAAAGGCACTTTCTGGCAGACCCCCAGGTTTTTAATGGATTTGCAGGGTCAAATATGGAGGTAGCTTTCTATCAGTCACTATTTAATGCAGAAAAATGTTGATTCCCTTACCCTCTTTGACATCCTGGGCAAAGCTAACGAGAAGGTAGGTTAATAATGCAATTTAGGCCTTTCAGATTTCTGAAAGAGCAGCATAGAGCTGAATCTATATTATACGAAACAGGAAAGCCTCCTGAGCTGGGAGGTGGTAAGGGCTTTGTTGCTGATGACACTGTTTTTGCACCTTCCTGTTTTATGGAACTCCAACTCTGGTGCTGCGTTGAAGCAGGTGGCATAGCTCGTCCGGTTGCCAGACTTCCTAACTAGGGGCCCCTGGGGGGTTGGTCCCACTTTTGCATGCATAGATTAGCTTGCAGAAAAGAGTCAGCCTCAGGAAATGAGGAGTAAAATAGAAGCAGGAGAGAACTGCAACCTTGGTGTGCCAGGAACATGCCCCCTCAAAAAGATATGAGAAAAACTTGGGCATGCATAAGCCCAGATTGGAATGAGGTCTTCCAGAGAAAGTTGGAAAAGGAAGGACCCTCAGTGAGATGGTGTACTAGGAAAAACAATTTACCCATTGGTACTGAAATCTAAGTTCTCCCTGGAAATCTGAAACCATACACTGACCTTTGTTTTGTTTTGGAAGAGAATTTGTACCATTTTCATTGGATAGGAAACCTTACATACTTTCAAGGCATAGAAACAAACAATAAAAAACAGTAACAGGTTGGTTACTTCTGAGGTGTCTGGCAAATAAAAACACAAATCAACTCCAGAGGATGAGTCTCCATCAAATATCCTCAAGGAAAGTTCTATCCACAATTTACAATGACCAGAATGGGAATAGAAAATCCACCATTAGCAAATGAGAGCAGCCATAGCACACAGAAAGATCCAACTAACTTCTGGAGGATGGTCAGTAGAAGTATGTGAACGAAGAATAATCCTGGAGTTTAAAGAGGGCCAATCATGCCCAGGATCTGGGCAGAGATGTAAGAGCCTATATTTGTGGATCAGGAAGCAAATATTCCAAATTCCAACAGTTTTGGGAATCTGGTTCCAGCACAGCTGAACCTTCTCCAGAACTTCTCAGAACCTTCTAGGTGTTGGTGCTCAGCTTGCTGCTCCGAATGTAATGAGTGCTCCTCAGATTTACTGGACTGGGGAGCCTGTTCCAGCACAGCTGTCACTTCTGGAAATGCTGTTTGAGAACCCCTGGCTTAACTGAGTCCTTTGTGTTTATTTCATACAATTCCTTCCTTCCGGCACAGAAAGGCAATGGAGGGAAAGGGAAATCTGCTCTGTGCCTTATGTCTTGCTTCTTTTCTTTATCTGAATTTCTCTTTCTTTCCCTTCTAATCAGAAATTCCTGGGGAAACAATTTTTCTTCTTAAAGAAATGACCTATGAAGTGCTAAGGAATGGTTATTCTTCACTTCATTATGAAAGGTTTTAATGTTTTTTTTAAATTTTAAAGCAGTTTATCCAAAATCAGGTCGTGCATAGATTTTAAACTTTCCGTGTAGAATAATTTTATTTTCTAGTTCAGGAGGTGGGAAATCCCCAGTTTATTACAGAATTGTTAAACTTTAGGCTATAGGCAGTTTGCCACAATGTAATCCTGTGGAAAAACATAATGCTGGTGAGGTTCTTATATTAGTCTCAGATATTTTTAGTTCAAAAAGAAATTATTTGTTTTTATTTTTTTTAAATCCAAAAGAAATTTCACTGGATTTAAATTCCCAAGTGTGTAGGTTAAAAGACAGGAAAACATGGAGTAAGTAACAAAAACATGTGGTGGAGTTGACTTTTTTTTAATTTAAGTTGTTAAGATTGTTTATCCCAAATAAAGGTCAAGTTGATCTTATTTTGAATTTCCCGGAAAAAAAGGTCCTAATTTTTTTGTGGATAATGATAGTACTCCCTCCTGGTTTCTTCAGAAGGTAGCAAATATTGTCTTTACTAAAATTTATCTAAGAAAAACAACAAACAAATAAGGAAATAGCAGGAAGAGCTCTGTTAAAATATTTTTTAGAATACTGCAGCATTTTTATGGAGTACATTCATCAGCAGAGGCAATTTCTTTACGGGAGATTTTCAAAAATTTGGTAGGAATGCTTAAGTTAGTGTCACAGCTGAGCCAAAAGGTAGTTTTATAGCCCCCTCTGGTGGCTAAAGTTGAGTAATGATATTGCAGAGATTCTGTTAGGAAAAGAAAAATTCTCTATGGTGAGAATTCTAATTTTTTCCCCCTGTTTTAGGTATTAAATTTAAAAATATAAATTTTATTGTATGGATATGTTTGACATGTTATATTTTTTAGTTACCTAGGGTATAATATCAGGTTGAGACACCTGAGGTAGCTGCTATTCTGATCTAAAAAAGGGAGACTTTAGAGTACAATATGTTATATATAAACCGGTCATATATATTTATTTATTAGTTGAATTTATAAATCAGAATGAATTTGCAAGCTAGTTTCTGTCTTTAACATTCTTCCCGAAGTTTCCTAATATGGTTAATGGAATGTCTTAAGTTCTTGTTATCAGATTTGCCAGGTGGGGAGAGTGGTTGGTTTGTAATGATCTACTTTCTGGCAAGAAATGAAAAAAATGGCCTGAAAGAGTAGGCTTACTCATGATTTAGTTTGAGAACTTCTTGGATGGAAAAAAAAGACACTCTGAAAGAACACTAAAAAATGCTGGAAATATTTATAAGTAAATAAGAAATAAAACAAAAGTGATTACAAATAAACCTGACACAGGAAGAGCTCTATCTAGGTGGCAGCTTGACCAACCATCCTTATGCCCATTCTATGTTAGATGGCCCTATGTCCTACCATTCCCAGAACAGGTTTGGAATGGCTTCCTCCCAGGCTCTCCCCCTACTTGACCCTCTTAGTTTTGCACTCTGTTCAACCTATATGATTTTCTTTCCTTTTTGTACCTCTCCTTATGTCCTGAAATTTTGTTATTTTCTGATAGTTCTGTTATTTTAAATCCCTTTTTGAAACTTAAAAAAATCCCAATTAAATTTTATCTCTTTGTTTAACTCTGCTCAACAAATTCCTGTTATATTTTTGGAGAGATAGAAATAGAGAAATAGGGATAGAGAGGAAGATAGGGAGGGAAGGAAAGGAAATCCTAACTCTCCCTGCAAGGACCTGTGTGATCTAATCTCTCTGCACCTTCCTCTGGTACCATTCCCTCCTTCACACCCTGACAACAACAGTCTTTTTCCCAGTTCTCAAGTGCCCTCAGTTTTCACCTGCCTTAGAGTTCTGCATGAGCAGCACCCTCTTCCTAGCCCTCTTTTTTAGATCTTGGTTGATGCTTTGTGTTTCAGGCCTTGGTTTCAAAGTCTTTTCCTCAGAAAGGATTTCTTGGCCACAGTAACTTAGAATTCATCACCTATACCCTAAATGAGAGTTATGTTTTGTTTTGAACTTACTGTTTATTATCTTTTTTTCCTATTCAACATTTCAACTTAAAGGGTTTTATTTGAGGTGGGGAGTACTGGAAATAGAATTCAGGGCACTCACCCACTGATTCTCATCACCAGCCCTGTTTTGTATTTTATTTAGAGACAGGGTCTCACTGAGTTGCTTAGCACCTCTCTTTTGCTGAGGCTGGCTTTGAACTCGAGATCCTCCTGCCTCAGCTTCCAGAGCCACTGGGATTAGAGGTGTGTGCCACCACGCCCGGCTCAACTTTAAGTTTTAAAGGAAGGAATGGAGTCTACTTTGTTTATCATCCAGTTCTAAAATGCAGCCTTGTCTCCTGACACACAACAGGAATCTGTTGAATCAATTAATGCATATGGCTTCCTTCCTCAAGTTTAGCCACGTTTAATTCTCGGCTATGCCTTGTCTTATGGCAATTCATAGTGTGTGTTTATTTATGGTGTAACACGATAAATCATTCTTTCCCACGCATTTTTGAAGCATTTTTGTACCACTTTTGCACAGTTAAGAATTTAAATCGTCATGTGAACTTACCACACCACTAGCTCTCACAATGGGAGCCTTCAAATCTGGAAAGACATTCTCCAAGTACCATTTGAAACTTTTACATTTCAGTTTCTTTCGAAGCTCCCTCTGCTGGGTGAGGTTGCCCACCTCAAGCTCTTGGTCTATAAGGTGATCCCCGTGGCCATAGAACAACTCCTTGTACTCATCAAGCCAGACCTCAGCCACCCGTACCAAGTTCCGCTCCACGGTCTTCATGCGGTCTTTGGGGAAGGAATATGGATTGTCATTTCTGAATATGTGGCCCACTCGGGAGCAAGGAATGATCTCAATTTCTCCACCACACATCCATACCTGGAATAATTTAAAGATAGGCTTCAATTATGAAAAGATTGTTTAAAATCATGGGCAATTAATGACAAGGAGCCACCTGGAGGTTTTGTTTCTACCAGCTTGAAGTCAAGAAAACACTCTGGTGTTTTCTGAAACTAAGCAGGGTTTATTTAGTTTTATATATTGCGATGTGGACCATTTGATGATTACTAAGATAAAATTTTTTTTCTTAACTTGCAATGTAAACTTCTTTTCCTAAAAAAAAAAAAAATGCTTCACAGAATGCCAATGTATAAAACATGAACAATGTGACTATAAATATCAAATGTATAAAATGTGAGTTCCTGTTTTGGTTGAATCATGGAGATGTAAATGGATGTCCATTTATTCACCTTCCCCTTGTTTTTTCTTTTTTAAATTTTTATCTTTTCTCTACATTTTTTATTGGTGCATTATAGTTGTACATAATGGTGTGATTGTTGTTACCTATTAGTATGTGCACCCAATATAATAATAGAATTTGGTCAACATCCCTCCCTAGCATTCCCCACCCCTCCACCCACCCTCTAGTCCCTTTCTCCTATTCTATTGATCTCCCTTTGCTTTTTGCCATCACTCCCACCTTTCTCTTCCTTTTTCATCTCTAGCTTTAACATACTCTCCTTCTCTTATCCTATGGAGATCCTGGGTCACAATTAAACACTATTCTTGATCAGGAGCTCCAAAGTCCCACCCCTTTTATAATAAATCACCAACCCAACAGAAAAGCAGCTGCCTTTTCGACACTTTATAATTGCTGTTGCTAAGGCTTTCTTGGGTGTTAATTTTGCAACAGTGATTGATTTTTTCCAAATTCAATCTGAGATATGAGAAAATTAATCCAATGACCCTAAAATTCCTGTGAAATTTCCTCCTAGTGTGTTACATATTTGATCATATTAATAAAATGAAAACATGTAAAATGATAAGCTCTTAATTGTAAAGAAAATTTAATTAACAAATTTGATAATAAACTTTAATAAATAAATTTGATAATACCTTAAATGAGAGCTCCATATTTTCTCCACCCCAAACATCAAGTCCAGGGTCATAGGTTCCAAGTTCAAAAAAGTAATTTTTATCAATAGAAAATAATCCACCTGCCATGACAGGGCACCTATAAAAATGAAAATATTGCTTTTCAGAGTTGGTCCTTTGTATGTTTGCATTAGAGTTAGAGATGTTTCTGAGTAGTCACAAAGTATAGGGCGGTCTCAGGATGGAGTCACAAATAGTGCTTGGGAGATGAGTTCTCTGGTTCATGGTGCAAGGCTTGATTAGTTCAGCAAAGATGTGGCCTGGAAGTAGGATTATTCTTTGTTATTTAAACTGTGACATAAACTCTCCAGGGATATAATTTTTAATATTTACTTAGGGTTAACTAGTACCAGGCACTATTGTATTATCTGTGTATTAACTTAAAATTCCCCCAAATCCTGCAAGTTTGTACCATTATTAAGAAACCACAATGCAGAGAAGGTAAGAAACTTTTCCAAGGATGACAGACAAGTATGATGTACATCTCAGGTGCACACTAAGGCAATATGGCTGGCTGCTGTGCTCTGTGACTGTACGGTACTGCCTCTCAACCACGTGTGAGGCTGATTGACAGCTTGTTCTGTGGCAATCACTGCTTAATGCAGTTTATATATACACACATATGTATATAATCAGATTAATTTTCAAAATGATATAAGCAGTAGGCACTTCTATTAATCTTCACATAGAAACAAGGAAACAGATTCAAAGTGGTTAAGTGAGCTATAAAAAGCTCATACTACTGTAAGTGGTAGAGATGAAATTCAAACCCAAACAGTCAGACTCCAGAGCCCTCAGTCAGACTCCAGAGCCTTGGGGGACAGAAGTGATATTTTAGTCAGCAGGTAGACAAGGCAGTTACCACATCCCATGGTGGTTTCCACTGAGCAAGCTGAAAGTGGGAGAAGACACAGGAAGCCTTCATTTGGCTTCAGGTCTAAGCTCTGTTTTCAATCCAGCTTCTTAGTAATAAAGTCCAAATTTCAATTCATATTGAGCTTCTGTGTCTATTTCTTAATTTATTAACAGAATTTGGTGACTGTTTCATGGAGGAAGTAGGATTACACTATGAAAGAAATCTTACTATAGCTACTACAGTGATATCTCTATGACTATTATTTTTTTTTAAATTTTTACTCACACTTACTTTAATATTATGTGTGTTATGTAGCATATTCCATGAGTTTGTGTTTCTCACATCATAATCCAAGGAAACAGGAATAGTATCAAATGGACTTCTCTAGGCTTATGGCTGGATAGGGTACGATTAAACATGTAAAAAGGAGTATTAATACTCGGAAACTAATTTCTCAGGAAAATCTGTGTGCTTTGGTAATGTATTGTAAAGACCCGAAGTTCTTGAGTTTTATAGAAAAATAGATTACAGTTATTTTGTAAAATTTTTTTACATACCTTTACAAAAAGACATATGTCTGCTTCTTTGTCTTAAATTTCACACACTTACCTTATTATATCAGTTTCTTTGATTTTGTTTTTTGCAACGACATCTGGAGGAATTGTTTTCCAACCAAAGTTCATGGGCCATACAAAGATACCTCTTTGAAAGTTGTCCACTGTCATATAACTAATCCAGGAAAACAAAAACAAAACCAAAAATGTGTGACCTGAGATTAGATGCAGCCTATATAATTCATCAACTTGGCTCCAAGACTTATTCAGGTATGTAACAGGTGCTTTTACAGGTCATTTTAGATCTTTATCTTTTAGTAGCAATTCAAGAAAATTTATAATTTGTACTGATGATAAACTAACCAGATTGCTTGCATTTAAATTTTATTTTACTTTTAATAATCCCCTAGCCATTTTGGAGGAAGAAACAATAACTTATATACACATATATATTTCCTGGAAAAGGAAGGATTAAACTTGAGGAAAATATTTTGGAGTTCAGCTGGATTTAAAGGGGAATCTATTAAATAATGAGTAGTAGGATTTATTGGTATTTAGGGTGTTATGATATAAGGTTTAGATATGAGGTGTCCCCCAAAATGACTCATGTGTGAGACAATGCAAGAAGGTTTAGAGGTGAAATGTTTGGTTATGAGAGACTTAACCCAATCGGTGCATTAATTCCTTGATAGGGATTACCTGAGTGGTAACTGAAGGTGGGTAGGGTGTGACTGGAGGAGTTGGGTCATTGGGGGTATGCCTTTGGGATATATATTTTGTATCTGTTAAGTGCAGACTCTCTCTCTCTCTGTGTCTCTTCTGCGCTCTCTCCCCGCCCCCTGATTGTCATATCCAGAGCTGCTTCTCTCTGCCACACTCTTCTGCCTTGGAGTTCTGTCTCATCTCTAGACCTGAGGAATGGAGCTCACCAACTATGAACAGAGACCTCTGAAACTATGAGCTCCCAAGTAAAGTTTTCCTCCGAAAAATTATTCTTGTTTTGTCTTTTAGTCACAGCAGCAAAAAAAAAAAAAAAAAAAAGGTAACTAAAACAGGGTTAACTTAAACTTGTTAGGTTTACCAAAGAGATTATTGGACTGACTGGTTCTGATCCTAAGATACTATCATATATTCTCATTTATTTGAATAGATAAACTGTGTGTTTCTTAGATTTTCAAAAATGCATATTTAGGAGCAGAACTTTCTGCTGTGTGGCAAAGATGCACTTGGACATATGTATGGCAAAATTACCTCATATCCTTGTCATTGATGACTTCAATTACTGGACAGGCCACTTTCTTTCTACTTAAATAAACCCTTTCCAGGAGAGGTTCCAACCAACCAACATTACATTCCACATGAGAATCTAGGAACGTCAACACATCACCTAGAGAATAAAAATATAAAATTTAATACATATATATATATATATATGTTCATATATATGTAATTTGAAAATATGATCTACTAAGTGCATATAGGTCAGAGGTGCTGAGGACTTTTCCAGAAATGTAGATGTGAGATGTAGTCTTTTATTCTCCCTGAATGCCTTGTCCCTGTAACTTCTTTTCATAACCATATGAAAGAACTTGGTTCATAAGAGTTTTGTGGGCCAAGCATTAACTGCCTTTGGAAAAAAATTGAAAGCCACTTAAAATGAGCAGCAAGTCTCCAAAGAGAACACTCAGCATTAAGGATAGCTGCTAAAGTACCTTCTACGAAAGTTTGGTACCATTACTTCTTGGGGTGGTGGTTGTGAGAGTTTGCTTTTCAGAAGACTAGAAAGATTTTGACATGATGGGTTTGGCCATAGGAATGATGGAGAAAAAACATCTCATCTCTAGACCTGAGGAATGGAGCTCACCAACTATGAACAGAGACCTCTGAAACTATGAGCTCCCAAATAAAGTTTTCCTCCAAAAAATTATTCTTGTTTTGTCTTTTAGTCACAACAGCAAAAAAAAAAAAAAAAAAAAAGGTAACTAAAACAGGGTTAACTTAAACTTGTTAGGTTTACCAAAGAGATTATTTCTTTTCACATAATAGAGGTAAAAAGAAACTAAAGTGGAGGATCCAGCAAGACTGGGAAGTACTTTTAAATGAATTGCTGGAAAGGGGAGCAGGGAGTAGGGAGTTGTTGTTTAAGGGTATGGAGTTTTGCTTTTGCACCATGAAAAGAGCTCATGTTCATGCAGATGAGTGAATATACATAAACTACTGAACTAAACACTGAAAAATGGTTAAGATGACATATTTTATATTATGTATATTTTATCACAAGTAAAAAAAAGAGTTTTCAGAGAAAAAAAAAGAAAGAAAAAACTTGAAAGATGAAAGTATTTGTAAGAATTCTTTATTTTCCTACTGTTGGTTGTATGAAGTGACACTCTCCCTCCAACAATATCTGAGTAGCATATACAATGCTTTAAATGATTTTATGTAAGTTTGCTATATACATGTGTGTGAATGTAGGGTCGACCAGAATATGAGGCCCCAATCTCTTATGTAATCTCCCAGGCCCAATCACAGATAATTAATGAAAACTTTACCTGGCAGGCATTGGGAGGGAAAGTCGCCTTCCCATCTAGACATGGCACCCATCCAATGCACTGCAGTCTCTAACTGGAATTGGGCTTCCCTACCTCCAGCTGGACTTGCTCTTACGTGTATTTGTATCACTAACCCGGGTTCTTGCATCCAGAGGTCTTTCTCATGCCAAAGCCCCTATGAAGAGAGCCTTATGGGAGGTGGATTGGGTCTTGAATACATTTTTCTCTACCCTCACTCAGATTTTGGTGCTCCCTGGTTTCTTGCCATTCCTATCTCTCACCGTGGCCCCAAAAGCTTTGGAACAGGAGGAGCATTTTGTTTTGGGCTCTGCTCTGATCCAACATCCAGCACCATCCCTAGAGAAAAAAATGCAGGATTGCAGAAACCAACTCTTTCTCCTGTTTGGCATTTAACTGATACTGTTGTAGTAAATGATTAAGGCTTGACTGTTCTTTTCATTTTGGCTTATTATTTTCATGGACCACTCTAATAATCAGCTGCTCAGCTAACATTGATTACCATCTATAAGTGCTTATTCTCTGTCAGACTCTGTTCTAAGCATATGGGTTTGATTTTTATTCCCATTTAAAAGAAAAAGAAATTAAGGAACCAAGGACTTAGGTAACTTTTCCAAGGTTGCATAGCCAATTAATGCTAATCTGATATTAGAAAATTGGTAGCTCATTTCATAGCCTGTGTTCCTTAAAAAACAAACAAACAAACAAAGCCAGAAAGAGGCAGAACTTTGAATGAATATGGGAAACCTTAATAAATAAAGTAAGAATAGTTACTTCAATGATAGATTATTATTATTAATCTACAAACTATCTATCAATGACATTCAGTATCATATTGTGATGGTTTAGATATAAAATGTCCCCCAAAACTCATTTGTAAGACAATATAAAAAAGTTTACAGGTGAGATGATCGAGTTGTAAGAGCTTTAATCCAAACAGTGCATTAATCCATGATAGGAATTAAATGGGTGGTAACTGAAGGCAGGTAGATTGTAGCAGGAGGAGACAGGTCACTGGGTTGTGCCTTTGGAGTTTATATTTTACCCCTAGTGAACAGAGCTCTCTCTCTGCTTCCATGTCCTGAGTGCTTTCTATTCTGTCATGTATGAAGTGACACCCTCCCTCCAACAATATCTGAGTAGCATATACAATGCTTTAAATGATTTTAAAGTTTTTGTCTTACCTCAAACCCAGAGCAACAGAATCAGTCATCTAAAGACTAAGGCCTCTGAAACCATGAGCACCAAACAAACTTTTCCTCTTTTAAAATTGTTCTTATCGGGTCTTTTGGTCACAGCAAGAAAAAAAAATCTGACCAAACACATATTAATCACTTGGTCACCAACAGATTTTTGCATGAGGGTAAAGTGATCAATTTTATCCCACTATTATAGGCAGAAGCCTCCCTGATATCTGCCTGCTCCTGAATATGGCAGTTACATTTCCCAATCATGCTCTATGAGTCTTATTTTAGGGCATTTCAGCTTATTTGATAATGGAAGATTATTGCTCCTGCTCTGGCCTGCATGTATTTGCACTACCAAATTCATATGTTAAAATCAACTTTAATTCCAAGGTCTGGCATTTAAGGGGGGGGGGCTTAGAAAGTCATGATGGGACCCTCTGGAATGGGATTTTATAAGTGCCCTTATAAAAGTTGTCCATGGGAGTTAGTCTCCTTTGCCTTTCCAGCATGTAAGGACACAGCAACTTTGAAGCAGAGAATGAGACTCTCTAGACACTGAATCTGTTGGCAACTTGATCTTGGACTTTTCAGCCTCTGGACCTAAAAGGAATAAATGTGTGCTGCTTACAAAATTACACTGTTCAAGGTATTCTGCTATTCCAGTTGGAATACATCCCCTAACCATGTCATCTTGTACAGCCTTCTCCCCTGTGGGGAAAGGCTCACAGTGTTTTCTAGATGCACAGGGCACGCATGCATAGCTTGTGAAGACCCACTTGGCTAATGGTGTAAAATCTGATAACCATAGTCTCCTTTCTCTCTCCCCCTATTCATGATCAGTTCAGAACCAGAGTTTAAAGAACATCGCTAGTACACCATCTGTCCGCATCCCCATCACAGGCTTATAGGGTCAAACGAGCTTAGATTGACTTTTTTAGTGCCCAGGGGCAGCAGGATGGGTCCCAAAATCTTCATTCACTTCCCACCTGGCCCAGCTCATCACAAAGATTCTCATTTACCTGTTACTAGAATCTGAGGGAAGCACAAAATAGTCTGGAATTTTATATTCTTTTATTTGGGGAAAGAGGAGAATCCTCCTATGCAGGAATGCCTTTGCTCCACTTTCAGACATTTCATTTTAAAATAACATCTCAGGTTTGTGTTAGATAAGAAAATAAAGATCTCTCTGTGCAGGATTTTTAATTTTGGTGGATAGTGGGTGTGGACATTGTGCACAGTGTTACTGACCCTAAAGGACATAAAACCGAAGTTTTTAATTGCTTTTATCTCCATTTCTACTCTTCCCAACCACACTGGATAAATAATCACTTAATTTCTTTGAGCTTTCATTATGGGAATGTTTTCTAGGATCTACCAAACACCAAAATTCTTAATAACTGTCTAGTATTCTTCTTTTTTTTTTTCAATGAATGTTCAAACTCAGGCTTAGAATAACTCTTCTAATCTTGATTATAACCTGGCAGGATTTTCTGTTTCCTAAGACTAGGTCTGAGTAATGCTAAATTGTTTGCAGAAGAGTTTCATTGTAACTTAAAAAGGAATTTTCCTTTTCCTATCTAAAGTTGCTCAATGTGCCAAACAGTTTTGGCTCCTTGTTGAGCACAGACCCCACTACTCTCCCTGAACTTATATTTAGTCGACCAGCATGGCAAGTTGCTGCCAGCACTAATTAGTGCTAGAGTGTTATGTTTAGGGTTTCTTAAGAGATATTGGCTTGGCTTACCATTTCATTTTACATAATGACCTAAAAGTGATACTGAGAAAACCACCTGTTTAACCTGTATCAGAAACAGGTTTGTAGAAGGAGGTCCACTGGTGCCTTTCTGGAAATCATGGAGTTGCCAGGAGTTAGATGTCACTTGTGCAGTCACTGAAAGTTAGTAACTGTCATTGGAATGTTCACAGCAATGTCAAGAATTTTGCTAAATTAATTGTCATGAAGGAAATGAGAATCCAATCTTTACTTTGACTCTCACTGGTAAGCTCCCCCACTGCACTCCTTCACATGGTGAAGGATTCTTAGAGATCATTGCTGGCTAGGCCAGTCACATTTTGAAATCCTGCTTGGGCCTTTGACCTCCTCATTTGCCGCATGCTAGTGATTGGACCTATTTTTTTTTTTTTTTTTTTTGACTGAGTTAGACTCAAATAAAGAGCCCAACAGACCTTGAAGCCTGAATATATAGTGAAGCCTGAATACATTGTAAGAGAGATTACTGTTAGTTCACTGATTATTTCCCAGATGACCCTTTCAGACTTTCAGAGGGACAGGTAATACCCTTACGCCAAAACAGGCTGCTTGCCTTCTGTTTCAGCCAGCATCCCCTTGGATTTCTGATCTCAGCCTTCCTGTTGCTTCCCTTGTCTTTGAATCTTAACAGGTCAATTTAATTTTTTTTTTTTTAGTTGTAGATTGTCACAATGTCTTTTATATGGTGCTGAGGATCAAACCTCATGCATTTGAGGCAAGTGCTCTACCTCTGAACTACAACCCCAGCCCTTAACAGGTAAATTTTTAGGGAAGAACGGCTATCAAGGCCTTTCAGATTCTTGACTCTTCCTATGCAGGAATGCCTTTGCTCCACTTTCACACATTTCATTTTAAAATAAGACTCAGTTAATTATATTTTCTCTCTGTTTGGCTAAGGTATTCCAGAGAGTATTTCTGCCTGGTATCTTAGCTGATCTCTGGTTTGCATGGATTCTTCAGGCCCTGAGCAGTCTCTGGGTCATCTCTTGGTCATTTCTACCTATGAGGGCTGGGAAGCACTCAGGGAGCTTGAGAGGTCTCCATAGGCCAGCCAGCCCTGTTGAAAGCCTGTCCCTAAATTACATCTTCAGCTAAAGCTGGAACAGGATCCAGAAGCACCTTGAATCCCCATAGGGATCAGCGTACCTCAGGGAGGTTAGATGTGTCCTCAGGCAAGGCTGTTACTAACCCCATCACCCCTCACCTTTCCGCTTTTGTCCAAACTTTTAAGCATTACTCTCCACTAATGCTGCTCAAAGTGGGGGTCACAGACCCTGCTATCTACAGGAGATGGGAACAGAAATTGAGAACAAATGGTCTGCAACTTTAAGCAATGTGACAGAGGAATTTATTAATTTACTGTTACACATATATAAAATATATGTGTATATATATATATATATATATATATATATATATATATATATATATATATCTCAACATTTATGTATATAATTTAGTATCCACTGGAACTGGTTTCAGAATCCTCTGCAGATACCAAAATTCTCAGGTGCTCAACTTGCTTATATAAAATGACATAGCATTTGCATAAAATGTACACAAATCCTTGTACTTTTTAAAGATTATATCTAGATTACTTATGATACCTAACACAATATAAATTAATAAATAGCTGCTATTATTCTATTATTTAGGAATAATGACAAGAAAAAAGTCTGTACATGTTTTGTTCATATGAAATTTTTTTTAAAAAAGTTTTTGACCCATAGTTATTTGAATCCATGCACACAGAACCCATAAGTATGGAGGAATGGCTATATATGTATGTGTGTATATATATATATATATATGTATATATAGGTGTATATTTATATATGTTTATATTTGCAAACATATGTTGTATGTATGAAAAATGGTTTGTATACATCTATTTTTTTGTTCCTTTTAAGGTAATTTATTTTTACTATAATTTAGAAAGAGATATTTTGGTACGTATCTTTCCACTAGGTTGTGGCAAAGCAATTAAGATACAAATAGTTGTTTTTTTTTCTTTTCAGACAGAGATTAGTGACCCCTCATTAAATAAATTTAGTGTGATTGTCCAGAATCTAAAAAAACAAGTAATATTAAAAAGAAAATGTTAGAATCCATTGCCTATGTCATTTGATGAAACATCTATCATAGATATACATGTAATTATATCTATACAACACAAATCATTGTCAAAATAGTTTGAAAATTACTGCACTGAAATTGAGCTAATGCTTTCAATGAATGTATGAAAAACAAACTTATATTTTTACATTTGAGTTTGCTAAACTCAATGAAATTATTTTATGGATTATAATTGTAACCAACTATAATTTCTTTTCATCAGGCTCATCTCATCTGGAGAGTGCCTCTCATTGTCTGACATTTTGGACTATTCTGGAGGTCATCATTAGTGTACTTTGTGCTCCATGTAGGTAGAGAAAAATCCTCTGTATCAGCAGCACATTTTTGGCCCTATGTTTACCAACTTTTTCCATATGGATGTCTAATCTTCATTTTAAAACTTCATGGACAAAATCAGAATCCAACTACATTCACCAAGTTGTTCAAGGATTTTTTTGATTCCTCCCTTTCTCACTCTTTTCACTTTTTATCCAATGGTAAGTCCTACAGGCTCAATGTCTGTAATACATTATGACCTTTCCACAATCACAATGTATTATGAATCTGACTGCTTCCTCCAGCTTCCAAGGGACCTTTATGGTCCTATACAAGTGAAAGAGCATTCTAACCGATCTATTTCTTTTCTCATCTCTCTAATATCCATTCTGTACCTGGTGGCCTGAGTGAGCTTTTAAAATAAAATCAGAAAATTAAACTCTTATATTTAATATCCTTCATGGTTTCATTTAATTTTGAAACTAATGTCTATACTCCTTAACTGATGCACAAAAGTTTGCTTTTGCCTTGCAGTCCTGGTTAATCTTTTACCACTCTCTCCTAGTCAGCTCCTGTGAGGCCTAGTGGACTTCTCTCTTTTCCTTGAATATACTGAGCTTATTTCTACATTAGTACATTTGTACTTATTGTTCTATTATCCTGGGAATATTCTTCAGCTTCAAAGCTATATACTAAAACTATTTCTTTACTATTTTTTTTACCATTCATAGATAATTACATTCTGAAAGAAATTAAACATGGAATCCCATTTAATTTTTTCAAATGTAGGCTCTCATTAAGAATCTTAGTTGTCATTGCAATGCCAATTTTGGTGTGATGTATTTGTTGCTTGCTTAAATTTTCTACTGAAATGGGAAGAAGTTTGTTAGTAAATAAATGGGAGAAGAAAAGCTCTAAATTTAGGATCTAGTTGCAAGGAAGTAAAACTCCAGAAGGAGATCATTGACCATGAGAACACTCTTGACTTCAAGTTGGTAGAGGTTAGTAGAAGGTCCCAAGTGGTAGCTAGATGCTGGGAGGCAGCAGAGAGGGTAGATAAGAGCTCCAACTCTGGAGCCAGGGTGTTTGGTGCCCACACTGGCTTTACCATGATGAGCTGAGAGAACTTGGGTCAGTTGTAACTCTGCTATTCCTCCATTCCCATCTTTAAAGAGAGGAAATGATTGTGCCTCCCTTCCAGTTATTGGAAGGGTCAAATCAGTTAATATAGTAAGTATTTAGAATGGTACCTGGAATATAAGATCAGCTGTTATTACAAGGTGCAGATCCCTCCATAGAAAGATATAAAAATGAACCCAAGTGTTTGTTGTTATTTCTAGAATTCATTGACAGACAAAATTTACTCTGACATTAATTCCCCCAAATCCACACACCAAAAAGAGGACAAGAAAGGAGAATATATTGCATTTTGGGAAAACAGAAAGAGCTATAGAAAGAACAGAGATAGATCAGAGAAGACCTTTAATTTAAGAATTAAAGATTCTGGCTGGCTGGCATGCAGTAATCCCAGCGTCTTGGCAGGATGAGGCAGGAAGATCTAAAGTTGAAAGCCAGCCTCAGCAATTTAGCAAGACCCTAAGCAACTTAGTAAGACAATGTCTTATAATAAAATACTAAAAAAAGGGCTGGGGGTGTAGCTCAGTGGTAAAGTGCCTCTGGGTTAAATGACTAGAAACCCCTGGCCCAAAATAAAGATACTGAAGTCTTCAAATACTGATGAGATCAGGTCAAAAAGGCTCGGCTCAGGTTTATAGGGGCTCAAATCTAAGTCAAGCTGAGCAAAAAAAAAAAAAAAGAAAAGAAAAGAAAGAAAAAGAAAAAAAAAGGAATAAGGTGCGATATATACATTGAATTTTTAAAAGCCACAAATTCATAGTGTAGTGATGGAGGATATATTAGGAGGAGAGAAGATAGGAGAGAGGGTAGAAGACAAAGAAGGAGGAAGAGATAAAAAGGGAGGGACAGGGAGAGGGCCAGGACAGAGACATAATTCTTTATTACAAATACTGTCAGGTAAAATAAGAGGAAGAAATTATAGAAAATGATGTTGCAGCTCAGTATAATTGGTTCAAGCAAGGATCATCAGTGTATCCTGAACCATTGTGTGAAACCTCAAAGAAATCAGCACATTCTCACGGATCAAAGTATTAACCCCCAAGCAACTTTTTACCCCCAAGGGAAATATCAAGCTGTCAACTTCTTAACTGTTTTCAAAATTAGTATCAGTGACAGTGGGACAATCTGACATTATGTGCCTTTTTATATGAAGCAGTAAGAAGTACACAATTCTTATCACTTAATAGTAGAATTCTATATATTACTCATACAAAAACATTTAGCCTGTAACATTTAACCTTCTGCACTCTGTAGGTACTATGAGGAAATAGAAAATTTCAGAACACAGAAAATAGTATAAACAAATACCCTGGACTATTTTTTAAAAAATACTATTTTTAGTACAAAAGATGGCACTGAGTATTCTAGATTGATAGACTAAGGAGACCAAGTAATACAGTGTATGAAACTTAATTAGATCCTGAATTAAAAAAAAATGTTTGAGAGCAATGAGAAAATTCAAAAAGGGCATTTACAAGTA
Source organism: Marmota flaviventris (assembly GCF_047511675.1). Lineage (NCBI taxonomy): Eukaryota > Metazoa > Chordata > Mammalia > Rodentia > Sciuridae > Marmota > Marmota flaviventris. The sequence goes on from NC_092508.1 coordinate 73,631,564, forward strand.
TTAGGCATTATTTAGGTATAAAAGTTATACTTATTTAAGAGAATATTCCTATTCTTCAGCAATGCCCATTGAAATACTTAGTGGTACAGTATCATGTTGTCTGTAAATTTCTTTATAAAGTTTCAAAAAGTTGTGTGTGTGTATGTATGTGTTGTGTGTGTGTGTGTGTTCATGCTTGTGTGCATATGTGCTCATCTTTCTGGGTCTTTGTCTGTTTAGTGCATAATGCACATATTCCAAAAGGTTAAACATTGGTAGAATTGAGTGATGGATATGTGAATGTTCAATGTATTATTCTTCTGAATTTCCTGTATGCTTGAAAATATTTTAAATTAAAGCAAAAATATAATGAAAACCAAATAAATAAATAAATAGAGTAGCTTCTTACCTGTTGCATTCTGTGCTCCTGCCAGCCTGGCTCGTATTAAGCCATGTCTCTCCTTGAGGTGAAGAATACGAACTTTTGGAAACTGAGACATGTATTTATCCAAATTATCTTTTAGGTAGTCTACATAAGAGTAAGGACATACAAGGAGAAACATTAACTTTGTAACTGGGTCTGCACCCAGATTGCCTCTGTAATGTCAAATTCCAAAAACTGAGATTATTATGGTCACTAAATTTTACTGTTTGGGTTAAAGTTTTATTTTCTGACATAATTTTCTTGCAAAGTTTTATTTTCTGATATCATTTTCTTGCAAAGTTTTATTTTCTGATATCATTTTCTTGTTCAATATTATAAGCCTCTGGATTTCTCCATCAGCAGGAGAGAATTTAAGCAATGTGTGCAAACTGGAAATTTTGCAAAAGAAGCTGGTGGGGCTACCATCATTTGCCACCACTGTCCTTCTCTGCACAGATATTCCCTCAGTCAGGCATTTTTTTCTCTTTTTAGATATTCATTGGGGGATCCAGCTAAAGGAACATTTTTGGATATTTTAAAGATACGTGGTTTGCAGTCACTTCTGGGTACAATGAAGCTATTGACAGCTGTACCAAGCAAGAATGCCTTCCAGGAATATTTTGCAGATCATTTTCCTAAGAATTTTGTATTATTTTTTCTGAAGGAGGACCCTGAGAACTGTGTAAATTCCAGGTACCACAAAATCTGGACCTACCTTTAAGAAAGGAACTTTTTACTGCTTAGTATCTAGATACCATATTCTGTTTATGTTTCAAGGCCACTTCTTAAAGTTTCAACCAGTTTTCCTGGGGCATCACATTGCTTCTTGAGCTTGGTGCGATTAAGGCTAAACTGTTCTAGAAACACTGTCATCTCTTTGCTATTTTCTAAAATTTAATGAAATGGGCTGTGTTTTTGGAATTTATAATGTGGCAATAATTGAACCTGTGAGACCACTCATATACACAAATTGTTTGAAAACCCCAAGAGTGAAATTCTTCATTATAATAAACAACAACAAATGTAAAGACGGCAGTGGACTCTGTTTTTGAACTCTGTTGAAACCACATCTCTCTGGTCCCACTGGAAATGAATTTTTGGCACCATTAACTTGACACATAATCTGCCCTGAGGAAGAAGAACAGGATCTCCATTTCTTTGCTTTCCATAGAACTTAATTCTAGTTAACACCAATAGGAAAGTTATTCTATTAACATGGGACTTTTGCTTATTAGATTCTGTGAAGAAAGTCTTGTACAATTGTAGGGAATATTTCTGGACTCTGATATTCAAAGTGTGCATCTTCAGAGAGCTGTAGTTGTAAAATCACTTCTATGTGTGTAGGGGAGTCATAGGTGAGAAGAGCCTGAAGTAGGTAGCTGAACAAAGTTCCAGATGAGTTCAGGTCCTACAGATGCTTAAACTCATGCCTCTAAGTCTCCACATGAAACAACGATTTAGAATTTTATGAATTTTATCAAATTAACAGTAATTTTGCTATCCAACCTACTATAGCCTCCCACCAAATGTCGACATTTCAGAAGAAAACTTGAATAGTTTAGTACCTTTGGTGCTAAAGTCATCAACCAGCACAATCTCCTTGATGAGGTGTGGAGGAGAGCGGTTGAGGACACTGTGAACGGATCTCAGGAGAGTGGACCACACCTCATCCACGAAGCACATTATCACACTGGTAGTTGGGAGGTTATCGTGAACTAGTTGTTCTGCACACCTGGGTCAGAATAGAAGCAAAGTATAGAGATGAGATCCATAAGATGGTTTGAGAATATCACCACAACACACACATGCACACACACACACAATTTATACACATATATATTTACATATAAACAAACAATCATTTTAGCAAGTGTCTTTTCTTGGGGAAGGGGTACATGCAAAATAAAAGAGAAGCAACAAAATAACCAGTAACCAGTAGCAGTAGTTGCTGTAAAGAACTAGTAATGCAAGCCGGTAGCGCTTCCTGTGAAGGCAAGAGGCAGAGAACACAGAGGCCATTCATATCTTCCTTAAGCTTTTGTGCCTCCATTTCCTCATCTGCAAAGTGAGATAATGGTCATTCAAAGTTTCATAAATTGGTGATGATGGTTCAGAGCTAGCATAGTTCCTGGTACAGGAATTCACTAAATCTAGTGTTGTGATCATTATTAAATTATATACCAGAATAGAGCATTTCAAGGTTTTTGATGTTGCTAAGTAGTTTATGATTACCCTTGTAACTGGCCATCTGCCAAATGCCAAAAGGAATGTTCTTTCTTCCACTCGGCATGTAAATGCGTTTATGGTATGATATTTATGTACCAAACAATTATGATGTTCCAGCTTCCCTCTGTATCTGGAGAGTCCTTGCTCATACTTTGCTACAGAGTAGACATAGTTGAAGTTACATTGTTGGCATAGAAATGAGAGCAGGCTGGATGGGAAATGGTGGTTTGCCACTGGTCTCGGGTCTTTTCCATGCTCTGCAGTTTATCCTGCTCCATTGCTGGCACTGTTCTAGGTCCAACCTGTTACTCCTTACAAGAAGGCACCCAGTGGAGCCTCACAAAGAGCATTTGCCATCCCACCAACACAATTCCTCTTAGTAATAATTAATGATGATCATAGATAAATAGTATAAACACTGTGCCTCATTTTGATTTAAACCTCTACTGTCATCTCTTCCCATTTTACACATGAATGACTGAAATCATGGAGAAACTAGTTTATGATGACACCAGTCAGTAAATGGCAGAGCTGGGACTGAAACTCTGGTCCAGTCTGGCTCCAGAAGCAACCACTCAGAAAGTCTTAAGTCTACAATAAAAGCAGCTGCTTATAGATGTGACATTCTTGAGAACTGATGCCTCTATTGAATAACATAATTATACTTTGTTTATTTGATAAATGACAAATAGATAAGAGTAAAAATCATAATAGAACAAACCACATTGGCATGATACTTAGATAGCTAAGAAAATACTATTATGTGCATGTAAATTATTAGTTAATTATGTGTGACAGTTGCTTGAGATAAATATTATTCGATACTTCCTCAAATAGAAAAAAATGAAGAGTGAGAAGTTAAATGACTCACCTGGTATCATTCATCTAGAATGCATATGGCAATGTGAACAAATGGTTCTCATTCTACTGCTCTATGCTGGTTTTTCTGTAGTAAGTGTATGGGTTTGGGAATTAGATGAATATGTACTTAAATACCAGTTCTCCCTAATTATTGGCTTTATGAAGTCACATAATTTCTTTAAACCTTAGTTTGCCAACTATGAAGCATAGAATTAAAATCCGCTTGCTGTAAGATTAAATACATGTATTATGTAAAACTCCTCTGGTATATATCTGACTCACAGCATGTGTTCAAGAGATGGGTGGCAAATCCAGCTATGCCCTGTAATATCAATGGCTGGGTATCATAATAACCAACAAAGCCTTAGGAAAATGTACCTATCCAGTCCACAACCACAGAAAACCAATTCAGAATGTTTGCATAGTGTCTGACAATCTGTGTCTTAAAAAACAATAAACAAAACTACATGAAAAATAACAAGGAACAGAATAAGAACTCAAAAGGCATTGATAGGCCAGTTGGGGCACTTATGTTCTAATCTAAAAATTGATTTATTCTCTGTATTGTTTATGACTGATCTTAAAGTTAAATGGAGGGTTTAACACTGGTGCTAAATTTTCAAGTGGTGTAAAATCAAAATAACATTTTAATCAGGTATCTTGACCTCATAATCAGGTATCTAGTGTTAACATAAAACAGCAGACTGTCTAAACTAATTTTAACCTTATTCTATACAAAATATCTATGAATTGGCAATCTGAATAATATAAGATATCCCTGACCTCACTTAAGTGCCATATTAGTTTCTTGTGGCTGCTGTATATAGCAAATTAATAAGAATTCTGCTCAACACTTCCTTCCTCAATTCATCTCTTTCCTCCCTCATTTTACTATGGACAGAAAAAAAGACACAGGTCATACCTTGAACACTTTGCTTGGTACTCTCCTTAGCTAAAATATTTATCACTTGCAAGTTCTGCTAATTTTCACAGGATAGGCACAATTTATTCAGGCTTGCTGTCACTACTTAACACACCTTGTCTTTCCTCCAGTTCCCAATAATTTGTTCCATATTTCTTTTTGAGCCATAGCAAGAAGCACTTACAATGCTCATAGTTCATATTCACAGAGATAATAGAAACTTCCTTATTTCCTTCTGAGCCCACACGAGTAGCATATTTAGCATCCATTTTCCTACCAACAATATCTTCAGGATAATCTATACTTTTTCTTACATGATACTAAAATTCTTCTAGTTTCTGTTTATCTAATACTCAATTATATTTCTTTGGCACAAATGATCATATCCAGTCTTTTGCTACATCAGGTAATATTAACAGGTCCTGGAAATAAGAAGTAAATATATCTTTTTTTTTGGGGGGGGGCATTTTTATCAGTCTGCCGCAAGGATTTAATACAGTATAGAATATGGAATTTTTGAAGGCAGATGTATCTGTTATTTCTTTTAATATGTGGGTGCCCCCCCTTATCCCTCAAACAAAGGTAAGTTTACATAGGTTTTACAGAATTGTTAAAGTCCTCCTCCTCCTCCTCCTCCTTCTACTACTACTACTGGAAAAAATTACCTTTGGAGCTTCTGTGAAATTTATGAATTTATAAAATGAAACCCACGAAAGGGTTAATTGACAAATGCCAAATTATGAATCATAATATTAATACTTAATTTTATAAAAGAACAAAAATTTTAAAAGAAAAGAATATGAATTAAAAGATTGCAAGTTTTTTAAATAAAAAAAATGTGCTTGGTTGCATAATTAACAACAAATGGGGGGCAATTTTGGAACTAGAAAAGCTTTAGATTCTGAAAATTCTTTTACAATTAAAAAAAAAAAAATCTCTAATGTAAGAGATCTCTCTGGCAGTGACCATCAAAGGCCAGAGCCATGAGACTGCAGTTTCACAGGTAGGGAAGGGACAGGGCTATAGCACAACGAAAAAGAGCCAACAGTGTATGTAGGAATGGAGAATATTCTGAAAACTATTTTCCGGGAAACCTAGAAAGGAAAGAAGTTGGAGGGTGGGATTCAGGGCAAATCTTTCACCTGTGTTCCTTTCCCTCTCCTCAATGGTGAGGAACAGAATCCTACTTATGGGCTCCAGGGAAGGGGCGGATACAGTTGAGAGCTGACACCCCCCCACCACCAAAAAAAAAAAAAAAAAGAAATAAGTAATTGGTAAGATTATTAGTGAAGTAAGGTTACTTTACCTTTCTCAAATTTACTGCAGCAGTTTATGAAATTAACCAGCCTAATCTCCCTCATTCACTCTTCCCACCACCACCCTGCTTTTTATTTTCTGTTCCCAAGAGACAAGACATGACACTTTCTGAATTTTCACCCATTACTGGCTTTTCCTTTTCAATTCCTTACTTTTTTATCTCTTCATAATTTTTTTTGCATTTTATTTTATTTTTATTTTTTATAATTATTATTTTTTATTGGTTGTTCAAAACATTACAAAGCTCTTGACATATCATATTTCATACATTAGATTCAAGTTGGTTATGAACTCCCAATTTTACCCCAAATACAGATTGCAGAATCACATCGGTTACACATCCACATTTTTACATAATGCCCTATTAGTAACTGTTGTATTCTGCTACCTTTCCTATCCTCTATTATCCCCCCTCCCCTCCCCTCCCATCTTCTCTCTCTACCCCATCTACTGTAATTCATTTCTCTCCTTGTTTATTTTCCATAGAAGATTCTCAGAGCTGGGTCCTGGGCTGTTTTCTTCTGTGTATGATGTCACTGGATGATCCCCTCTGGGCCCACAGTTTTCAGTATGATAATGTCTCAAATTTATATATTTAGATGAGATTTCACCTCTGACTCCAGACTCATGTGTTCAACAAACTGCTTAACATCTTCTCTGCGTGTCTCCCAGGCATCATACACACAAAGTATCTTTAACAGGAATTTTGATTTCTCCCCTCCCAGAGTAGCAGGTTATCTACGCTTTCCCCTCTCACTACCCACCATGCTGTTGTCATATAGATGCCATTCTAGACATCACACTCCTCCCGGATGCAAACAAAAGGCATCTATCAACTCTGTCCCTAGTTTTGCCAGAATACATCTCAATTCCAACTTCTTTAAACTTCCATATCTCCCCCATCCCATTCTTGAGTTTTCTCCATCTTTCTCTAGGATTCTGCTAAAGTCTCCTGATAGTACTATATTTTCTCTCCTTGCCATATCCTTGCCACTTTCCATCTTAAATCCTTCAGTCAATCCCTATTGGACAAAGCAAAAAAAAAAAAAAATATATATATATATATATATTCCCCCCCTCCTCAAATCCTTCATTATAGCTTGAGATTGCTCTGTTCAACTGGCTGTCATTCTACTTCCTGTCATATACTTTACCTAGCTATCTTGGTCCTCTTTAAGGTCTTTCATGATGTTAAATTTCTAACTCTTGTTATTTTCTTAACTTGGGGCCATTTTCCTAGCCTCTTCATGCCTTCATGGCTGACTTCGTCTCTTTATTTAGCATTAGCTTGAATATAACCCCCACGGAGAAGCTTTCTCTTGCTGCCCTATCGAAAGTGCATTCTTCTGTTATTCTCTTTTTTTAATATTTATTTTTTAGTTGTAATTGGACACAATCTTTATTTTATTTTTATGTGGTGCTGAAAATTGAACCCAGGGCCTCACCCATGCTAGGCGAGTGCTCTACCACTGAGCCACAATCCCAGCCCCTCTTCTATTATTCTCTGTTATAGTCACTTTTGCTTCTGCCATATTATTGACTTATCAATTTTCTTTCCATTTCTTCTACATCCAGATTTTAGTGAGTAGAGGTCAAATCTGCCTTCTTTTCACATTACCACAAGCTTCTAGCATGGTTGCCCATAACAAATATTTGATAAACATGTACTGAATGGATGAGATGGAATGAAACTTAAATTTAAAGCTTAAATAGTGGAAGATTAGATATTTCTCTTTGAGATAAAAAAAAAAAAAAACGGTGGTAATGTAAGCAGATAAACTCATGTGCAAAGGATGAGAAGCTAAAATGCTTTCCAGCTCATATTGGAAGGAGGTTCTTTGCTAATGAAATAGGGTAGCGGTTGAGGAGAATGGAGACTATTGGGACAGTCAATGTGAACAATGGGAAAAGTGCTAGCCAGAGATTTTTGAGGGCCATTGGGCACTTTCGAAAACATTGAGGATGCAATTTTTTTTGTCAGAATACCTGACAGCCTGAGTATACGATGAGATGAACGAAACTGTTGGATTAATCCAAGTGTAGATGTTATCATAGCAGTGAGGCAGAAAGGTTGGCAGAGGATTTTGAGGGGACTAGTACATGGTGGTTAAATATTCCACTGTGGCTCTGGGTGAAGAAAGAGGATGTAAAGCTAAGAGGAGTTAAACAGCCGAGTGAAGCGAGTGAAGGGAGGGAACAGAAGAGAGCAGTGTCTTCCTATGACTGCACATCTCTGATTTTATAATGTAATTAATAACGCACATTTCACACGTACATGTTTTTTGAACATTTGTCTCTGAAAAAGAAAATCAGTTCTAAAAAGCAAAGCAGCCCAGCTGCACAAATTCTGTGTGAATCAACAAGACTAGCCATGAAGTTTTGAGTGTTGCTTTATGGTTAAATTTTGGTTGGTTTAGAAATATCCAGGGACAAATCAAAATACATTAAGAATTAAACAAGTAGATCTCCAATTACCAAATGTCTAAACTTTCTTTATTCCCACTGTCTCAATTTCATCATTAGAAATCCATATGGGGAGATCATGGAGGATTCCATTAGATGATACTATCCCAACAAAGAGACTTTTGCCAATGATGACAAACAAGTATTTTGGATGTATTTAAGGAATCATGTTGCCAAAGGCCTTGGGGGAGATGATGTGGTACAGATCATGCTGTTGGCTGGTAAGAGGCAGTATTAAAGGATGGTGAGGAGGGATGTGAAGGAAATGCTGGAGGTTTCATCTATAAAAGTTCATCTTGTACCTCAGTTTGGGTGACTGAGATAAGAGCCTGATTTCCTACATTCCAAGCACATTAATCATGTTTTAAGGTGTCTTGGGAAAAAAAACAGTGTGTTTTTTCTTTTCCTTTTTGTAAACAGGTATAATGGGTCAGACCAGAAAGTTCAGATTATTAACTGTTGTATCAGGCATCAAGTTTCATCTAGTTTCCATAGGTTGTAAAAACCATTTCAAGTTCTCCTGCATTGACCCAAATGAAGTAAACTGTCTCTGTGCCTATTTTCCCATTGTAAACTTTGACTTCTGTTACATTATGGTAAAGAAATTGCAGCTCAAGTGAAATCTAATTTAAATGCAAGGTATTTCTAGATGTGTAAACTTTGTTGAGATTAAAAAATCATATTTTTATTTCAAATGCACACTTATTACACAAATTAGGCATGTAGAGTCTATGGGTGCTGTGCTCTATTTAAAAAAAATTAACCCAAACTGCTTTGTTAGGAGGAAGTCCAGGTTTTAATTACTATAGCCAATCCAATTACTCCAAACAAATGGGGACTCTAATGTGGAGAATTTCACCATCCCAAACACAGCAGATATATGATTATGATAGGACAGAAAGATTTTGGACTTGAGGAAGAAGGCAAGGGACTGAACTTTGAGTCCTTTTTGACACTAGCCAGATGGTCATGGTCAAGTCACTCACTAGCCTCCCCAGTAGTACACTTCCCTCACTTTTAAAATGAAGATTATAATGCTGATATCACAGAATGAGATGAAAATTTGAAGAGATAATGGATAAAAAATATCTTGTAAGCTTCAGGGTAAAAAGCCCACGCGAGACTCATGATTCCCCACAGTGTGAATATGCATATTTTGACTGGGCACCAGGCTCTTTTCCACTGTAGTTCTTTAATCTGAATCTATCAAGTACTCAATAATTTATGAGGAAACTCAGAAAGGATGTGCTTTACCCTTTCAGCTTCTGTGTGCTAAATGTTCAGCTACTAACCTGATTTGAATGCACCCTATCCAATAAAGAAGGATTCAAATCAGAAGATTGAGGGAGCAATAGCATTCTCTTATTTCTATAAATTTTTCATTTTATTCCAACAGAGCCAGAAGATATAACAGGGGTCAAGTCTCAGTTTCCTCGGGTATGAACCAGAAGGCTGGGAGAATAATTCCTTAACTTCAATTGGCAATTCAAATGCAACCTTGATGGGTGTGTTCAGGGCCTTCACTTCTCAAGCTTTGGCATCTTCTGGAGCATCAGGAGAATCAAGCCCCCAGCTCTACCTAGAATTATATATATGTATATTTTCTTCAAAACTTTAGAGTTACTGGGGCTTCTTTGCGTCTCACTGATAAGAGGGTATAGTGATATAAAAATGTTGCTTTAGTGTTTTGTTCTTTCTGGTGGAGACTGTCCCCTGACGCTCAGTCAAAATCCCCTGGCTCCTGAAAACATTCAACACTCAACACCCAACTCCAAAGGCTTTGGCCACTGATATCAAGGTTGCTGAGGTAAGGGTGTATCCATCAGAGGGACTGAACTCAGGCTTAGAAATATAAATCACCATCATCAACATTCAACACTTTAACAATAGTCTATTTTGAGAAGGCAGCTGTTAGGGTGAAACTGGAATGGGAGGGAGAAGGTCAGGAGGTGGTGTCATATGATGGAAATAGTCCTGGGTGGAAGTGAAGGCACTTTGAGGGTGGTGCTCTCTCTCCTGCTGTGTATGACCTAGGGCAAGTCACTTTCCTCCACATACCTTCTCTGTAACACAAGGGACTACAGAGATCACTTCTGAGTCTTTATGTAATGTTAATAGTGGATGACTTTCTGTGCCACATTAGCTGTGTTTACCTTTACACACCCCTGACTTAGGTATAAGGAAGAGATCTGTCTTAATTTCTTCCAGCGTCATATGATTATAAGTAAACAAAGAAAGGAGGCTTTGTAGCCTGTGGAGAGAGCACTAGAATTAGAAGTTGAGAAATTTTCTTTTGAATCTCAAATCTGCTCTTAGGTTTCTGGGACAGCAGATATATCATTTGCTTTTTTACAGTCTCAGTTTTCTACCAGTAAAACACATGAGACTAAGAGAATTTCTTTCATGGAATTGCTGTAAGGATTGGTAGAATAAAGGCACACTCACTCACGTGTAAAAGTCCACACACACACACACACACACACACACACACACATCACTTCCTGGAACATAAATACATATTTCTTTTGTGTGAGCATTATGATGCAGCAGTTGTAGACAAGCGTACCATACTTATTGGCCAAGGGAGGTGCAGGTGATGATAATAGCCAGGTAGGAGCGAAACGGGTTATTACTGAGTGAAGAATCCGAAGACTGCTGGTTGGGGTTCAGCCCTGCCACTGTGTGCTGTGAGATCTAGGTCAAGTTACTTTGCCTTTCCGCATGTATTTCCCCTCATCTGTGAGTTTGGCATACTACACATTTTTTTTTCAAAGTACTCTGAAAAGCTCCTTTCATTTTTAAAAGCAAACAACAAGACAGAGCAACTAAACATTGCTATTTTCTCTGTGCATTTTGACCCATGTGCAAAAAAATGTAATTTTCCTCCCAAGAGTTCGGTTCTGAATGGGTCAGCCAGAAGAGCCTGACAGGAAGTAGTTTTCTAGGACAAGAGGATCCAGGGCAATATTACATCAAGAATTTGATAAAATTAGGCTGATGGTTAAATTGGGCCCTGGGTTAGATGTGTGAAAAAAGCAGTGTGAATAGGTTGAGAGTCTTACATTTACTAATTACTCTCTCCCAGGAGTATTTCTAGGTCTTTGACAGTATTTAGGTAATTGAGCAATTTGAGTTGCTTTAGCATTTCTCAGTTTTACATTAATTAGGTGCTGTTTAACTGTTTTCTTCATTAGTAACAGATTTTTTTTTTCTTTTTTACATCTCTCCTCTGGTTATCTTTCTGTTGTTCCTCTAGTTGTGGGAAGAATGTAATAAATAAAAGTATCCAAAGGCTTAGTAATAAACTCTTGGCTATATTTAACCTTTGCTATGTTATGGTTTAACTTTCACCTTTAAACAAAATTTTACTTTTATTTCCTGCTCTCCTATGTGACTTTTCAGTGAAACAGAGCACTGAGTTGCCCCAACATACACACACATACTCAGAATTGCATGTGTGTGCGTGTGCACCCCCTCATCATCACACACACACCACTGCATTGCTTTCACCCAAAGGGTGAATGCAGGAAAGAATACTTTTAAATCTATATTGTGAGATTTTTTTTCCTACTACTCTGATGGATTCTAAGAGAGATGTCACAGCTTCTCTTGTTAATTTTAGAAAATGTTCTCGAATCACTATCAATCACAAAAGCAGTCTCATTTCATCAATTAACATTTTCATCCCATGTAAAAATAAAAAAAAAATGAATTTCATTTAACTTTTTCTTTCTCCTATTCTGATGGGCTTTTAGAAGCCTGAAGTCTGTTCGCATACATGATCTGTTTATCTTCTTTCTTCCAGCTTCTCCACCTCCTCTAGCAACTCATTAGTTATGTTTTTTGACCCTGGTAGAGTCCAAATTAAGGTTCCGGAAAGTTTTCCTTTCTCCTCAGTAATTTATACTGGTCTGTGGCAAAGGCACAGTGCTATCTTTTGCTTTTCATACATGCTGAAAGAAAACTCTCCTTAGCTGTGTAGGAAGGAATCAAATTATTGGTTGACAGTCCCAGCTTGGACTAAGAGAATAAAGGCCCACTTTAATTGCTTCATTGAGGAGCTTGCCAGAGTTCTGTAGGGAATGTGGAGCATTAAGCTAGGCGATCAAGTAGCATTATGATGCAGCAGTTGTAGACCAGCGTACCATACTTATTGTACTTTAAATGTTGGCAGCAAACATTTTTTTTGTGTGTGTGTGCGTGTGTGTGTATCATTTTTCTCTAAATTCAGAAACAGGAAGTCCACTCTTAAAGTAAGTCCATTTGTGGAATTCCATCTTGACCACCTCTGCAGGCTAGGAGACAAGTTTTTCCAAGTAGAACTGCCCCATATTTTTGGATAGGACTATATTTCAGCAAAGTGTGTGTGTGTGTGTGTGTGTGTGTGTGTGTGTGTGTTGATTGTTGCTGATAGGAACAAACTTCAAAAATTAAGAGAAAGAACTTAAAGTCTTTTTATAAGAAAGAGTTTTAAATATGGGACTTACAAATGACTGTCAAAGAAGTATTTTAAGCATATCTTGAAATAAAATATTTTAGCTGGGCACAGTGACTCATGCTTGTAATCCCAGCGGCTCAGAAGGCAAGAGAACTGTGAGTTCAAAGCCAGCCTCAGCAACAAATGGAGGCCCTAAGCAACTCAGAGAGATCGTGTCTCTAAATAAAATACAAAAATGGGCTGGGGATGTGGCTCAGTGGTTAAGATCCCCTTGGTTCAAACCAAAATAAATAAATAAATAAACAAACAAATAAATATTCTAAGCTACGATGAAGTTGTGCTGTCCTTATTGACTTAAAACACTCTTATAAAATAGAAATAGATCTTTCTCCCTTGAAAATCAAACATTCAATTTAAAAACCAAAACAATAACAAAATATGAACTAATGAATAAACATGAATTAATAGATCATAGTGTTAAGCAGGATACATTTATCTTACATCAGATACTAATATACTCTACATATTCAAAAGGAAAATTGGAAAGTCCTTATTATATTATAAAACGACTGATTGCAAGCTTTACTTGAATTTCTACCTTTCATTTATTCTGTTAAAATAGTTATCAATTTTCGATAATTATTTCAGAAAAACATACCTTTTAAATCTGTATTGTACAAATCTGAATCTTTGGAGCACACAGCACCATGTTCAGGGAAAAGGGAGTAGTACAATATGAAGTTAAGTGTTGAAGTTTATAATTTTACTGAGAGGGAAATGCTCCAGCCTCTAGTTAGTGAAAGGAACCCAACCAAGTGTTTCAGTAACCAGGAGGGCTGCCTACTATGTTAAACCTCATTGGAATTTAGAGGTCACAGTCATGTCATGGTCAGGATGGAGGTAGGTCCCTATCGACTTTAGGATATTGGTGAATTAGCATGTATGGAGAGAAAAGGATGAGGGCCATGTAAGGAGCGAGAAGGAGGCTGTGGAAAGACACAAATTATAAAATTATCCGGGGTGGGGGGCAATGAGCATCATGTGTAGGAAAGGGTCAAGAGACTGACTTTCCTTGTGCTGAGGGCTCACATTGAAGAAAATAGCATATACCTCATGCAAGAGCCCCGCTACCAGGGAGAGTCAAGGGTAGCAGTGGAATGGATACTGCGCACAACACTGGCAGAAAGGAGTGCTTGTGCTGTGGAAAAGGCCATGAGAGTGCATCTCAACATATTAGGGCAGTTCTTTGGGACTCAGGAGGGAAAGGAGGAGACAGCAGGTTTGGAAGAGAGAGTCTGATTCTATAACTAAAAAGGGACATGGTCCTGGCAACCCTGCCTGTCTCCTCTACCTAAAGACAATCTTTGCTCTAATAATTTGGTTACTTCATTCTCAAAATGTTATTAATTTATAACTAGTTATTATCTTTACTTAGGGGAAGTGAGTTTAAATGAATATAGCAAACCTTTGGTTTTTATTCTTTTCCTTCAATCTATATTCAATGAACACTTATGGTATGCTAGTTACTGTGTTACTTAATCTATAATGGTGGATTTGGGGATAATATAAAAGTCAGCAAGGAAGATATTCCCCCCAAATTTTTGAATTTCAAGGTTGCAGTAGGCTGTTACTAGAGCTAATTTTAAGGTCCATGTTTTTATAGATTTCTCTCTCTCTCTCTCTCTCTCTCTCTCACACACACACACACACACACACACCACACACACACAAACACACACATTTTTGGACAATTTCCTCCTTATGGTGATGTTTAAAATCTATTATATTAAAAAATCATATTGTGTGTTCTGGTAAGACATCTCAAATACATTTTGAGCAAGGCTGAAAACAAATAAAATCAGTTAAAACATTTCACTCCAAATCTTACCTATACAATGAACCCAAAAGTTCTCATTTCCATTTTTCTCCAAAGTTTATCTCTATGAATATATAATATGCATATATTTATAGTCAGAGTGTTTGGGCAAAGGAAAAGAAAAAACAAAACAATAACAACAAGAAAATATCCATTTTAAAGTAGGAATGACACAAAAGGGCTATCAATCCTCCGAGGAGTCCCAGTTTAGTCTCCCTCCTGGTTGGCCTATCTCCTCCATCCTGTTGGAGTACAGCATCAGTCAGGTAGCTTGTCCAGAGCTCCAGTGTATTTAGCCAAGGTGGGTTGTGTGCTAAAAGGGAGGGGCCTGGCCATGTGCTCTCTGACTCATCCTCTTAAGCATACATGTTCATTTTTGCTATGGTTGGGCAACCTTCTGCAGAAGACAGAACCTGACTGTGACTTTCCTGGACTGCAATGCACCATTTCCAAATTAGAGAAACTAACAAGCACTGGCAGTCATTGAGCCTTCAATAAATCACATGGGTGATAACATCACTATTGCCAGCTTTTGGCCCACACACTGGCCCTTTCTCCAGTTTGGAGCTGGAACTTGGACTTCTATGCTGTCTGATTCTGCCCCAGGTTCCAGAGCAGTCGGTAAGGGCCACTGAGGGCATAATAAAATGAAGCTGCTTTAATGACTACTTCATTCCCTGGCATTCTATGTTCAAAACTAGCATATACAACCCTGTGGTATACAGGAATTCAGAGTCAAGTTGGACTAATATAATTTGTAGAATCCTTTTCCTGATGATTGTAGTCGGGAGGTCAGCAAAAGATGAGAAAGTACAGCATAATTTTGAGCGTGAATTGTAATAATTTCTGTTGAATTACTAGCTTTATCATCACTGACAATGCCACTTCCCAGGGCCTCAGTTTCCTCATCTGTAAATGCTTTTGTGTTCTCCTTAAGGCTGTGTGTATCAGCAAAGTAAGGAATATGAATGGCACAGTCCTTGGTCTTAGGCAGTTAGTATGTGGTTGATAGTTATTTGCCAATGCCTAGGATGTTGATAATGACCTCACTATAGCTGATATCACATCAAAGTACTCCTCGTCTTAGATGAACAAGGTTCACTATCTGTGCCTCCCTCCTAGTAAAGTGAATGAACTGTACCCCTATTACCTAGATTACAAAGAATATCTTTCTACAAAAGCCAAACAAGGTCACTGTTAACCCACTACAGGTGCCACATCTCAATCTTGACATTCCCTAATTCTAACTTCCTGGCAAATGTTGTTTAGCTCAGGGAATTGCATATCAAGGCATAGTCAGAGCTATGTTATCCATTAATGGTCATCATATGGCTACAACCTACCCCCACATGTAAGTGGGCTAGGAAGAGCCAGAAATGCAACTATTTGACTCAGATCAAATATTGGTGATTTGATGCTGCCAATGATGACAGAGTTTTAGGAATTTCTTTGAGGAACTGGTTCAGGCCAGTGCATTGGGCAGCAGTAGAGCTGGAAAAGTGGCATAATTTATGAGCATCCTCATCAGTTCATTTGAACTCTAAGACCTGCCCCTCCTTTCCAGGGCTTTTGTGAAGTTCACCCATGTATACATAGGCTCCTCCTATGTGGTAAAACTCTACCGATAAAAGTGATTGCTGTTATTATGTTCTTGTAGTTTTGCAGGTGCTTGCTAGTTATTGATGGACTTTTCCCAACACTATTACTCCTGTGTAACTGAACTCCTGAAATGTCTACCATCCTTACTGACAAAGGACATTAAATTTTAGGGAATAAAGTCAATTTTTTCCATTGCTGTTATGGATATCACTATTCATGAGTAGGCAGAATTCTGCTTGTTGAGATATGACTCTAAGATGTTTATGAAATTTCTTATCTGTGCTCATTTCCCAGATATATTCCAGACAAACTTTCCAATAGTTAAAATTTCCAAAATTGAGAACTTACTCCAATGTCAGTGTTTTAATGGAGTTACACTTCAAGCTCCACCACTCATGTATACTTTATTGTGAGTTGAATCCATCTAGTTATTTTAATAGATTGCCAAGACAGGGAAGGAAATGGATCCTGAGCTAATCGGGGTGAGGGCCAGAGAAGTAAGCTTAGAAACAGAACAAAATGCATGTACTGGTATCAGAAATTTTCACTTTGTGAACGGTAGAATATTTGGCTAGTATCTAATAATTGCTTTTTCTCTAGTTCTGAGTGACCATAATTCACACAAAATTATCTAGAAATAAATGTTTCTGTATACAAGCCCAAATACCTAGGATTGAAGAAAGAAGAGAATGAGCCTTACCCAGCAGGTCTTGTGTCTTCAATAGCTCTGTCCACTGGGATCAGATCACTAAGGTAGACATTGAAGTTTCCTTCCTTCCATCTTCGTTCTGCCTCTTTCTCCTTTCCAGGGGGAACAACCACAGGACGTCCAAACTGACCTGGAGCTTTAGGGTCTCTTGGAGAAAGTGTCACGTCTACTCGTAACACTTGGTGCATCCCATGGTGTTCAGTTAGAGGGGCTTTTGTGTGACTTTGGTTGCGTTCTGCATGCTGTGCCTTGGTAGTCGAGTTGATTCTTGCAGTCCCCAGTCCCCCTGCTAAGGCTTTTTTGGTTTGAGACACTGTTGCCCTCTGTGAAGCAAGTGAAGACAAATCTGCCTCGCTCCTGTTCCTGGAAATGTGTGTATCTTGGCTTCCCCCCAACACTTTAGGTAATATAGTTTTGGTTTTAAAGTTGGAAACCTCATTGGTGTTTGTCTTTAGTTCCTCCTCTTTAGTTATAATCACAACATGGCTTTCAGGGAAGTCGAGTCTCTTCCCCTGAGCCACTTTGACTCCATCATGCTTTGGCATGCCTCCCAACCATGTCTCATTCATAGATGGCTTCTTTAAGTGACTGGAACTGGCAATGAACTTGAAAAAAGGAAGACCCTTATTGACTTTGTGTCTATTTGCATTTAATTCTTTGCTCTGAGTCACAGTTTGTTTTAAGGCTATGGCTTCCCCAGATTTGGGCACTGATGAGCCACCAGGGTGTGTCCTCTCGTTTGCTACTGCTTGTGATTGCTGCTTTGCTCTAAGAGTGATGGTCATGTTCAGGGCCCTTTCACCTGCTGGTTTTGATGTGTCACTGCTGAGATTATGACTCCTCGGGGCCTCCTGTTTTACACTGACAGGTCCTGTGTGTACAGATATTTTGACTAATGGAGTTCCTTTTGCCACTACAAATGGGGTTTTCCAAGCCCTCTGGGCTGTTGTCTGATTTGATGTCACCCGATGGAAGAAAATTTCAGATTTGCTGTCTCTCCCCTCCATCTTCTGCTTGGTAAGGGTCTCTGTGAGGTTCTGTAGATGTGCAGGATACCACAAAGGTACCACTTTGTCCCTTCCCAGATTGTTTTTCATTTTTCTTTGCCTCTGTGTTGGGTCCAAGTGATCCTGAAACTTGTGCACACTGTCCTCAGTCTTTCTAAAATTGTCTTTGCCCCAAGCTCCCTTCCCATGTCCCCTCTGGGGAGGCCTCATCTCTTTGATGCTGCTGTAAAGGATCTTCATTTGGTCTGGCTGCACTCTGAATCCTATCTGTTCCCTCCTCACGATATCTTCCTTGAGGAGCCGAGTGTTGATCTCACTGAATGAGAGGCGGAGAGCTGCCATGTCAAAGAGCAGCCAGATGACAGAAGCCACAAATATAAATGCCAAGACTCGCCCACTTCCTCGGAAAAACTTTCGGATCTTGTTCATTGTACAAAGGCTTCCCTTGCAGCCTGCCCTCCCTTTGAGTCTGCTTACCTGGAGTGGAGAAAGAGATGAAGTAGCAGCAGCAGCAGCAGCAGCAGCAGCAGGAGTTGCCAGAAAGCACCCCCTCCCCTGAACACAGCAGGAAACAGCAGTCCAGGGGGAAAGCTCAGCTCCTACTGCCTGTCAGTCTCTGCCTGCGTGGCATTTCACAGCAGCGCATCTGTGCCTGCTCCGCTGGCCCTGGTTAAACCCTGGTAAACACTGACCTCAGGTCACTCCGGGAGCAGACAATTGCAGCCACAGAACAGTTCAACATATCACTTGTCTTGTCTCCGGGAGCCCATGTCCACCTTTCTACCAGCCCAAGAAAAGGAGGGGGCCGGGTTGGGGCTGCTGTTTCTCTCCTCCCAGTTCTCCACTGCTTGCTGTAACTCAACACCACTTCTCATAAGGAAAACATTTCAAGCCATTACCCAGAAAACTTCATTCAGCTTTCACCTTCCTTGTTACGTGAGTGTGTGTGTGTGTGTTTTAAGGGCAATTAAACAGAGAGCAAGCTATCTAACTTGGAGGGCATGTGTTCCTGGTTTGTAACCCCACCTACCCCACTCCTGCTCTTTAACCCTGTGGTACCCAGGTGCTCTAACTTTAATGTTTCATCTCAAAGAGGTTAATAACTTCAAGAAGGGGCCCATCAAATACTCACTATTGGAGGTGGATGTTTACTTATTCAGAAGGTTTCCTGGAGGGGCTATAAAAATATTTCTTTGTAAATCAAGCCATTCTTTTCTCACCAGTCCATCTGTTTTTATTACTGAACTTAATAGACACAAACTTAATTTGTCATATTGCTCTAAAAGTTTCTAGGCACTTTGCTATGGTCTGAATGTTTGTGAGCCCACCAAGTCCATATGTTGAAAACCTAATTACCAATGTGATGGTATTAGAATGTGAAGCCTCTGAGAATTGATCAGATTATGAGAAGCCCACCTGAATGGAAATAGGGTCCTTAGAGAAGAGACCCCAGAGAGCTGCTTTGCCCTTCTGCCAAATGAAGACGGCAAGAAGTCACCTTTTAGGACAAGGAAATGGGCCTCACTTGTCACCAATTTTTATGGTTCCTTCATCTTGAACTTCCCAGCCTCCAGAACTCTGAGAAATTAATTGATACTGATGAAAAGTCACTCAGGCTATGATATTTTGTTATAGAAGTTTGAATGGCATTATCTATTTCAATTATTATCTTGTTATGGACCAGTCACAGTTTGAGGATTGTATCAGGACTTGGACTAGACCCTGAGTGACCATGGTAAACTGATAGGACAGTGGTTACCACATAGACTTCACATTAGAATCACTTGGAAGGAATTCCTCCAATCTCTGATTAATAAGGAAGATATAGAAAGGAAGTCTAGTAGAGTAGAGGAAGAGGGAGCAGGGGATGGGAGGGAAAGAGGGGATCATGAACTGAAATCAATTTTCATGCATGTGTGTGTTTGTTGGGATGAACTCAACCTACTGTATGTAACCCTAAAGCTCTAAGTTTAAAAAAAAAAGTGATAGTTGATCTGTACATTTTTGGGGTGTTTTTATTTTTTTGGTACTTGTGATTGAACCCAGGGGTGCCTAACTACTGAGCAACATCCCCAGCCCTTATTTTATATTTTATTTAGAAACAAGGTATTGTTGAGTTGCTTAGGCCCTTGCTAAATTGCTGAGGCTGGCTTTGAACTCATGATCTTCCTGCCTCAGTCTCCAAGGTGCTGGGATTACAGGTGTGTGCCACTGTGTCTAGTTCATTTTTTACTTTGTTTTGGTTTTGAACAATGTCCAGGCAATGTTTAATTTTTCATGTCCCCTTGATCGCACTAAGAGCTACTCTGACAGCTGGTAGCGCCTTATTTCTTTACTGTGGGAGTGTTGCTGGATGAGATTGGTATTTGAACCTGTGAAGTAAGAAAGAAGAAACTTCTTCACCCAATGTGGGCAGGCCACAGAGCATCCAATTGGTTGAGGGCTCAGATAGAATTAAAAAAAATAAAAATAAAAAACAGAGGAAAGGCAAATCTGCTCTCTCTTTGAGATGGAATGTTCAGTTTTTCTTGCTTGAACATCAGAACTCCAAGTGCTCTGGCTTTTGGACTCTGGAATTTACACCAGTGGTCCCCTAGCTTCTCAGGCCTCTGGCTAGACTAAGAATTACACTGTTGGCTCTTTTTGTTTGGAGGCATTTGGATTTGGACTGAGCCATGTTACCAACTTCCCTGGTTCTGAAGCTTATAGACAGTATATTGTGGAACTTCTCAGCCTCCATAACTGTGTAAGCCAATTACCTTTATATATCTCCTCTTATCTATCTATCGATTCATCTTATTGTTTCTCTTTCTCTGGAGAATATTGACTAACAGCCCACAATATATATTACTCTCTCTGGTTTGTCCTTATATATCAAAACACAAATTACTTGCTACTGGAAAGAAACATGTTAAAAGAATTAAAGGGGAATCTTTCTGTCTATCTAGATAGGCTTAGTCTTCAGCCTCTTTGACATACAATTTAGAATGACATATGAAGACTATATAAGGGAAAAGAAAGATTGACCAAGTCCCAAGGGATGGAGGAGTGGACTGATAGACCTATTCTAAAGTAAGACTTGGCTCTGAGTAGCCATAAAACTGTGGATATGTCACACGTGAGAGAGTTCCTGTAAGAGTCTCTTCATAGTCTTTTCCCCTGCTGAGTCTATAGGAATCTGTGAGAATGGAAAATGTTATTTATAAGCAATATTACACACTCAACACTGTGGGTTTTCAGGGATCCAGTGGTAATTTCTGATGGTCCTGGCTGGTCATACATCTCTTCTTACTCATCTCTTTTCTGGACACATTTGATGTTTTATATTTCAGATCAAGGAAAGGTAATATAACTAAGAACCCAGAAAATTTAGGTATTCTACCTTTAACAGAAGTCCATATACTCATTGCCAAAGAGATGCTCTTCCATTGGAT
The DNA here is from genome assembly GCF_047511675.1 of Marmota flaviventris. Taxonomy (NCBI): domain Eukaryota; kingdom Metazoa; phylum Chordata; class Mammalia; order Rodentia; family Sciuridae; genus Marmota; species Marmota flaviventris. Next base: position 73,652,819 of record NC_092508.1, read on the forward strand.
TAATTTCCATGTGAGTAGCAGAAATCTAAATAGGTAAGGCAATTGGTTATTTGAAGTACTCTGCAGTTGGAGAACCTGGCTTGTCCTCCCAAACCATGGAATGCAGGGAGACTTTCTGGTTAAATTCTCAAGAATAAGCATATACTTTGTTGGAGTGGATAACAGTATGAAAATCTGGAGGTATAGAATAATTCTGGAGAGGCTTTTGTCTGGATTGTTCCAATTACCAATCTGACTCCATATTCATAGTAAAAAATTAAAAATATATTTTTGTTTCTTCTGTAAAGTATAAAAATAGGAGGGCCTGTCCTCTATTCTACATGCTGGCTGTAAGGATAATAACATAAATAGCAACTATTTATTGAGAATTTACTGAGCACCTGCCACTAGACTAGTCACTTAACATTAATTATCTCATTTATCCTTGACATTTAATTTCCACAGACTAGATCATAAAGTTTCATGCATACCATCAGCACCATTAACTGTAGTCATCATGCTATACATTAGCTTTCCAGAATTTATTTATCTGGTGTAACTAAAACTTTGTACTCTGTTTGTGTCTCCATTGTTCTGATCCCCATCCTCTGGTAAACATCATTCTACTATCTATCTCTATGAGTTGACTTTTAGATGAAACCCATGAGACCATGTAGAATTTGTTTTCCTGGGTCTACCTTATTTCACTTAGCACAGCATCCTCCAAAGTTATCATATTGCTGCAAATGACATGGTTTCCTCATTTTCAAAGGCTGAATAATATTTCAGTACTGTATTTTCCTTATCTATTCATGTATTGATGAACTTAGGTTGATTCCATGTCATGCTATGGCGAATACTATTGTAGTGAACATGGAAGTGCAGACATCTTTTTTTCTGACGATTAGTGTGGTGGAAATTTTTTTAGACACCTGTTGGTCATCTAAAGATCTTCGTTTCATACCTATTCATGTCTTTTACCCCTTTTTCAATTGGGATATTTGTTTACTTGTTATTGAGTTTTTTCAGTTCTTTGTTAAATAGTAGAATCTCAATAAACATAGCCGTGTATTTTGGATAACTCCTTATCAGGTATGGTTTGCAAGTATTTTCTCCCATTCCACAGGTTGTCTTGTCAGTCTGTGGACTGCTTTCCTTTGCTGCTCATCAGCTTTTGTAATTGCTGCAATACTATTTGTTTATTTTTTCATTTTCTACCTGTGCTCCTGGAGTTAATGTCTGGAAAGTCATTGCCTAGATCAATGTCAAGAAGCTTTCCCCCATTTATTTTTTCTTCAGTAGTTTTAAAGTTTCAGGTATCATACTTAAGGCTTTAAACAATTTTGAGCTGATTTCATCCCCAAAATAAATTTAGCAAATAATCCTGTTAACAATAACATAAAAAATATTTCAGGAAAAAGTTAAACCTAGGAGGGATAAGATTTGTATACTGAAAAATATAAAATATTGATGAAAAAAACTGAAGACAAACAAATGGAAAGACATCCTGTGTGCATGGATTAGAAGAATTAATATTGTTAAGATGTCCATACTACTGAAAGTGATCTATAGATCTGATGCAATCCCTATCAAAATTCCAGTGGCATTTTTCATAGAAATAGAAAAAAGTCATCAAATTAATGTGTAAACCCAGGAGAATCTAAATAGCTAAAGCAATCATGAGAAAAAAAACAAAGATAGAGGCAATTTACTACCTGATGCAGTAGTGATAAAGCAAAGCTATCAAGACAGTGCAGTACTGTTGTAAAAACAGAGTATAGACCAATAGATTAGAATAGAGAATCCATAATTAAAGTCACATATTTACAGTCAACTGATGTTTGAGAAAGTTGCCAAGAACACACAAGGGGGAAAGGATAATCTCTTCTATATATGGTGTTCAGAAATCTGGACCTCCATACATAGAATAAATTTCAATTTAGATTTAAATTGGGAGACTATAGTCCAAGGCAATATATTCTATGAAGGTAATATTAATTTTGAAAATTTGGTAAAACCAAGTGCATATTAAAATATCTTTAGTTTTTCTTATTCAATCCCTATCAAAATTCTAGTGCCACTTTTTCATAGAAACAGAAAAAAAAATCATCAAATTAATGTGTAAACACAGAAGAACCTAAATAGCCAAAGCAATCATGAGAAAGAAAATGAAGATAGAAGCATCACACTACCTGATGTAGTAGGTACTTTTTTTTTTCATTCAACATTATCTCTCTTTTATAGAACAAGAGACAAATTGTCATCAGCAGGCTAGCACTGCTTTGTGAAACAACTGTACATGAAAAGGAGTAAAGCTTGAAAACTGTAATCCTAAGGCTAGAGTTATCTAAACTGTGGGTAGCATAAAGATACAAATGGAAAGAACATTTCATTTTAACCAGTTATTCCAAAGAAGGTGGGTGAATGGTACTTCTGTTAGCCATTTAAACACTGGTATGTGTCTGCTTTTTAGAAGATTTGGAAGTTAATAAAAAAATAAACTTACTTCCTAAGACCCAGAGAATGAGAACAGCTGTTATTCAATGACATTTGCTGTTTAGAAGGCTCCCCCCGACCCCATATGAGTGGTATGTCATATTCAGTGGAGACTAAGCTCAAAGAAAACAAGTCCGTTTACTTTGGAAAGACAATCTATTGTGCTAGACCTCAGTTTTCACTGATTTTGAGTGAGGCCAAGCCAATTTTTAAAATTTCATATATCCCTACCAAATTTTCATTTTTAATATTTTAGATTAATTAGAAGTAATATTATTAATTTAACAGAAAACATTGAGCGTCTTCTCGGATAAAGAAACGTGCCAATTATAGAATGAAGGTCGAGTACCTAGAGGGCAAGTTGTCAAGGAGCCCAAGACTAGGGACTGTGGGTTTTGGAATAAAAAGAAAATAGTTTAGAGTGACTCTGAAAACAAAGCAGCTGAAGCCCATAGGTTAATGTAGTTGTTCTCCCTCTCTCTCTCTCTTTCTCGCTCTCTCTTTGGTGCATCATAAATTTCATATGAAAGTCTATTAAAGTACAGATTCCTCTGTTGTACCCTGAGATGGTCTAAAGTTGGGTGCATGAAGGCCCAGGAATCTGGATTTTTAACTAGAGTATAGAACGATTCTGACAGACTTTGACCATGACTCACATGTTGAGGCTCACTGGTTCACTGGCAGTGATTAATACATTAATATCACCTTGGGAAAAGTGAAACTACTACTTTGGGGAGATGTTTGAGAAGGCCTTCGTTCGGTGTTGATGACCTTACAAATCACAAGCAGGAAGCTTAGGAAGAACAGTCCAGGCTAAGGAGAGGACAGTCACAGAGCACTGAGGTAGGAAGACATAGAAGTGTCAAGGGTAAGTTGCTGCTGTTTGCTTGATATGGCAGGATTTCACAGTGGGCTGGCAAGCAAAGAGGCACACAGATGGTTGGCTGGGCCTGGGTGGACAGGCCCATGGATCGAGATTTTACATTTTCATCCTTCAAAGATAGGAGCTTTGTAATCTGGGATACTCTCAGGTTTTTGGATAGAGAGCAGGTGGCTGAATATAGAGTAAGTTGATGGTAGGCATACTCCAGGGCAGGAGACCAGTCAGGACAAACGCTACCTACTCTCGATCAGTCTAATAACATGTGGAATGAACCTAAAATTTAATTGTAGGAGTCATTCCATTTAGGAGCCATTTTTCTAAATGAAAGGGGAAGACACTGGAAGCAGGACCATTTTCTACTTTTAAAAAAATGGGCATTTATTAAAGACAGTTTCTGAGAATACATATAAAACACAAATATAAATGCCTCTAACCCTCTTTATATTCCCCCAATGGTTTTCCACCTTTGGTATGTACCAGAATCACATGGAGTACTTCCGGGTTATACTCCCAAAAGATTCCGATTGAGAACATCTAAAATGAAGACCCCAAATTCTAATTTATAAGTTCCCTCACCAGGCTCATTCATAATTGCTAGTAATAGGAGCTCAGACACAAGTGGACCAACTGACACTCTCCCCTAGTCATAGGGGTGGCACCCCAGTGCTCTATTCAGTCAAGGTGGTGGTGTCTGTGTCACAGACCACTCATAGGGAGCCTGCGTTCACAGACCCACAGTTACAGATAGCCACCAAGCTCTATGCCACTTTAAAGAAATCCCTGTGGAGGGAAGTGGGCATACAGCAGCCCACAGCAGTCAGCTAAAGTACTGAGCCCCCCGACACCTAACAGAAATAGCCGGCAACATAAATCCTTCCATGCACTCAGACTCGGGCCTCTGGACTGACCAACAAGCACGAGATGGCAAGAAAACCGTAGCAACCAGGGGAGTATTTCCTGTGCTCCAGCACCTCTAAGAGGTTCCATAGCTGTGAGTCCTGGAGTTGCAGTTAACTCAATTCTCATTTTCATGCATGGAATCCCAGAAGGCATGTGGGTAACTCCAAGCAGCAATCAGAGAACCTTGCACATACACACTGGCAGTATACCCCACAAAGGGGCTTACAGAGGAGCACTCCATAGGTACCAGCTACCACGCAGTGTGATCAGATGCAAGCACCCTGACCTGCAACCTGTGTATTCCAGAGGAGACAGCAACCCTATACCCATATGAGCCATCTAGCACCACATCAAATTTACTTCAAATACCTCCACTATAGACCACCATACCCAGCACAGTCTGAAATACACATGGGGTAGCCCACACTAGATCTGACGGTACTAGACACACAGAGCTTTTCTTCAGAAGAAAATACAAGACTGTATACCCTGTCAGGGAATAACCTGGCTGTTAAGTCACAGATAATTAAGGACCAAATTCTCTGACCCAACAGAAAACTAGTAGGTACCTAGATACACCAAAAATTGTTGGGGGCCTCCTAGAATTTTATCAGAGGTGAGTTGATGTGATCACCACCTCCACACTCAGAGAAACTTAGCGGTAAAGCCAAGGAGAGGTGGGCATCTTCTAAAGGTCCCCAAACCTGATGAAATACAAATCAGGAAGACTCAGTAAGAAATCCCCTCACCTTGGCATAGATTATCATAAATAGTTCTAATGTCAATATTGACCTTACAGATACTATTTTTCACATTGAATCAATAGATGTTCTTCTATTATTCACTATTAGAACCTCAACTCATTCTATTGTTTTAAAACATTAACTGGAATCATTCTTTCTTTGTTTTCATATCTCAGGTTTTCAAGTGCTTCTGTTTGTATCTCCTTTCTCTCTTGCATTCTCTGCTCCTGCCTCAAATCTCCTCCATCCATTTTCTTCTTCTTTTTATCTTGGTATATATTATTCTTTTCTATTTTTTCATTTTTTTTATTTCTTTGCCTAATTTTTCTCTCTTTCCTTTTTCAACCCTTATATAGTGCAATGATAATTTTATTATATTTAATAAATAATTTATTAAGCTATTCCAGAACATTACTATAGTTTATAACTGCATTAGAGGAACTGTGGAGAATATTTTTTAATTATTTCCTCCCCTGGGGTTTATTTATTAGTACATGGTTTTTCTCTGAATAGATTGCAGTAATAAGCTTTAGTATCTTCTCTCAAAGTGATATCAATACTGGGAACAACAGAGAATACACATTGAATGGGAGTATCAATACCTGGATATTTTCCCAGCCTGGGGCACTTAAAAGAAGGAAGCTCACTAAACTGTCTCTTGCATAAAAGTGGAATCAATAATCATCACAGGAGATGGGTAGACATACAAACAATATGAACAAAGCAAGGGGACAAATCACCTTAAATAGCCCACGAAACTTCAACAATATTGTAACCACAGTGGAGGAAATATAGGAGAAAGAATTTACCAAATTCATGTTAAAATGTTGGATGAGAAGACATAAGTAATGAACAGCAAGTGGAAGATCATTTCAATAAAGAAATTTCTCAGATAGAGATTCTGAGAAAGAAACAAATAGAAATCCGGAACTGGAAGATTTAATAAATCAAACTAAATATTTAGTTTGAAGCATCATTAGATTAGGCCACATAGAGGACAGATTCTTGATCCCTGAAGACAAAGTATACAATGTTGAAAATAAAGGTGACAATAAAAAAAGAATGTTCAAAGACCATAACAATAATATACAAGAAATCTGGGTTGGGTGTAGTAGTGCTTGCCATAATCTCAGCAAGTCTGGAGACTGAAGTAGAAGGATTCCAAGTTCAAGGTCAGCTCCACAACTTAGTAAGACCCTATCTCAAAATTAAAAAAAAATAAAAATAAAATTAAAAAGTGCTGTGAATGTGGCTCAATGGTTAAGCATTCCTGGGTTCAATCTCCACTTCCAAAATAAATAAATAAATAAATGAATTTGAGGTCACATTAAGGAACCAAATCACTGTCTTAGAAGAATGTATTGTAATACAAGCTAAAGGAATATAAAACTTTTTCAAAGAAGTAATATCAGAAAATTTCCAAACCTTAGGAATGTGATGGAAATCCCAAATCCAAATACAAGAGTCATTTAAACCCACAAATAGTCATGATAAAAAGATCTTCTCAAAGGCACATTATAATTAAAATGGTTAATATACAGAACAAGGATAGAATTTTTAAAATTGCAAGAGAAAAAATGGTAGGTCACATTTAGAAGGAAACCAACTTGTATTTCAACTGATTTCTTAACTGAAACCCTAAAATCTAAGAGAGCTTGAAGTAATACATGCCTCACCCTGAAAGATAGTGGGTGCCAACCAAGATTACTATAGCTATCAAAACAGCAAAACTATACTTAATAATTGAAGATGTAATAAAAATATTTCACAATAAGCAGAAACTAAAATAATGCATGACCACTAAGACAGTACTACAAATCATACTCAGTGAAACATTTTATGCAAAGGAAATGAAAAAAGAATATCACAGTCAATGTATGGATAAATCTTACTAGAAAAAAATAGTTAAAGGAGAATCAAGTCTGAATGAGGCATTAAAAAAATAAAAATGGCAGAAAATAAAAAGCATCTTTCTATGATAACACTCAATATTAATGGTCTAATATCTCCAATCAAAAGACATAGATTGGCAGAATGAATTAAAGAACAAGATAAACAATGATGTGTTGCTTGAAAAAGACTCATACTACAGACAGACATTCACAGGATGAAGGTGAAATGATGGAAAAAGATATATCATGCAAATGGGTACTAAAAACAAACAGAAATAGTGCTCTCATATACTAAGTAGACTTCAGGCCAAAATGAATTTTAAAAAAGACAAAAAAGTCATCTCATATTGGTGAAGAAAATCATATAATAACAAGTTATAATGTTTGTATATAATTATGCCCCAAACATTGGTGCACTTACATACATACAACAAACTCCACTCAATATGAAGAATCAAGTAGACCATATTACAATAATACCGGGTGAGTTCAACACAGCTCTTTCACAAATAGACAGGTCATTCAGACATAAACTAAGTAAATACTCATTAGATTTAAAAAATACTATTAAACAAATGTAACTAACAGACATCTAGAAAAAATTCCATTCACCAATAACTAGATTCACTTTCTTCTCAGTGGCACATGAAACCTTCTCTAAAATAGATCATATTTTAAATTGGAGCTCAATAGGAAGAAAAAAACAGAATCACTTTAATGCCTGGAGTTTAAAGAATTCAATTTTAAATGAGGGACAGATCATAGATTATGTCAGGGGAAAAACAAAATATTCTTAGAAACAAATGATAACAGAGATAGAACATATGAAATCTTTGGGACAGTATAAAGGCAGTTCTAAGAGGAAAGCTTATAGTATCAAGTGCCAAAGTACACAAATAAATAACCTAATATTATATCTCAAAGCTCTAGAAAACGTAGAAAAATAATGCCCAACTCAATAGAAGATAGAAAATAAATCAAAGTCAAAATTAACAAAATTAAGAATAAAAAATAAGAGTTAGGATTAATGCAACAATGATTTGGTTCTTTGAAAAGATAAAAAAAAAAAATATTGACAAACCCTTAGCCAAACTAACCAAAAGAAATAGAGAGAAGACTCAAATCAACAAAATTAGAAGTGAAAAAGAAAATATCACTACAGACATTTCTTAAATCTAGAAGATCTTTAGAAACTGTTCTGAAAATTTATACTCTAATAAACTGAAAAACAAATTTACAAATTTCTAGACACATAAGTCCTATCCACGTTTAACCATGACAACATAGAAAATCTAAACAGAACAATATTAAGCAATGAGATTGAAGCAGCAATTACAAGCCTTAAACAAAGAAAAACCCTCGACCAGATGGCATCTCAGTCAAATTTTACCAGATCTTTAAAGAATTAATGATAATCTTTCTCAAATCTTTCCAAGAAATAGAAAGAAAAGGAACACTCCCTAATTCATTCTATGAAGCCAGTATTACCTTGATACCAAAATCAGATAAATGCATAAAAGGAAAGAAAACTACAGACCAATATCCCCTATGAACATAGATGCAAAGATATCATCAAATCACATTTAAAAAAAACAAAACACTCAAGACAGTACACCATGATCAAATGGATTTCATCCAAGGCACGCAAGGTTTGTTCAACATACCAAATCAATAAGTGTAATTCATCATATAAATAGAATTAAGAAAAGAAATAACAGGATCATCTCAAAAGATGCAGAAAAATAATTTAATAAAATCCAGGACCCATTTATGTTAAAAATGCTGGAGAAACTAGGGATAGAAGGAACTTACCTTAACATTATAAAGGCTGTATATTACAAACTCAAGGTCCACATTATAGGGAACAGAGAAAAGCTGAAAGTGCTTCCTCTAAAGTCAGGAACAAGACAACGATGTCCACTCTTACCATTCCTATTAACCATGATTCTGAACTAGCCAGAGAAAGCAGAGAAAAGAAGGAAATAAAGGAATACACATAAGGAAAAAAGAAATTGAGTTTTTTTACTGCTGTTGTAATCTTATATTTACAGATATTAGAAATCTTCACCAGAAGACTTCTAGTGTAGATAAACAAATTCTGCAAAGAATCAGGGTATAAGATCAGCATTCATAAATCAACAGCTTTTCTATACTCAAAAAATAAATCTACTGAGAATGAAATCAGGATAACTATCCCATTTCCTATAACCTCAAAAATAAAATCAAATATTTAGAATAAATCTAACCCAGAGGTGAAATCTGTAGAATACTGAAAAAAGAAATTGAAGACCTTTGAAGATGGAAAGATGCCCCATGTTTTTGGATAGGCAGAATTAATATTGGCAGAATGGCCATGTTATAATAAGCACTATACAGATGCATTAGAATACCAATGGCATTCTTTACATACTAGAAAAAAGTCTTAAAATTCATTTGGAAGAATAAAGACCTGAAATAGATTAAGCAGTACTAAGCAAGAAAAGTGAAGTACGAGACATCAAATTAGCTGATCTGAAATTATCCAATAGAGCAATAAAAACAGCATGGCACAGACATCAAAACTGACAAGAAGATCAATGGAATAGAATACAAGGCACAGAAAAACCCACATAGACACAGTCATCTGATACTAGACAAAGGTGTCAAAAACATATATTGGAGAAAAGATTGTTTTTTACACAAACAGTTTTAGGAAAACTGGAAATCCATATGTGGGAGAATGATACTGGATCCCTATCTTTCACCCTGCACTAAAGCCAAGTCAAAATGGATCAAAAACAGAAATGAAACCACAAAGTTTGCAACTGCTATAAGAAAACAGGCTCAACACTCCAACATACTGGTGTAGGTACCAACTTCCTTAAGAAGACCCCATCTCTCAAGAAGTAAACCCAAGAATTAATAAGTGGGAAAGCATCAAATTTAAAGGCTTCTGCACAATGAAAGAAATGGTTAAGAGTGTGAAGAGACAGCCTACAAATTGGGAGAAAATCTTTGCCAACTACTCCCCTTACAGGGGATTATTATCTAGAATATATAAAGAACTTAAAAAAAAAAAAAACTGATACCAAAAAATCAAACAACCCTATCAATACTGGGCAAAAGAATGAAAGACAAACAGACAGACAGGCAGACACACAAATTATAGTGATAAACCATGAGGGAAAGGTGAGCAAGTTGGGAGTATAAAAATTAGAAGGAGGTCTTTGAAGAAGTAATGTGAGCAGAAACCTGAATTGAGTGAGTGTGAGCCATGGGGAATTTGGGGGGAAGAGATTCCAGACGTGAAGAGAGAGTCAAGACCCTGAACTGGAAATAGGTGTGGTGTTTGGGGAATTGTAGAATCGTAAGCATAGCTAGAGGGAAGCACTTGACAGTGTAGAGGGACAGACCTGTGCCAGGTTTTACAGCTAATTCATTCTGTGTACGATTTTAGTGGTTCTAGGAGTTGGCTAACATTTATAGCATTACATATATGACCTCATGAAGTCTTTTTAAAACATCAACTTCGTGAAATAAGTGCTATTATCTCATTTTTTACAGGTAAGGAAACTGAGGCACAGTGAGGTTAATTACTTGCCCAAGAATACAGTCATATCCCAGCAGAACTTGATATGAATTCAAGTATTCTGTCTCTACTACACCAACTGTTTCTAAGACTCTACTATTGGACCCAATGCTTCTGAGGAAAAGTAAATTAATTAAAAGTATTTTTAAAGAATGAGGGAGCAGCTCAATTCACAATAACTAAATTGTGGAACCAATCAAGGTGCCCTTCAGCAGATGAATGGATAAAGAAACTATGGTACATATACATAATGGAATATTACTAAGCATTAAAAGATAATAAGATCATGGCATTTTCAGGTAAATGGATAGAGCTGGAGAATATGGTGCTAAACAAATTAAGCCAATCCCAATAAACCAAAGGATGAATGTTTTCTCTGATAAGTGGATGTTAATCCATAATGGGGGATGGGCATGGGAAGAATGGAAGAACTTTGATGGGGCAAAGGGGAGGGAAGGAGGGAAAAAGGAATGGGACAGGATGGATGGTGGAACGAGATGGATATCATTACCCTAGGTACAAGTATGACTGCAAATATGGTGTGATGCTACATGTGTACAACCAGATAAATGAAAAGTTGTGCATCAATTGTGTACAGTGAATCAAAATGCATTCTGCTGTCATATATACCTAATTAGAATAAATAAATAAATTTTAAAAAGAGCAAGGGACTAAATACTAAGAAGTATTATGTTGTTGAACAGTGCTAATCTTTGGAGGGACACAAACCATTGTATGTTTAACACATTCTTTCCCATCAAACACGGATTTTTGTTGCCTTATGGGTGTCATCACCTTACTGAGAAAACCATGTGTATTACACCATAATGTCTTTCATCCATTCAGAATTTTATGGTAAAATGCCCCTATAAATAAATCTTTTTTCCATAAATTAATAATTTTTGTTATAATTAAATAAAATGTCTAACATAAAGATTTTTATTACAAAATTTTCTTAGGGATAAATCAGTAGCTGAATGAGATTGCCTTATATTTGAGGATGGAGAAGACCTGAATGTTTTTTGAAGAATAAGGCACAGATTGAAGGTAAAAGTAGATAAGGCCATATCTGATATCTATGGAAGACTAGACACCTTATATTCTGAAATTGTATCTCCTTCAGGGCAAATAAAGATGAACAGAGATGGAAGGACAGGAGGTTCAGGGTTGTTCCTGGTGGCTTACAGCTTTTTAGAGATGTAAAACATGGACCAATGACACATAGTGTGTAATTTTGGGTGGGTTAGTAGTGTCAACAGACAAATGATATCAAATTTAATTAAACAAATAGGATTTTATAAGTGATTCACCAACTGGTGCATCTGTTTCTCTGAAAATGTAGAAAAGGTTGTCTGCTGAAAATGCCAGAAGTCTATTAAAAGGTAAACTGCATCAGACACAGTGGGTGGAGTACTCAGAGGTGAGTGGAACACTTGGAGGCTGGAGCAGAATTACAAGTTCAAGGCCAGTCTTGGCAACTTAGTGAGACCCTTTCTCAAAATAAAAACAAAAATAAAAAGGCTAGGGGAAAAAAAAAAAAGCTTGAGTAGACGCAAAGAAACAACATAACAATAAAAGCAGGTGGGTTACCATCTTCCGGATGCTATTCTTGTAGTGTTAAAACAAAGGGGATTCTGTGTCATGCCAGCTAAAACTGACATGTTTAAGGATTTGGCTATTCTCCCTCACCCCTAGTCTCTCAGAGGTCAGTTAAAGGACTCAGCTTTGGCTTGGTGGAAACAGGGCAAGTCGTGGAGTGCTTCCTATAGAAGTCAAATGCCTGCTAGGTCTTCATTAGCAGAGATTCTTCCCTGTCTCCCATCACCTCAATTCCTGCCCTGGTGAGAAAGTTCAAAATAACTTTGTGATGACAGAATGACAATAGATGCTAGAGTTTTTGTTGCTTGTTTTATTGGTGGAAATAGACATGTTTTAATGATCTCAGGCATGCTAAGTCTTGGCCCTTTGAAAATCTATTGGAAATGATATAAAAAACCCTTCCTCTGCCTTTTTTTGGCAGAACTGGATCAATTTCCATCAACTCCGATATCACTCACTTAAGTCTCAAAGCTGCACATACATAGGAGGCTCAAGTTAAGAGAACTCAGACCAGGGTGAGTCTGTTTAGGACTTGGCCTGAGCAAGCTTGTCATGTAGACTGAAATAAGTGCTTGGTCCCCACAGCCTTTGGCCTCGACCCAAGGAGCTCTGCCTGCTTACTTTACTGTCCCTTCTGTGTAGCATCCCGGGGGCTGTTCCCTGAATGTCCTCAGGACAGGCTCTGCTGCCCAGTCCTGATTCTTCTTCCTTTTCTCATCTGTCATTCCCTGGAACCCTAATATTTTCTTATGACCTCATTTTTTTTTTTTTTTTTTTTTAGCAAAGCCAAGAAAAGGAACATAAGAGAATGAGTAGAAAAAGAAGTGTGGTTGGTGGAGCCGCCAGCAGATTCTATGCAGGGCATTTGAGGGCACCTTTCTTGTGCTGTGAAGTAGGATGAAATGAAAGCCTTTCAAAGAGAGCTGGATCCTGTGATGCTCTTTCCTGTCTCCCCTCTGCCCTGTCTCCCACCACCTCAATTCCTGCCCTGGGGAGAAAGTTCAAAATAACTTTGTGATGACAGAATGACAATGACTTTGGATCCAATTATGTGATCATAACCTGGAAACAACCCTTCCATTTGAGGCTTGCCAAAATACTGAACTGTGAAACTCAGATTTCAATGAGAGATATGAAAGAGACTTGAACTCAGGGCCCTTTGGACATTTCCTTCAATATCAAAGAAAGATTTTTTTTTCCTCCTCTCTGAAAATAGGATAAGAAATGGCAACTGATTAACTCAGTGAGAGACAGTAGAAACAATAATCATGAAACTAAGAGAGGGGGAAAAAAACGGATGCAGGTTAATGTGAAGCTTGCAGTTATCACAGGCTCTGATTTTTGTTTACATTTTACATATTTTAAGAGTCATTCCACTCTTCTGCTGTAGAGTCCTGAGTGCTGAAGATTAAATACTCAGGGCTTGGCACACAGGAAACGGAAGCATGCAAATATCTACTTTGGTTGAACTAACAACTATAAACACAGCCCTAAAGCACCACATTATTTCTAGGAGGATGAAATAACTTGGAGGTAGGTGAACTCTTGCCATGTGTGGTGCTGGAAGGAAAGAACACTTGTGAGAGAAAGAAGGATAAGCAACATTCATCTTTCATGTGTGTGTCTATATTTACACACAAATACACAAAATCTGTGCAGGGGTTATGGTTGTATGTACATATTCATATTTATACACATATGTACATGTACAGTTCATAGAGCACACTCACATGAATACATACCAGACATGACTTTGAGCTTACTGAAAAAAATACTACTGAGGAGGAAATGAAATGGGGCTTTTGAGGACATTGGCCATACCACATACCACCAAGCACATTGCTTTTTGTAGGGCAGATCATATGTTTTGCATATGTTTATTTTGGGTAAGAGAAGACTCAGGGGTAATATAACTGCTTCAAAATTTTGGAGGGAAACCACATGGGGGAAGAATTTAACTCATTCCATATGGTTCCAGAGGGTAGAACTGAGACTGAGATGTAGCATATTTCTGTTCTAAATGAGAACGCCTTTCTAACAATTCGTACAAAACAAAAGAGATGTAGATTTTTTTTTCTAAAAGTAGTTAATGATTTGCCTGCTCTGGGAAATGACATGTGGCAGGGTATAAATGGCCATCTGTCACCATAGTAGTAGAGGGTATTCTGAAATTCTGTAGGGATTTGGACTAGTCCACAAAATATATGGAAGAACACCTCCACTTCCATTCTGAAATTCAACAATTCTGTAAGATACATAAACAGGATTTGAGGCAAGACATGCCAGATAGTGACTTTAGTTTTCTGATTACCTTTCCAAAAAAATCAATGAATTATAAACAGCTAACTCCCATCTAAGTCCAATAGATGAGTATTTTATCTGTCTTCTATTTAATTTAGGTTTTCTTCTTCCTCACCTCAATTTTTTTGTGTGTTTTATGTTTTCTTTTCTTCATCATGCCAGTTTACTCTGTATTTAAAGAATGCCATGTAAGTAATGTGTGTCAAGAAAACTATAAGAAGAAAAAGGGGGAAGAAAATGTTCACCTCTCAGCTTTCCTGAATATGTGAATGTTCACTATTTACATACACAGGTTTGTGTGTGTATGTGCATATGGGTAGACCATCAGCCGTGGTGGTGCCTAGAGAAGAGCAACTTGAGTATTTTTAGCTAGGACAATTCTACTCTCAAGCAGATGTTTGCAAATTGCGGTGGTTGGGAACCACTTTTGGTTGTCTGAGTGCCTGGGAGCTGCTACTGGCATTAGGTGGGAGGCGGGAAGGAATGCTCAGTGTCCTGCAGTATCCTGGCCAGTACCATCCCATATTGTATCATGCCACCCCAGTATTCCTAACCTATAGGAAAGATGAAAGATGAAAGCTATGGAGATAGACTATCTGGGTTTGAATCCTGGTTTGGCCATTTCTTGATCTGTGATGTTGAATAAGTACTTTAAACATTTTGGGGTTTTTGTTTCCTCATCTATAATAGAGAGGGTGATGAGTATCCAGCTTACAACATTACAAAGATAAGTGTCTTCATATTAGTCAAGTGTTCAGAAGAGTATAGTCATAAAACATTTAACAAACATAAGCTACAAGTTTGATTTTTCTGAATTGACTGAGAATGGACTATTTGGATTCATCTTATGATGCAAGTATATGAGACTTTCTGTATGCTTTAATTGGTGTCTAGGAAACTAGAACACAATGAACCGTACTTGCAAAAATGTGGCTGATGAATACTTGAAGTTGTAAAGTTACTATGGTATCACCATGGACACAAATGTACACTGAGCATTGATAAGATTAAATTTAATTGTCTTTCATCTCTCACATGCAAATATATAGTCAACCATCTTCTTAATCCCCCAACTCCTGACAAAAACGCACACATAGATACACACAGAGAGATGCAGTTGTAATTAATAAAATTTATGTTTAAGGAATTTTGCCACTGTGTAGTTACTTAAAAAGTATATACAACAAATGCATCTAAAACGTGGGGAATATGGGATTTCAAAAAAGGTTTTTAAAATTTCTTATGCTTGAGAAAGTTGAGATTAATGTTAACAGACACTTAATCCTACACTGATGGGGACTGTTATTTTATCTTTTTACAGATTGACTCAGAAGATATTTCAAGATTTTGCTACATCCCAAAGTCATAATCACAGACTTTGATGATCATTCTGTCCTAAGTCAATTCTAGAAAGTGCATTTGATTAAGTGTAATCTGTTAAAATGTTGTAAGGCCATTGAAATTGTTTCTAGAGAAAAATTTCCCAACATTAGCTTGTGTACTTTTCATTTTTAATTTATTTTATGAAAACAGAGTCAAGCTTCTTCATAATAATGTGTGTTTTGGTATGATGAACAGTATTTCCAATTGGTTTTGTCCCATCTGTTTAAATAATTTCCCTTTCCCATTTGACCAGCTCATTTGGAAGGAAACACAAGTACATATGCAATATGTGGACTGAACCATATGATTTCCCCAGGATGATTATTATATTTTTCTATGAATATATATTCTATGAATATGTTATATAAACACATAATCTTTTCCTATCTTTCATGGGTGTGTTTTTGATCAGTCACTGGCACATGTAACTTGCATAAGCTGGATGTCAAGAATTCCATAGATAACAAGGATAAATCTTCTAATTTATTAAAATATGTTTTCCTAGTTGTTCTGAGCACTAAATGACTTCATACAAGTCAAGTGCTTTGAAAAATATAGACATGCAAAACATTCAGGAGATATCAGCTGTGATTTTGATCTTTCTGAAGTGACTGGCAATGGGCTGCTTGGATTCATCTAGATTGTTGAGTACATGAGAGTTTCTATATGCTTTAAGTAATGTTTAGGAAGCTGGGATTTAGCTTCAGGAGAAGATGGAGACATTTTGTAATTTATTAAAATATGAATACTAGATATACAACTCTGGTATGGTATATTGATAATCGAGGAGGCTGTGTGTGTTTGGGGCAAGAAGTATTTGAGAACTCTGTTTTATACTGAATTTTAAGCTCAGTTTATACTCTAAATTTGTTCTAAAAATGAAAGCTATTACATACTCAGAAAAATACTATTGAGATTAAGATAAGGTTGTAAAAAATAACAATAGTATTTGAGTAATTTGGGATCTACAAAATGAAAACTTTAAATTACATCATTTTCCTCATGTATACACACACCCTTAACTCCAAAGTATACACACACCCTTAACTCCAAAGTATACACACACCCTTAATTCCAAAGTATACACACACCCTTAACTCCAAATGATGGTGCCTGTGAGGAATAAGTTTGCTGATTTGTATTTGTCTGCCTTTGAGGTAGCTCAGCCAAGAGAAAAAAGCTAACGGTCATCTCTGTGGCAGTCAGGTTAACCCCTCAGTGTGTTATTGGCTTGCTCTAAGCCCTCCTGGTTCAATAGTTTATGTAGTAATTATGTGGAATCTTTTGAATCATTTTCTTTTATCTTCATTGTTCTGTTTATGTTTTGTGAATTCAAGATTGCATGACATAAAAATATAATTACCCATTTTTCATATTTTTAGCAAAGAAACATGTACAAAACTAACTTTTCAGGGAGACAAATCAGCATTAAAAAAAATAGTGGTTAGGCCACCAGGTCTTAAACTCAGTATCATTGTTTTCCTGATATGTGACAGTGGAACCCCAGTATCTGCAGTGATCTTCCATTCCCTCATATGCAAGGTATGAGTCTTGCTACCTATTTGTTAGTGTTGTTGTGAGAACTGGAGATGAGGAGGTTAAATTCCCCTGGCTCTGTGTCTGAAATCTTGTAGATGCTTATTAAATGCTAGGTAGCAATTCATGGAAGTTCCTAGTATTATCTGTTTAAATTTTTGATACATGAATTTTGTTAGAGTGTTGTCGTTTGTTTTTACTTTTGGTGACTGCAGCAGTAACAAAAACAAAAACAAAATCAAAATCAAAATAAGAAGATTGAGAATTAAGTAAAATAATTTCCTTAATCTATAGAGAGAAGCCTATTATCCCCAGATAATATTGGCTACAGACTTCAGGGCCAAAATACATGAATACTACCCATGTGACTGAATGTAGACCAAACTGCTTTGTGTGCATGGGCTTAGTGAGAAGTTTAAAGTTTCCTGTGAGTAACCTATGCTGGTTTGTGATTTGGCTATAGAGAACCAAGGAGCTTTAGGTATGAGTGAGTGCATTTTAATGTACTACTAGAAAGAGTCAGATTAAAAATTACTGAAACAGTAATTTTTATTATTAAAGCATAACAAAATAAATTGTAAAACAGAACAGTCCAAATCTACTGATTCCTCAAATGTCATTTGGCAGGTACTGTGCTATGTGATGGGATGGGAATGCGGAAATTTATCAGACATAATTCTTAAAAGCAAGTTTCTTAGACCAATAAATCAGCATTACAACATAGGTAAGTGATAAATGGCATGAAGAGTTTTATGTGGCAGCTAATAGGTGTACACAGAAGGACATCTGCTTAACTTAAAAAGGTAAATAGGGATGAGTAATAAAGGTTGAATAGCAGCTATCCAGAAAGTTAAGGGATAAGTTCATTGCAGTTAGGAGAAAGGGTGTGTGTAAAACAGTACAGACAACTGAGACTTAAGAGGATTCGGTCCATGGACAGGTCAGGTGGTTCAGGAAATAAGCCTGGAAGGGCATATGGGAACAGACCATGGCATTGATTATATAGGATGCTAAGAAGCAAAAGGAGAGGCTTTGCAGTTAGTAGTAGAAAGAAGTTATCTGTTGCCCTGGTAGGCCATCTCTCACCTGGGTTTGACCAGAGCCATTCTTACAGGTTCTTTTTTCTCTTCCATGAATCTGTTTATCAAGGAAACCCCACACATATGGCCACTGATGGCAGAGAACATTTTTGTATTCTATGTGGCACTCGAGCTTCTTATGAAGAGAGTTTTTGGTTGAAAGACAAAGGAGCTTGTAATAAATTTGTGTAATGTGGTAAAAAAATCTGTTGGTATGTTGACAATAACCTGAGCTTATTCAGCAAAATGATGCTGGAGCCTTCCCATATGCCAAGCCTCCTTCTTGCTTTTGCTATCTAGTTTGCTTCTCCCAATTGTTACATTTGTTTCAGGAATTAAGAGCCCTTTTGATGTGCCTCCTGTATCTTTATACTCTACCCCCTGTGACTTCTCATTTGCAATTTCTGGGATTGGGTCCCACATGCTGGGTTTTCTCTGTCTTTCTTGGTCTTCTGTGACAACTCCCAGCTGAAATTGGCATACTTTAATGGCTACTTAGATGATTTCACTGATTAATTTACTCTTAGATATTAATATATTATCAAAGCTCCATAGCTTGACCTTCCCCAAGAATACATTATTGTATCTGATGTCTTTGTTATTAGATTCTCATTGTATCTCCTCTCTTGCTTGTACCCAATTTATGTTCTTCTGCAATATTTCAGGTATATTTGTGAATTTTTTCACCATTATCCTTTTCTTTTTGAAACAAGGCCATTGAGATAAAGGGCAAAAAGCAATACCTCTACTGTCAAGGGAATCTTTAATGTTGAAACTGAAGATAGGTCTACATGGATGGATGGATAACTAAGCAGACTTGTCTCTGGCCTCTCCTTAAATTATATAGCCCAAGCATATCACTGATTTTGTTACATCAAGACATTTCTTTGCTTACATTCAATCATTCTCATTATAATTTTAGAGGTTGCTAGAAATGTGGGTGTTCTTCTTTAGGGAGTTATAGAAGCCACAATAGCACTAGACAGATCAGCAATTGCTGCTGTATTCTAATAATGTTCTAATGTGACTATAACTGCAACTGTGATTATTGGATTCTTGACTCTGTCACTATTCCAAGGATTTTTACTTTCAATTATGATCTTGACCATGATTGCATATATCCTCACTATGCAAAGTTACTAGAGGACCCACACGGTGTGACCCCAGCAGACATCATTCTTTTATTTGTTGAAAACGGTGCCCCTGGAGTTGCTTTGCTCATGTGTAAGCACACAGTGTCTGTCTTGACTTTTACTCCATGCCTTCCATGAACATCCTCATGGTGATGTTCATTGCAATGTTTTATCTGTCAAGCCAGAATAATCTTGTCTACACTAACTGGAATAAAATGAGATCTTCTTGTTCTTGGCTTATGACCAGTCTCAGCTGAAGCTTAGAGGGTGGAGCACGGTGGGTGGAGAGTGCAGTGACTTCTTATACTTTATAACTGTGTCTTGATTTCATGCTCTTTCTTGTAATCAAAGAAATTTTGACATTTAGATTAAAAGCTACCTACATTAGTTTATCATCTTTTAGACTCTGTGGCCCTCCCTGTTATCAGACAGCTTATACTCTACATCATCAGGATAGACACTGAAGGTCATAACTCCTTGTATGGATAAAACTAGTCAATTTCTCCTGTTCTTTTTGTGTTATATAAAATACTGATTGATTTCCTCTCAATCATTAGCAATAGGAGCTTCCTGGACACACAGAAAAAAATTGTCTTGTTCTAATTTGTCACTATTTTCAAGAGCATCTCAACACAAATCAGAAACTCTTCCTTTTTAAGTGTTGAAAATAAATATGGCCCTTTGTGGTGTTATAAAGCTGGAGTGATATGGACTTAACTAATCAACTTGACCATACAAAGGTCCCTTCTCAAAGGAGGAAATTCTGTTCAAATAGTCAGGAATATGTGTATTTGTAAAGAGACTCAGTCTATAGGATTTACAGTGGGAATATTTGGCCAGCCTAATAGCAATAATTTTCAGGGTTCAGGCTGAGAGTGCAAAGTTTATGAGTTGTCATGGGAGCTCCTGTGAGAAGTCAGACATGGAGAGCTATCCAAAGGAGCACTGTAAACTATTCAACTCAATCACATTATTTTTAAAAGTTTCTTCCACTTTTATCTCTTCTGAAAATAATCTTTAATAAAAAGACAATGACTTAATAATTAAATGCAATTGGAAATTTTATATAGAGATCTTTATGATTGGCAGAAGTGTGCATTTTTCTTTCCTTAAGTGCCTCATCTCATCTTAATATAGAAAAGGCTACCTTATTTGATATCATGATACTCCAGATAGACTGAACCTAGCTTTAAGCTTCTAGTCCTGTGTATCCCACCACTCAGAAGAGAAGAATTGTACAACAGAAAATTCATTCATGATCCTTGAGTATCTGGACAATTTTCCTCTTTTCCTTTTCATTCATCTATCTACATGCCTGGCAATGTGCTAATATTTGAGATATCAAAATGGAAAAAAAAAATGTTTGTCTGGGTTGTCCAGAAGTTCTCTATTCTTTGACCAAGGCTTCCCTTTTCATCCTTGACCTCAAGTTGTCCACAGGTTTTTCACTTTACTCTTTTTCCAAGTGTTCTGCCCTGGTTTTATGAATTCTGGCTTCCAATACATCATCCTCTGTTGTGTACCTACTGTCCAAAGTTTAGACATTTTCACAGGGAATATAGTCATCTAGTTATCACTTGCTGATCAGTTAAGCAAAGATAGAACAGATTAAAGTTATGAATTTAATTATAAAAAGAAACACATAATGCTAGTGAAGAGTTAAAGCTTTGGGAAATAATTTAATTGTTAGAAGTAGTTGCTTTCTCATGTCAATGAATAGAGCATGAGTTCTAGTATCATATGATTTGAATTTGAATCCTATGGGCAAGTTGTTATTATTTTTTTGTGAAGAAGAAATAAGGTAATGGATGGTAAGGATATGGTGCGTTGTTAGTTATATGGTAAATAATAACATTGCTTGCTTCTGCTATTTCCTGACTGGTACCTTCATAATCAATCTCCTGCTGTTAGGAGTATCTTGCTCAGGGTGGACTTAAGGGACAACATAGATGGTTTGATGTGGAGGACAATTGAAGAAACATCACAAATAACCTCCCACAAGTGGACAATATCTTGAAATTCTAATGACTGTGTTAAAGCTTGGATCTGAAATATTCCTCAAGCAGGTGTGTTGAAGGCTTGGTTGAAAGCTATGGGGATGTGGTAAAAATCTTAGGAGATGGGATCTAGCAGGAGGAAGTATTTCATTGGGGGCATGTCCTGAAAGGGTATATCTTGCCCCTGGCTTGTTTCTTCCTCCCTCTCTCATTATTTTTTTATGTTTTTGATGTAGATACTCATTGCTGTAAACTTCCTTCTCATACTGCTTTTGCTATATCCCATAGGTTTGGGTATGTTGTATTCCCAATTTTCTTTATTTCAACAAATTTTTAAATTCCTTCCTTCCTTCCTTCCTTCCTTCCTTCCTTCCTTCCTCCCTCCCTCCCTCCCTCCCTCCCTCCCTCCCTCCCTTCCTTCCTTCCTTCCTTCCTTTCTTTCTTTCTTTTCTTCTCTCTGCTTCCAGCCACCATGAGATACGTAGTTTTGCTCCGTCATGCACTCTGCACCATAATGTTCTGCCTCGTCACAGGTCTAAAGCAATGGTACCAGCTGACCATGAACTGAAACCTCTGATATCATGAGCTGAAGTGCCACAGTCTGGCTGGGCACACAATCACGAGCCACCACACAGCTTGTAGATTCAAACAGCAACTCTTTATTCCCGAACTCACACCAGCCGTCTACAATCACGTTCTGGGGAAATCCACGTTCTCTGCCCAAATCCACCTCCACTGGGCTTCTATCTCCAAAATATACTGTCTGAATCCCGTGAGAACTCAAGGGGAACTCAGGCAGCAGGATACGCCCTATTCCCAGGAGGAATAATCTTAAACCTTAAACCTGGAACCTAAACTGGGAACGCCCTAAACAGGATTATCTTAAACCGGGAACACCCTAATCTGCCTTGGTCCTTGAGCAAGGTCACCTACATTCAATGTCGCTGCAACATGTCAGCAACATGGGGTACGCTGGCAAGGAAATTGTCATACCTACTTGGCTAATGGCTCCCAGCACTGAAGTAAATCTTTTCATCTTTTAATGTGTTTATCTCAGATATTTTGTCACAGTGACAGAAATATGACTAACATATTGAGTTTTAATAAATCGTCAACTCCAAACTAAAACTTTCCTCATTTGGTATTCTAGTCATTAATGTCCATATATGCTGAGGGAAAAGAAGACCGGCTTTTAAAGCAAGAAATCTTCTCTACCTTCCTCTGGCATAATTGACAAGATCACTGTGGGCCTCAGAGAAAAAAACTCCAAAAGGCACTGAAGGCAAACCACTTTTTTCACAAACTTATGAAAAACTGAGTATTTTTTCCTCTGCTTCTTCATATTGTAAGCATGAGGTCCAACCCAGAAAACCAAGAACATCAACTAAAACACACCAATAAGATATATTTTTATTTCCCCAATGTGGATGAAACTTGATGCTTGTCTTTCACCTGGATCAAAGACTCTAGTTTAAAATCTGAAACACTGACACTACAAGAGAAAGGTAGGGAAAAACCTGTCAAGATATTACTTTCTACAGAGAACTCCAAAGACAGGGAAACAAAAGGAAAAATTGACATATGGAGTTGTATCAAGCTTAAAAAGTGAAGATACAGGTATAGAATGGAAGAAAATATTTACCAGTTATTTATATGACATGGGGTTAATATCCAGAACATAGAAAGAACTAAAACACTAATGAAATTAATAATAAATTTTAATTGCCAATTAAAACTGGGCAAGTGATCTGAATAAACACTTCCCAAAAGAAGGAATGCAAATGGCCAAAAAAATACATGAAAATGCTCAATATCACTAGTCATCAGGAAAGTGCTAGACAATATCACAAATAGATACCATCTCATACTAGTAAAATGGCTATAACCAAATTAAAAATTTAAAATGTTGACAAGAGTGTGAGGAGAAAAGAATTCTCATATGCTACTGGTGAGAACATAAATTACTATAGCCACCATGAGAAACAGTATGTATCTAGAAATAGAACTGTCACATTATCTAGCCATCCCACTCCTGGGCATATATCCTGAAGAAATGAAATCAGCATACAAAAGAGATACCTGCATACTTGTGTTATTGAAAGGCTGTTGATAGCAGCTGTTATTAAATCAGCCTAGGTGTCTATCAATAGATGAATGGATAAAGAAAATATAATAATAAATAGTGGATATTATTAACATTCCATTATCAGTAATAAAGAAGAATGAAATCCTGTCATGTGCAGCAAAATGGATGGATGTGGGACATATCACTCTAAGTCAAATAAGCCAGAGATGACAAAATGCTACATGTTCTCTCTGATATGTAAAAACTAAAATACACACACACACACACACACACACACACATATTCATTAAAAAAATTAGTAGACCTGAAAGTAGAAGAGTGATTACCAGGGACTAGAAAAGGGCACAAGGAGCTAGTGATGGTAGAAGCCAGGTAGATGGATATGGCCAGTGCACATGTGTGCTTTATGGCAGTATCACCGCAGATCTCCTTAATTTATTCAAATTATCTGTGTTTTAATAAATTTTCAAAATCAAATAATTTTTAAAAGGACATGTTCCAGGATATTCTTCAGAGATGAGAAGAAAAATATAATGCTAAATTGAGCTTTGAGATCCAGAAAGAATAAGGAGCTATTAAAATCAAGTTATGAAACGTATATAAATCTAAATGTGTATTGATTGCATGATGCAATAGTAATAATAAGAATGGATTTCAAATACGAAGAGAATTAAAATATAAAAGAAAAATGGCATATAATATAGGGGCTAGGAACTTGAATTATAATATTCCAAGTTTCCTACATTGTTCAAAAGATGGTGAAAGTATCAGATGTTGCTATGTCAAACATGCACATTGTAATTTTTAGGGTAAGCACAGAGAGAATATTGAAAATTCATCACTAATGGGGCAGGGTGGGGAGAATGGAAGAATAAAATATCACCAATGATTGGAGTAATTAGAACACTTGTGCACTCAAGCGGAACACAAATTGTGAAGCCACTGTGGTCAACAGTGTGTTCATTCCTCAAAAATTAAAAAATAGAATTAAGATAGGATCCAACAATTTTACTCCTGCACACATAATCATGAGGATTGAAAGCAGGGTCTCACTGATATTTGTACACCCTTATTTACTGCAGCTGTTTAAAATATTTAAAATTTGGAATTAACCTATGTGTTCATTAGTAGAAGATTTGATTAAGAAAATATGGTGTGTATGTATCACACAATATTATTTAGCTTTTTAAAAGGGATTTTCTGACATAAGCCACAACATGGGGATGAACCCACAGGTCATTATGCCAAATGAAATAATTCAATCACCAAAAGGACAAATACCATGTAAACTGATTTGTGTTAGAAACCTGGAGTAATCAAAATTATAGACACATAAGTGGCTGCTAGGACCAGGAGTGAGAAGGGCAAGGTATTTATTACTTAATAATTACAGAAATTAAATTTTTCAAGATGGAAGAGCTCTAGAGCTGGATAATGGTATTGGGTGCCTCACTATGTGAATGTATCTTAAATCACTGAACTATAGACATATAAATGGGTAATAAAGTAAATTTATAATATGTATATTTTACCACAATAAAAATATTTAAGGACCAATAAATCTCCATAATTTTAATGAAAATAAAGTATGAAAGGAAAAAATTAATAGAAGAGGTAAAACACATAGAAAAATTAGTTAAATGATGTTTCAACCATGAATATCAGTAATTACATTGTATAAAAGCCATTAATGTATCAATTAAAATATTTTCAGATGACTAAAAACTCAACGATATGCTATTTAAAAGAGGCATATTATTTAAAATATTATTCCAGTCTGATATTTCTGAGAAAGAGAACACAGAGTATATTATTGTAGTACAATGTAGTTGAGCAAGAGATCAGCTTCTGAAAGGTAACAAGAAAGTCCCTATGTTACTTGGAAAATAAGAAGCATACTTCCAAGTAATCCATGAGTCAAAGAAAAAAAAAACAGTGAAAATTAGAAAATCTATAAATAAATGATAAAATGTATACATCGAAACTTGTGAGGTATGGCAAATTAATGTTTAGAGAGAAATTTAGTCTGAAATAAAGATATAAGAAAAGAAGAATGACTAAAAATCAATGCAGTAAATGTCAATCTCAAAAAATTGAAGACAACAAATTAATACCAGTGACAGTAGAAGTCAGTAAAAGTAAATAATGTAATAGAATTCATTCATAATATTGTGATCAAGAAAGACAAAACTCTAATAGTTTATAAAACAGAAAAATTTGAAAAGGCTAATAGGTAAACATTTAATAAGAATGACCAAGAAAATAAGAAGGCACAGATATCCACATAGTACATGAGGAAAGTGGCATTACTACAGAACTTTTAGAAATTAAATATATATATCAGAAGATAATATTTTGAACAAATATATAGTGATAAATTTGAAAATTTAGTTAAGATCAATAAACTCATTAAAAATAAAATCTTACCAAAACTGATGCAAGTAGAAATAAGAAATGTGAATGGAAAGAAGGCTATGAATATGAAAGATGAATACAAAATAAGAACTGAATTGTCAATGTCTCTGTGACAGATATTGAATACCGATTTTAAAAAGATAAATCCAAACAATCAAGGAAAACTGAATCTTTCCCCCAAGAGAACTTCCAACATACTGCCCATCTGTGATGAGTTCTAGCAAATATCTTATGAACCTACACATTAATTTAGATCGATTCTATTGGAATATAAACAAGAATGTTTTTTAACTTGTTTTGTGGAGCCTAACATTGATCCTGAAACATCATAAGAACATTATGAGTAAGAAAATTTATAGGCCAGTCTTATTCATGAACATGGCTATAAAAACCCATTATAAGGTACAAACATGATTCACTCAAGTGGTTCACATAATGGTGGGGACATGGTCCAAGGCAAGCATTGTTTAGGTGATTTTGTCCTTTTGTGAATACCATTGAGTGTGCTCACACAAACCAAGATAGCTGTACCATCACTATGCATGGAGTCTCATGACAGTCATTGATCAAATTATTATCATGCATCTCATGTCTGTATTAGCAAACTGAATATAGCAATATTCAAAAGGGATGCTACATCATGATTGGTAGGTTGATTCTAGAACTGACAAATGTATTTATCATTTAAAAAAAATCAGTGGATTTCAAAAATTAACACAAGAGAACAATCATATGGTCATCTCAAAAGTTTGTGCTACAATTCAGTTCCTATCTGTGATCAAAAGTCTTATGAAACTCTGAGTAGAAGGGATTATTAATTTGGGAATCCATAAAACACCCAGAAATAGGATACATAATGGGAAAAGCTGAAGAGATTTCTTTTGACTTGGAAAAATGGAACTGTAAGGTTGAACATTCACTGTTGTTTTTCACTGTTGTCTTCAAGAGTCAACAGATGCAGTGAGCCAAGAACAGAGGAGCTATAAGAATTGAGAAGAAAGACCTGTTATTGCATTTCAGATCATGTGATTCAAATACAATTCTGATTTATTACATGCATAATAAATCACGAAACATTTATGGATAAATTGTTCAAATTATAATTATATTTAGCAAGGCTGCTCTATGAGAGTTTGCTTGAAAAAACATAATTGTATTCATATATACTATATATTGTAGAGGTTGAAATAAGCTTCAAAGACAAGTGTTACCTAAGACACCAGTCCAAATCCAAAAGCTTAGAATGAGAAATGGAATTAGTCTTAATCCAACTGAATCTGTGGAAGGATTTTTATCCCAAATGTTTAATTTTTCTTAACTTTTTGCTTTCACAGTCATTTTCCCCCAGCAGAATTCTACAAGTATAGTGGTAGTTATTTGAAGAAAAGAAACTTTTTTTCCATCTGAGCCTATAAATGTCTGTGTAACTTCTTCCAAGATAACAATGACCAACAAAGCCTCATGCTATGAAAACCATCATCAATAGCTAAATATTGTTTGTGCCACTTTTCCCCAAGTCTTCTTCCTGGATGCTTTCTTCTCTAGTATCAGTGTCTCCTCATGAGCACCCTCTCTCTTTCCAAGTCTTCCCTGTGGTGAATCCAAATGTTGTTTATCAGACAAGAGTAATTCAACCCACTAAAATACATCCCTGCCAATGGGATTCACACTATGAACCCCAACCCCCTCTGACTAATGACATACGCAATTTGTTCTCAATCTGCGTCATGAAGATCTGTAGGCAGATGTAGGTGGTACCTCACAGATGCAAACTTTTTATTTTTATTTTTGGCTTTTTCCTTTGTTATTTGGATATGATGGTAGGAAAACAATCATCCATTAGTTCCAAAGTGTTCATACTGAGAATCGTCTGTCCTGGCCACCCCCAACCTGGTCCTGCCAGCGCTTTCTGCCAGATCTTGGGAGAGAAAACAAATCCTATGAACCTTCCATTCTACAGCTCATTTTAGTCCACACTGGTTTCTGTGGCTGGATCATGCTTGCCCGCTACACATTTTTAAGCATAGGAAGGCAAGCATAGTTTGAGTGGAATCTGAGCCTGTGAATCTTGTGTTTGTTTCCACTCTTATATCAGCTAAATATGTGGTTGATATTTTCTTTTAACTTTCAAGTGTCTTAAAATTGATTTCTACAACTCAGAAAATGTGAGCATGTTTTAATTACCTAGCAATTCTCTGCAGGTTTAGCAGACATGAGGGATAGGAGAAAAGAAAATGGGAATATAATTACAACACAGAATTTCTTTTTAAAAATCTATTTTCAAGCCAGGAAGAAGAGCAGAAACGTTCCTGCATTTGGAGTTTCAAACGATCTGAGATCAGTAAAATTTGAAGCTGAACAAAAATGAAAACTTCAAACGTGTCACCTATTTTATTCCCTATTGATTTTGTCAAGTTGTCAGGTCCAGGGTAAATTTCATGAAAATTTGGAGAATTTTTTTTAAGTGGGATATTCCAGGTGTTTCTTTAAAAAGTTGATTCATTAGTTCAAATAAAAGATTTTTGAAAGAAGAAGAAGTTCTTAACATGTAAACAGGATCATTTCAGAAATCAAAACCATGATGCCTGAGGAGGATCTAAAGTTGGCAGAATTTTGTCTAGGAAAGGAACATTGAATTTTGAGAATATTGGAAGGCATGTGGTTTATAAAGAAATATTTCTCCACATGGTTAAATCACTTGTTCAATGACCAATGTGATTCTGCAATCTGAATACTCAGAAAACTGAGATATTGTATCCAATGTGATTCAAATGTATGATATGTCAAGGTCATTGTACTGTCATGAGTAACTAATTAAAATGAATAAATAAATCAAAATTTTCCCACCTCTTCTAAACAAGGTACATTTTGATCCCGATTTTCATAATAAATATTGCTTTACTTTCAGGAGTACTGGTTTTAGTTTTTGTTCAAAAAATGTCATATTATAATTGTACATTTTTTGAGTGGGTTCACTATATTACATCAGAAGGGCCATTTTCAGTAAAGAGGAGAAATTTACATCTAGCGATCGACTGTAATATTTTGATAAAGTCTGGCATAAATCCCAGGTGTGGTGCTCTTAGTGGATAAGCAAGGATAGCCAGTTATTCTGGGTCCTTGCCTTTTCATTGTGATAGTCTTCTGATGTGGAGTATTGCCAAAATCACCACACTATTCTCTAGGAGCCCCTCAATGTCTGCAAAACACAAGTTATTATTGAAGTATCTCGATTTGTTAGCATTAAGTCAAGTTCCTGCTTCATTGTTAAAGAGGGGGAGTATGGGAATATTAGATGAATTCTAGATAGGACAAAGGGGAGGGAGGAGAATGGAGGGGGCATGGTTGTAAAAAAGATGGTGGAATGAGATGGACATCACTACCCTAAGTACATGTATGAAGACATAAATGGTTTGAATATACTTTTATACAACCAGAGATACAAAAAATTGTGCTCTATATATGTAATATGAATTGTAACACATTCTGCTGTCATATATAATAAATTAGAATGAAAAATTTAAAAAATTAAAAATTAAAAACAAATGACTTCCAAAAGGCTTTCTTATTCACCGTTCTCTTTCTTTTCCTTTCTTGAGCTTTGGTCTTCAAAACCATATGAAACATTGAATATGGGTAATAAAAAATGTGCCACATGCTACAATACATGATATTTCAGTTCTATTTTAAACCTAAACTTGTTTATGCAGCATAGTGCATCGTGTATTTTTTCAAGACTTAAATTTAATGATCCACTAGGAATTCATGCTAAATATTTGGAATTTTAAAGCCCTTTGGCAAATAGTCACCTGCCCTTTGCCCAGATGTATGGTTTTACTGAGGAATTAGAGTCATATAGTATGCAAGCATAGAGCCTTCCCATATTCCCTTACATAGCTATGAGCTCTGGTGATGCTTTTGACTTTCAAACCCAGAGGTCAGTTGCCCTGCTCAGCCACTTGTATTGGAACCACCCAACCCAGAAATCAGCTGAGATGGAATCCCATTGACCTGCTTGGAGCCCAGTTATTATACGTGCAGATCATTCCACCTGATAACACTTTGTAACCACTGCATCTGCTGGCCTCACAGCCAAACTGTCTCTTCACCCTACCCATCTCTCACACTCCCCAGGACACTGCTCTCCACGTTTTCTGAGCATAAGGCAGATGTCAGTGTCTTTGCTCATCGATGTTCCCAAACTCTCTGGGTCATGTTCCAAACTATCCTAACATCTTATTGCCTCTCTCATGTCTGGTTCTCCAAGATAGCCATGGCTTAGCAAACATCCAGCAGAAAGCTAAATGCCTAAATGGCAGGTCATGCAGTCTTTGCTTGTGGTGAGAGTGGTTCATTTCTCTTCTTTACAGTTGGCAAAAGGAAATGAATAGCACATCACTCTTTGTTTAGATGATCCACTTCAAATACCCCTTCTAATGTATTTTCTATTCTCCTATAGGTAGGAAGTGGGCCATGTGATAGACAAAAATTACTAGTTTTGGTCATATTTTAGTTAAGTTTAGCTTAGGTGATTCTGGCATTCTTCTCCACTCCCACAGGAGATGAATGTACTTATTCCCTACTATTTTAAAAATTAGAGCTTTAGCAGAATTTTCAACATAATGGGGCAAGATCATCTTCCTGCTTTACTTTATGGAGTAGTCAGCATATTGTTGAAAATTTTGGTTAGCAGTTTTAATGTGTTTTGAAAAAGTTGAACATTCTTATTATGCAATAACTTTCTATGCACATGTTTCTGATTAAATTTCTGCACATTTAATCCCATGAAGTAGCTAAATGCATGTGAAAAGAAGTCATGAAGTAATCTTTTCCATTTTCCCGTTCTACATGTCCTTCTCTTTGCCAGGAGATACAACTTGCCTCCTAATGCCTATTAATTTGAGTTGAACTGCTCTAGTTCACAAAAATCTTGATACTAGGTATCTAAATACCCTACAGAGGGTGAAGGGTGTGACTGTGTGGGCTCCTGTTATTAGGTTTGCATTTGATTAAAAAAAAATTAGTGAAATTGTAGCAAGAAAGTGCTGACAGTGGTAACTTATGGAGTCAAAAAAAACAAAACAAACAAACAAACAAACAAACAAAAAAAAAAAAAAAACAAAAAAAAAAAACCGAAGAGCAGCTCAGCCAGATTCTCTGGCAAAGTTGAAGTTCAACTACCAGAAACAGAAATAAAGGAGGAGTCACAGACCCAGAAGACTGAGGCTCAGTGCATACAAAAGGAAGGAATAAATTGGGAATAAGTAAGAGAAGGTTCATGATAAATGCCTTAAAACCTGGTGGATATTTAAGGTGTGCTTTAAGGATTTGTGGTGTATATATGCATTTGTGTTGGCCTAATTTAAAGAACCAGAGCTAACCAGGATGGAAATAGATAAATTTTTCTTATTTAAATGTCTTTTTTTTTTTGATGGGAACTAAAGATGTCTATGAGAATGAAATTTCAAGGCTGCTTGTATTTCTCCAAGGATATTAGACTATATATTAAACTCCTGGCAAGTTCTTATTTTTTATTTATGGTAACACAAGCCAATCTATTTTAAACATATGAAGCTCCTTGGGAAAACAACAATAATATATACAATATGGTAAACCTCAGTGGGTCCAGAAGACAGATTTTAGTCCACAGTCTGAAACCAAATTGCGAGCCAGGGAGTAAATGAAAAAACCCTCTAAATGATAAATGACAGTCCAGAGCTTACTCAAGAGGTTAGGTTGGCACAATTTCAAAACCTTACCCAGACAACTGTATATAGAATAAGGGAGCAGATGAGAAGCAGTAACATAGTAACATCAATGAGAAATGACAGCTGATTTAGAGCAAGGACAGAGGACTCTGAAAAAAAGAAGCACATTAGGAATAATTTACGCAGGGAAAGGGACTCTACATGCCTTGTGGATTCCTAAGGAATTATTTCATTATAAACAGTTCAGCAATTAATATTCAAAATTATAATCCTGAATTGGCATTATTGAGGTTTAAATAATTATCTTTAAAAGATGATTTTCTAAAAGTGACATTAAGAGTTTGCTTCTTTTTTTTTTTTTTTTGGTGGTGGTGGTAGGGGCAGAGAAATCTATGCTAAACAGTTGATTTTCCTTTTAATACTAGACATATTATATTTTGCTGTTTGCAGTCCAGATAGTATACTTGAATCCTCTTGAATTTCATTCTAAACAACATGAATTTGGATGGAAAATGATTGGTGTTCCAGTAATGTGCAAAGTGGTTGACTTAGAACATTTCTGCCCCATTCTTACGAAGAAATATGGTGCCCAGTAGCTGAGTTTGGAGTGGTTTTCAAGAGTGGACAGGATCTGGCCTGCTTTTCCACTGCCAGCTACAGGGTTATATCCCTTATCTGTGAAACGTTTTAGGACTGAATTTCCATTACCAATCACTAATGAGTATTTGCTGAATCTTGTAGCACATGTCTTCATCTCTATGCCCTGCCAAGGTTATGGAAGTAAAGGTGAGAAATTGTCTTAGGAGAGGACAATGGAGTCAGAAAGAGATTATCTCAGGAATCAGTTTGCTGTAGAGGAGCAGCTAATGTAGGGGTCCACTGAGATTACTGGAGATGCAGCTTAGATTCTCCTGCTTACTAGAGGAGGATCTAGAATCAGGATTCTAACAGAGAGAGAAGGGAGAGGGAGAGGGAGAGGGAGAGGGAGAGGGAGAGGGAGAGGGAGAGGGAGAGGGAGAAGGAGAGGGAGAAGGCAAAAGAAACTTATTTTTTCATCTTCTTTTAGCTTTGGTTGCAAATGAATTCACAACTCAATTTGGTGCTCACATTTTGAATCCAGTTTCTGCCACATTCTTTTTATTGTAATTCTTTCACGTTGTGCAAAATTACTTAATTTTGACCTCTTTATTGTGGTCTTAATGGGCATATTCTATCTACATATATTCCTCTAATATATATCTTTGATAGCAAAATTTTATGAAAATTAACTTGAGAGAAAGAAAAAAGGTAGGAAAACCCCAAAAGAAAAAAGAAATGAAAAAAAGATTAAAAATTTCAGAAAATATAGGGATTATGATTGTGAACAACAATGTTTAAAGTGGGGAAGGAAATTTAAAGTTTCGTGTATATGTTTTAAGAAATCTCAGAAAGCACTTGGGCCATGCCTGTTTAAGCACAGATTGCACTGGGTCATAACATTCAAACCATTGCATGCACTGTGGCTTGCCTACAGTGATACTGCCTTTAACTTGTCACCCTCATTCTGTCACTCATCACTGACATGGTCTCCAGTGAAATATAGGTTGACTAAATTTTATTAAATTTCTTTCTAACTCCATTTGGATATGATTCTTTGTATAATATATAATTATGGCAGAGTTTCTCCCTCCCCCTAATACTTCCTCCTTTCCTCCTTCCTCCTACGTAAGGAAATCAATTTATCTTTGCCCATGTACAGTCTTACAGTAGGAGTGTGGTATATAATTTTTTGTTCTGGTGTTCAGTTATTGAGGAATTTCAGGATTGTGATTAGTGTGACTTATTATGGGTACTGTAGGTTCTAGATTTAAGAGTCAGTGTTATTTCGAATGAAATTCAAGATACAAAATATGACTAAAAATAAGGGAAACTAATATGAACACAAATGCTAAGGTGAGTCACTGAAGAAATAATTTCAGTAAACTCTAGGCCACTGTGATATTATTATTATTATTATTATTATTCTCCTATGATTTGAAGAAAACAATGTTTCTCACTTCTACCATCTCTTTGGCTTAAGCATTTTCAACATGATTATTCCAATCAAGGAATGGAATTATCTATGCATTGTAAGATAAAAGATATTTATAAAATAAAATTGGGCATGTTTAAAGGAGGTTATACTGTTTTATCTTTTTGTTCTTAACCTGTCTAGTGTGGCACCCAATTCCTTTTTTATCATTCTTTCAGTAATCTATTTCTTGTCTTTTGTATCATTTCTGTTATTATTATCTGGATTATTTCAATTCACTCCTTATACAAATTGTAATCGTTTCAATAGGAATTGCTAAGTTATATAAAATACAAATCTCAAGGAAGTCAAGAATGTTCAGTATCACATTCTACTCTTCCACATCCTGCTCCTAACTTAATTAACTATTCCCATATATACTTGATTTTATCTAGTGAAAGTAATTTTTTCATAAAATGTATGTATAAGTACTTTCAAATTTGGCTTTGAGTTTTGGAAACAGAAGAACAATTAAAATCTGCAATTTAGGTAAGGAGTAGGCAAGGGTTGATGGACATTTGTCGAATGGGTACAGATGTACTATGTCTCTAGCCAAGGAATTATATAACTTAATGGTCACACTTCTACTTTTAAGTTTGCCAGAATTTCTTTAAACTTCACTCTCAGATTAAAGGAGATAAGGCACACAGAAACGGGATAGAGACAATGTAAGCAGCAGATTCCCACTATACCTAACCTCATCTCATCTGTGGCTGACCTTCTGCACTTGAACAAAACTGGTGCTCTTTTTCTCTCTTCCGTTAGACTGATTTCCTTCTCAGAAGGCTCATGTGCTTTTCTTATAAAGTACCAAAAGTAGACTTTAATCAGCCCTGCAGTCATGCCCAGTTTTGATGCACCAGAATCATTGTGTGAATGTAGCTTAGTGCAGGTTGAGAATGAAACTGTACAAATGCATTCCCTCTGTAATTAAGACTGACTTGATTTTTGCCCAATTCCTTTGGAAACTTGATATATGTATTCACTGTCATATTTCAGGTATTTTTGTGCATGTTATTCATACCAATTATTAGAGGAAGAATGCATAGGCTCATCTACATTTTGTAGTTTTGAAAGATATCCTGGATTTTTTTTTCAGAATTTTTTTTCTTCTATGACAATATTTTAATTGAGTATGGAAACCAAAAAGTGGTGGTTACCCCAGAGAAGGGCCTATGTACAATTATGTAACTATTTCTTAGTTTTATAAGATAAGATTTTGGCACTTACTGGGTATTTATGAAAAGATATTGTAAAATGTATCCATATATTTTTTTTCTGAATTGCCAGGAAAATAAAACTGCAGATACTTGACAAAATCAAATAATATTTTGTATCTTTCATTTGTATAAGAATAATCAGATCCATAATGCTATCATAGATGATTAAATTTGTTAGATAGGACTTATTTTACTTCAAAGCTATTCTTTGTGTTTTTCTAGTGTGCTGTTTTAAGATATTTATAAATTAACTTTATATTTTCCTCATTAAAATCATGATATATATCTATGTTCACGCATATACTAGTCTTTGAATATAGCACAAAAACTGGATAGTGGTAGTTTGCCTTTTTATGTATTCTATAATAATTGAAAGAGCACATTAACCTTAGAATGTGAAGGAGAATAAAATCAAGGCTCAGTAATTTGCACAGAGGTTGTGCTGCATTAATATGTATCTTGTGTAAGTAGTCATCATGTAAAAAGAGATGGAAAAATCTGACCAAGAGTTTAAAACTACAAATTATACACAAAATGTGAGCTAAATTAATTAGAGAATTAATTAAGAAGCGTGAGTTTAAAAAACCTAGTTGATATTGTACCACATCGGATAATCAGATTCATTTTCCTAAAGTTGTTAAATATAATTTGTCTTGTAATGCTACCCTTTGGTAAATTGTTACAACACTGTATGATATATGTAACTTATTAACAGTTTCATTAATTGCTATTAGAAGAAAGAAGCTATGAAAGCTGGTACACATAGGAACAAATGTTGAGGCAGATGGTTGAAATTAGTGAAACGTGATTAGTTGCTGAACCAGTTTACTTAATTAGCTTTCTACATCAGAATAGTTAAAATAAATGTGTCATGTTGTCTGTAGGAAATTGAAATTCATGGGATGATCATCACATATATTTTAAAAAATAACAAGACAAAGAGCAAAGAACTATGGACTCTGGCCCCTGGTCATTAGTTTTGTGCTGAGAGCCTGTTGAACTGTTCAATGGAAATTTCACCGTTAGGAAATAGCCAACAGTACTGACATCTCTCCTTTGCCTGCAACAGGGAAAAAGAGGAGAGGAGCACGTGGGAATTGGCTACTGCCCTCAAAATTTCCTTGATGCGGTTATTTCTTAGTAAACAATTTTCAAAGGAGTTGAAATGGATTTTCCCAATACAACTTGCAAAACTTTTCAGTGAGATTCTAGAAAATTCCAAGGCTTGTAATAATTTTAAGGCTCAGGTCCCTCCTGACTATATTAGTGATAATGAGAGTAGAAAACTCAATTTTTAAGGTGCTCATCCCCAATCACTTCTTATAGCTTTGAGTTTGGCACCCATACCCAGAGCCTGAAAAACAAATAGATACAATTGATATTTTTATAAATTCATGGTTCATGTATTGGAGAAAATCTAATTTGAAATTGTTTAATTGAATTTTCCAAATTTGGTGTATTTTGCGGTTTTTACTTTGTGAGGTCTGCATAGAATTGGGAGAATTTATTCTTCCTTCCCACAGGAATGTTTTTCTATGTTTGCTTTTTAGGACAAACTTTTAAACTTTACATTAGAAGTAGAGAATTGGGCTATCAGCATATAAATGTTTCCAATGATATAGTTTTCAACCATTTTTTTCAAACATAAGTGAGCTTTGGTGGATCATATGTTCAACCAAATGAATATACATGATAACCATACATACAATTTTGAACACTTATCCTTTCCCCTGTTGGGATGTTCTGATAGTTTTACTTTTACATTGTTTAATTTAGGAACTACTGAGTTACTGCCACTGGGGTTTAACTTTGTGACACTTCCTGTCAGCATGCTTGACCTTGGGAAAGCAGGTTGGAATTAGACTGTTTGATTCATAATGTATTGATACACATCATGCCAAGAACTTATGGACATTCCAAGGTTTCATGAAATGTTTGGGTTACAAATGCTTAAAAAATTTTCTATGATACAACACTAAAAATGAAAATATAAGAATATTATTTATATACCTATAGCATAATTTTTAAAAATAAAATATTGTTAATTTGCTAAGCTTTTATATAGTAACACATTGCCATGGGTTTTTAAAGTGTCTCACAAAAGTCCATGAGTTAAAGGTTTTGTGCCAAGTTACTGGGAGTGGTCAAAATTGAAGAGGTGGGGCCAAGTAAGAGGACTTTAGGTCTCTGGAGGCATGCACTCAAAGGGATTTATGAGACCCTTGTTTCTTCTCTCTCTTTTGTTTTCTTGGCCATAAGGTGAGCATCTTTGCTCTGCCTTGCACTTCTGCAATAATGTGTACCACAGACCCAAGACAACAGGGACAACAGATCATGGATGTAAACCCCTAAAACTGTGAGCCAAAATAAAACTTTTCAATTTATAAATAAATTATCTTAAGTGTTTGTTAATGTGATAAAAGCTGACTGACACATAAATAAACACTATTTATTATAGAAAGAAAAGGTCCATATTTTATGTTTATTTTGATGGAAACTATAATATAAAATATATTTAATTTCTGTTCAGTTACATTCCTATTTGTGTGCTTTTATTCAGCAAAGAAAGCAATGCATATTTTAAACTTATTTAAGATTATTTTCACAATTTATCTGAACTATAATACTTTTTATAAAAGAGAGAAAAGTGATAAGGACAATGTTAGCTTGCTAGAACTTATGAATTAAATCCAGAAGGGCTAAGGATAATCACTCAAAAATAAAGATAGAAATATATTATATACTATTAATCAATGGTATTATTATTTTTTAATATTAAGCAATATAGGCATAGTGCTAAGCAAAATTTGAAGTCAACATAGCTATTATGTTTGTGCTTTATAATGTACCCTGGTGACCTACTAGACTCTTAGTTTAAGAAAGATTAACTTACTCTCACTAAATTGTTAGCTATATTCATTACACATCCATCTTATCCTATGCATTAAATTTGAGATGCATTAAAAGAAGAGGTATGGCATCATTACTTATCTTTCTAGTCATTGAAAAATAAATAAATAAAATGACAGCTATCCAATGACTATGTCTTGATTCAAATTGTTTTAACCCTGAATGTTGGGAGTAATAAGAAACATTTTTTTCTACTTTGGATATGGAAAGCTTTTATACTAACAACAAGAAATATAGCTAATCTATAATCATAATTTATTTATGTACATCAGATAGCAGGTTTTAATGCAACTAGGACCACTGACTTCCAAACAAATGACATACATCTCTAAGGAGAAATCACATTAAATTAGCCCTTGGCAGAGCATAATAGAAAAAGGTGGCAGCCATGAAATCAGTATTTTGGTCAGCTTTTCATCACTGTGTTCAAAACACCTGACAAGAACAATTTAAAGGCAGACATTTTTAGTTTGGCTCATGGTTTGAGACGTTTAGTCCATGTTCAGCAGAATCCATTGCTCTAGGTCCAAGGTGAGGAGGAATGTCAAGGCAGAATGGTGTGAAAGAGGATAGCAGCTCAGAACATGAGATCCAGGGAGCAGAGAGACAGCTCCATTCACCAGGACTAAAATATAAATCCCAAATGAATGTCTCCAGTAACTTATTTCCTCTAGCCACACCCTACCTGCCTACAATTACCACCTAGTGAATCCATATCATCAGATTAATGCATTAATTAAGTCACATCTTTCATAATCTAATCATTCTACCTCTGAAAAATCCTTGCATTTTCTCACACATGAGCTTTTCGAGAATACTTCATATCTAAACCATAATTTTTCACCCTGATACCCCCCAAAGCTCATGTCCCTCTCACAATGCAAAATACATTTAGTCTATTTTGAAAAGTTCCCATAGTCTTAAAAGTTCCAGCATTACTTAAAATCCAAGTCCAAAATCTCATGTTAGACTCGAAGCAAACTCTTAGCTGTGAGAGTAAAGATAAAACAAGTTACATGTATCCAATATATAGAGAGCAAATATTTTCAATCCATAAGGGAGAAATAGGGGCACAGAAAGAAGGGATGGGACCAAAGAAAGATAGAAATACAGATGAGCAAATAAGTCCTGTAACTCCACATCTGGCATATGGGGCACATGACATCATACTGTTTTCCTCAAAGGGCTTGTGTAGCTCTGCCCCATGAACTTGCTTGTTTCAGCTCACATGACCACTCTTATCTTATTTTTGCTCAATTCTTGAAACTTTCCTCAGCAGACATTCCATGTTACTGACATCTCTTAATCTCTAGGGTCTCCACTGCAGCTTTGACTTTCTTCTCACATATTCATGCATAATCCTC
Source organism: Marmota flaviventris (assembly GCF_047511675.1). NCBI lineage: Eukaryota > Metazoa > Chordata > Mammalia > Rodentia > Sciuridae > Marmota > Marmota flaviventris. Next base: position 73,692,061 of record NC_092508.1, read on the forward strand.
TTATAAAGAGATTATCCTATTATACTTTGCGTGATCTTCCTGATCTTCCTTTGAAATCTTGGCAGAACCTCCATGACCCCCTAACTCCAGCCTCCTGCATTTTTGCAGAACTAATACCACATGTTTGCCACCAAGGTTTGCCACCACCTCAAACAGAAGCAGTAGCCAAGCCTTCTGGGACTATAGCTGCAGCAGTCTCTGGGTACCTAAGTGGCTGACCATAGTGATAAAACTTCCTAGTGTCCCCTGCCCTGTAAGCACAGTGCCCCCATTGTCAATTTTCAAAGCAAAATTTACTTGTACCATCTTGAGCATGATTGGGATATAGTCATGCCAATCCCTGAGATGCCTTCTAGGCATTTTTCCTATTGTCTCTGTGCAAAGTACTTAGAATCTCTTTAGTGTCTGAATCTTGCTACTTTGATTTCTGCTCCTGATTATCACAGAAAATTTGGCTTAAAACCACCAACAATATCTAGTCATTCTCTGAATGCTGGGCTGCCTTTAATTTTTTTGCACCAGATTAATTAGTACCTTACTTTTAAATTCAGCATCACAGAAAGTCTTAGGACATGGGGAAAATATGGACTTTTTCACCAGAACATAGCATGAATGTTCTCTAGTCCAATTTCTAATAGAGTCCTCTGAACTCTCATGAGCCCAGTCTTCACTCTCTGTACTCCTATTGACATTTTTGTTTACTGAGCTCCTAGCAGAATTGTTCATTAAGTTCTGCTTACAACATTCTAAAGCTTTTCCAGCTTGCATCTCTAAACACTTTAACATTTCTCCCTGCTACCCACAAATCATCAAAAAAGGTTTCTGAATTATATGGTCAGATTAGTCACAGTAACAACTCCAATTTCTGTTTTATTCAGCTTTTTGGATGCTGTGAATAAAGTATATGACAAGAACAATTTAAAGGTGGAAAAGTTTCTTTTAGCTCACTGTTTCATAGGTTCAGTCCATGGTCATTCAATTCCATAGCTCTGGGTCAAAGTTGAGGAAGAAGATTGTCTTTCACATGAGCTTTTGTGTAAACTATAACAATAAATACCTAAGCTACAACAATAAGAATAAAACAAATGTTGGAATGGTTAATTTTATGTGTACAATTGATTTTGTACAATTGTTTTTGCCATGGAGTGATATTTGATTAAATCTTACTCTGTCTGTGCTGAAGAAAGTTATTTCTGGATGAGATTAACCTTTGAACTGACAGACTGAGTAAAGTGATTACCCTCCCATATATCTGCAAGCCTCATTTAATTGGTGAAAGTTTGAATAGGATAAAATACTTTGTAATAATTTTTTCCCCATGTGTTTGAGTGTCTTTGAGCTGGAATATTGGTCTTCTCCAGCCTTACACCTTGGACTTGACCTGTCACAGTACCAGAGGTTCTCCTGCATCTAGATCTCTCAGCCTGTACAGTCACTTATGCCAATTTCCTACATAAATCTCTCTCTCTTTCTCTGTGTGTATTTACATACCTTAGTTGTTCTGTTCTTTGGAAAATTCTGCCACTACAAACTGAAAAGTTAACAAATACTTAAAGGATATGGGTCAGCATGATATTTAGAACCCTTAGAAGTCTTATGTAAAGAAAAGCCCGTAAACACTTTCTAGTGCATGAGCCCTAAACTTTTTCACATGAGAGAAAAGGTTCTCATGCTAAGTGAAATAAGCCATTCCCCCACAGTCAAAGGTGGAATATTTTCTCTTAAATTCAGAAACTAATCCAAAATAAGGGGAGGCGGGATAAGAAAAGAATAGAAGAAGGATCAGTGGAATAGACAAAGCGGAATGAAGGGAAGAGAGAAAGGATGGTGTAGGGAAAGAAAGTAGAATTAATCTGACCTAATTTTCATATATGAATATACCATAGTGAATCTCACCATCATGCACATTCACAAGAAACTAATAAAAAAAACTAAGTAAATAACAGAAAGATCAATAGAGGGAAGGGAATAGGGGTAGGAAGGAGAAGATGGAAAGGGGACTGAATTAGAATAAATCGTATCCCACACTTTTATAGTTATGTCAACATAATTCTATTGTTATGTATAAATAAAAAGAACCAATTAAAATAAAAGAGAAAGCCAAGCAACCCTCTCTAGACTCTCTCCCCTGATACTAGTTTGCTGCCATTGGAACAAAAGGAGAAGAAAAAGCTTCATTCACTATGAGTGGAATAAAATACTTATTTGATCCTAGGAGTTTGTGCTGATTTAAAAACTATGAAGATTTGGCTGCCCTGATGAGAGAGGAAGGGATGCTGATAATGCCAGAACAAGGGATTAAAAAATCCCCCAGCACTGCTGAAAGTCTTTCAGTTAGAAACAAGCTGAAACAAATGTCTATCTCTAAGAAGAAGGAAAGATGTGGAGAACCCACTTCTGTGATAAGCATGCAGGATCTGCTCTAAGGTGAGGTGGAACATAAATATTGATAGAACTAATCAAGCACTCCAGGCCTCATGCTAAGTACAAGGCAGTACCAAGGCCATAGGAAGAAGCTGAAGTCTGTAGTGAACTAAAGGTAATGAGAGCAACAACCCCATTCAACTGAGTTCATTTACTGCCTAGACTCACCCAGTCACTACATTAACAGACAGTAAATCTGTGCCCATTTCCTTTCATAAACTTACTGCATTCTATTGTTTTTACCCACATTGTCTGCATATAATCTAATAATATACAAGACACCAAACTGTGACAGTAACAAAACATTACACATACAAAGAGATAAAACAGTTCACAGAGCCAAATGAAGGTGTGATTCATATGATGGTGCCTCCTATGGGTGAGCTGGAGGTTGAGCAGCATTCAAAGAGTAGTACATAACTACCAATTTGGATTTATTTCAGGAATGCAAGGTTGGTTGAACATTTAAACAGCAATAGATTTACTTTACAATATTAAATGTGGAAACTAGAAAAAGACATAACAAATTAATGTTTGTAGAAAAATTTTCAAAGTTAACCCTCAAAAACAAATTTTGTTTCCATATATAGTCTACATGGCTGAACTATAGGAATAAATTATGAGAAATGAGGTGCTGGGTGAATTCATTGTGATGTGAACATCACAGAGTGTATTTACACAAACAAAGACAGCTATAATACACTAGGCCAATATAATATTATAGGACTACAATTGTATATGTGATTCATTGTTGACCAAAACGTGATTATTTAATTCATGACTGTGCTAGCAATTAAGAATTGGAAATTGAATTAGAAAAAATGTCACTTATATTAGCAGAAGGAACTATCAAATACTTAGGAATAAAATTTGTTACACCAAAAATGACAAAACATTACTTGGAAAAGTAAAGGAAAATATAAATCATGGGAAAGAAAAATATATTTATGGATCAGAAGACTCAATATTGATAAAATGCTAATTCTTTCCTATTCAAACTATTGAACTCTCAGCAACCATTTGTGTGTGTGTATGTGTGTGTATGTGTGTGTGTGTGTAGGGTGGGAGGAGATTGGCACTGTCAAGATAATTCCAAAATCTATGTGGAAATTAAAGTATGTAGATTACCCAGATCAATTTGAAATATACAAAAATTTGGAGGTCTCACATAATGTGCTTAAAAAACCTATTTTAAAGTTACCTTAAATAAAATAGGGTAGTAGTGATTTTAGAATAGTCATATTGAGCAGTGGCACAGAATTATGCCCAAAATAGACACATGCTCACATGGTCAACTGTTTTTGATAAATGTTCCAAAGTTATTTAATGAAAAATAAATAGTCTTTTTAGCAACCGGTATTAAAACAATTGGCATCTACATGCCAAATAATGAAATTAACACTTCACTTATGGCACATTAAGGAATTGAATTTACAATAGATTATAAGCCTAAATATAAGATCTAAAACAAAAACCAATAAAAACAAAAACAAGGCAAAAAAAAAAAAAAACCTTCTACAGAAAACACAAGGAATTTTTTTTTCTATCTTAAGTTTGTCAGCAATTTCTTAGGAACACACAAACACACACAAACACACAATCATAAATCATGAAAAATAGTTGATAAGTTGGACTTTTCAAAATTAAAAAGCTTTTTTTTGGAAAGATATTTATTGAAGAAGTGAAAATTCAAGGTACAGACTTGGAAAATGATTTTAAAACACATCTTTTGAAGGACTTGTATCCAGCTCATGCAATAAAATTTTAAAACTTGATAGTAAAATAACCCATACAAACAAACAAACAAAAAACTTGACATTTCATAAGATAATATAATCACTTAATAAGCTCATGAAAAGGAACTGGGTATTATTATTCATTGGGAAAATGCAAATTAAAACCATAATAACATACAAATATGTACTTATTATCTTATCTAAAATTAAAATAAACATAACAAGTACCCAAATGATATGGAATTAATGTGCATACTATTGCAAAATGGCAAGGCTATTTTAGAAAGCAATTTAATGAAGATCTAAGACAAATAGAAGCATATATCTCTGTAAATATCTGTATGTAAACACAACCATTTTATTCATAACAGCCAAAACCTGGAAATAAAGCAATGTCTATCAGTTGGTGAATAGATTACCAAATAGAAAGGTACATCCATTCAAGGGAATACTATTCATCACCCAAAAGAAACACATTGCTAATATGTGCAACACCCTAGATAAATATAAACAAATGGGACTGGGTATGTGGCCCAGTGTTAGAGGGGTTGAACACTGCAATAAATGAATAAGTAGCACTATGTTAAGTGAAAGAAGTAAGACACAAAATAATAACCCTCTATGATTCCACGTGTATAACATTTCAAAAAGGGTACTATAGGTTAAGTGGTTTCCAGAAAGTGATGGTGGTTGGAAGTGATTAACTGCAAAGAGCCCCTAGGGAACTTTGGAAAAGAAATATTTATATACTGGTTGTAGTGTTGATTGCATGATTGTATACACTACTCATCAAACTATACAATTTGAAAGGGTGAATTTTATTGATTTATCTTACATTGAAATAGATCTGTTTTAAATTTAAAAATGTGTTTGTATATGAAAATAGAACTGCAGGGAATCTAGGTAAGATGAAGTCAGTAATGGCAGCCCAAATTTCATTGCTATGACCAAAATACCCAACAGGAATAACTGAAAGGAGGAAAAGTTCATTTGGGGCCTATGCTTTCAGAGATTTTTATCGTAAATGGCTGACTCCATTGCTCACTGCCCAAGGTGAGATGGTGGAGAGGCCTGGTAGAGAAAACCTGTCAGTTTATGGTAGCCTGGAGCAAAGAGAGAGAGAGAGAGTGAGGAACCAGGGACTAAATATATTCTTCAAGGGCATGCTCCCAGTGACCTAATTCCTCCAGCCACATCCCACCTGCCTACAGTTACTGCCCAGTAATCTATTCAAATTATTAATCTATCAAGTGGATAGATCACTGATTGGATTATAGTTTCATAATCTGATCATTTCATCTCTGAATATGTCTGCATTGCTACATGAGCTTTTTGAAGGACAACTCCCATCAAAACCATAACAGTCCTAAAAGACAATGACCAATTTAATGACAATAAGCCTACCTAGTATCCAAATTATGGTCTTGAGATACCCTTTCCCATTATAAAGGAACAGTTTTTTTGGAAAGTTGGCTGATAACATAGACCAAGATGAATCTGGGGCATCCTGACATACAAGCAGTAAAAAACACTTTTGAAATGTCTCAGGAAATAACCCAAAGAGGTTCCAACTGGTCAAGGATGGAACAATTTGAATTTTCGCAAGAGCAAGAGTTACAGTAGAATGGAATCTACAAAGTATTTTAAATTTAGGATTTCATAGTGATACTATATTTAAAAAAATTACTTTCTAAGACAATTCATTACTTATAAGTTTTAAAGACATTCAAGGAAAAAAATCAAACCTTTATTCTGCCTGTTCTATAGGAACGGAATCATTAAGTAAACAAAGAGGAAAGGGAAAATATCCTTATAAAATTGTTAAAGTTATCAATTGCAAGGCAGTGATAAAAGGAGAACATCTACATGTTGCCACATAAGTGAATCAATGGATCTGAAGAATAAGCATCAACAGCTGCTAACATCATCAACTGAGTGCAGACCAGACCTGGTGTACCTTCTGATGACAGAACACGTTTCCACGGACAGGCCCGTCACATTAGTGAGCTGAATTTGATCAAGCCTCTGAATCCGGGGTCAACTGGAGGAAATTCAGAGTGCAAGAGAGTGTCCTCCATTACTTCATCAGTACAGCAAGTATGATCATAACTATATAAGCATCAGCAAAATCCAAACTATGGGAAACTCTAAGATCAAGGAGTCAGGTTATTCAACAGATACATTATAAAGAAAAGAAAGGGATGAAGAGAGTAATTTATAGATTAAAATAGACTGAAAAAGACATTTTAAAAGTGGTCAAGACTATAGTATCTCTTGACACACTTTCATAATTACAGCCATAAAAAAAATACAACAAAGTGATTACTATAAAAAGCAAGCTACTTGTCACCTGCGGAGCATGAGGAAACTGGTTGAAATGTGCCACAGCAGAGCTTCTGGGGTGGTTTGAAAAATTCTATGACTTTTCCCTGGTGGCAGTTACAAGGGAAATTATCTTAAAAATAAAAATAATTCATTGCTGTGGGTTTTCATGTCTATGTTTTATTTTATAGTAACAGAGAGAAAAATAGTATGGAAGGGTAAGGCAGTGCTTTAAAAAACTACTAGCTGAAAAAGAAGATTTAAATATGAATTAGTTACTTTTAGTGAGGAGATTACCTTCATTTGGGGGGTAAGTTAAAAAGTTCTTTTCATTCATCCTGTAGAAATAGTTGTTGTTTGCCCACCGAGCAGCTGGGACTTTCCAGGGGCTTTAGCTCTTGTTGAACTTATAGTCAGAAGGTACTGTACTTATTTTTTATCAGTTGGGGGTGCCATGAGATAAACAAAATCACACAAAATATTTCATCACATAGGATTTTATCTAATAAACTTGTTTTGCAGGTGACATAAAAGCTAAGAAGCTAAAGCAAAATTAAGTAGCTACTGCTGCCCCTTGGGCTGGAGAGACCAGGAGAGAGGCCATAGTTATCAGAACCTAGAATTTGGGACCAAAGATGGTGGCCCTTTCTATTTGGGCTGGGGCCAAGGAGGTGGAGTAAGTGAGAGAAGAAGGAAAACACCCTGGCTCTTTCCTCCTCTTGTCATTTTAGTCTTCAGAAAATGTATAGGAAATGTATATTAAACCTTTTCTTTATTTTTATTTATAGTTATATTGGGAGAGAGGGGCATGGCCTCTTGTGACAAAGGCTTGAAAAACAGCTGATGGATTTGTCTTTGACATGGACTTTAAAATGTACAACCATGCCAGGTACAGGTGTGGTAGCGCTCACCTGTAATCCTGGCAGCTCAGGATTACAAGGAGGATCCCAAGCTTAACACCAGACTCAGAAATTTAGTGAAGACCTAAGCAAAATAGGACCCTGTCTCAAAATAAAAAAAATAAAAGGGACTGGGAATATGACTCAGTGGTTAAGCACCCATGGGTTCAATCCCTATTACAATATATATACATAAACACAAGCAACACACACACTCAACACACACACACACACAACACACACACACAATATTAGAAATTGGCTTTTAGAGAGTTTTTATTTATTTTTTTTTTCATTTTGGGTTATATGCTTATGTTAAGCCATCAGTGAACACTTTGCCAGATCCTTAACCCAATATTCCTTTTTTTCACAGATTATAGATCCTAATGGGCTGATGACATTTTTATTTTGGCTCTTTGTTGATCACGACTCCAAAAAATGAACAGAAGGACTTATTTGTTAGAAATTCTGGTGAACAGCTTGCTGCAAGTTTAATCAAAACAAGTTTTATTCAGACCAAGCTTGGCACTTTGGCACACAAAGTGACAATAGACAATGACCTTCATGGGGTCTTGGAGGTGAGCCAGAACAAAAGGAGTGTTTATTCTTAGGACTCCTAAAACGTGCTTGTGTTAAGGCTGCATGTTTTGCAGAATTGGTGGAAGAACAGGTTGATATTTATGATCTTTAAACTCTTCATTTAAAACTTGTCAATATTTAACATGAAAATTGTATGATTTGCTATTTACAGTGATTCTATTTAAAAGATATTTGCATCATAATCTTATTTTATATTATCATCTCCTAAGTTTAGTAAAAGCATCAGATTAGAACATATTTATTCTAGTAACATTTTTTTTGTGTGTGTGTGTGGTGTGGGTATTGAACCCATGCCTTGTATATGCTAGGCAAGTGTTCTACCACTGAGCTACACCCTAGGGACATACCTCCTCTATATGGTATCATTACTGCCATCTTGTCAATAGCAGAACAAGGGGAAGCTGGATGAGAATGTAAAGACAAAAAAACTTTAAATTAGCTTTTTATCACTTGCACTTTCAAATAATTGAAAATTTGAAGTTTCAGAGAAGGACCATAATGACAGTTCTGGTATAAAAACCTGTCAGAAGAGTTAGAAGTATGGAGGACAAACATCATAGGAGAAGAAAGTTGAGGTGATTTCTTCCTTTTGAAGTCACTATTATTTTATAGCTGGGAGTAATTTTGCAACCCCCTTCAACCTCCAGGAACAGCCGACAACATCTCGAGAATTTGGTTGTTTTTCACAACTACACAGATGGGGATCTGCTACTGACTTCTAGTGTGTAGAGGGCAGAGATTCTGTTTAACATCCTACATTGCATTGGACAGTGGCCCCAAGAAACATTCAGCACCAAATGCCAAAGAAACGCAGGGGGTGAGGGGGTGGGGAGCAGGGGGGGTTGTGGCTCAATGGTTAAGCACTTGCCTAGCATGTGTGAGGCACTGATTGTATCCCAGCACCACATTTAAAAATAAATTAATTTAAAAAATTAATTAAATAAAGTAATTGTGTCCATCTACAACTAAATTAAAAAAAAAAACTCTTTATTTACAGCCTGTGTTAATTTACTTGTTTTAAAGCATCAGTGTGTGAGATTTGGCCTATAATAATAGAATATTTCCTAACCAATAAGACTTAATTAACCTGGGTGGGCACAGTGACACGTATCTATAATCCCAGAAGCTTGGGATATTGAGGCACAGGGATCCCAAGTTCAAGATCAGCATCACCAATTTAGCAAGGTTCGAACCATCTTAGTGAGACCTGCCTTAAAATTAAAAAACAGGACTGAAGATGTGTGTGAAAAGTACCTCTGGCTTCAATTCCTCATACAAAAAACAAAACAAAAAGACTTAGTTAACTTGAACAGAGTTACCAGGAAAAGTTATATGTTCTTAACTACCCATAAATATTTGATAGTTTTCTCTTTGGATTTTTTCTAAAAACTGTATTTTTAGAAGGAAAAGGGAAAGTGAAGTAGATTTTGTATCAAAAATGATAGTCCTCTTGAATAATGTAATGTTTGTCAACCAAGAAATGCTTTATATATATTATGTCTACAATTAATGAAAGAGGTATCTTAGACCCATTTTATAGATGGAGAAAGTGAATTTCAGTGAAGCTGAAATAAAATCTCTAGGTTATCTGACTTGCTAGTGCCACCAGCACTTTGAAGATAGGTGTTATGAATATCTTCTTTTCCCACTGCACACTTCAATCAGTTGCTTTGCATACACAAGTTTTCTTTTTTTCTAAAAATAAAATGATAAAAATTGCCTATGAGTTAAAAAGTTCTGTGTACCTAGTTGCAAGTTGCAAAGAAAGGACCTGGGCTTTAACTGTTATGTATTCTTACTCCCATCTTTTATGTTACTCTTTAGAGAAGATGAGTGAGCCTATCATTATTCTGATAACTTGTAAATAATGAGGACAGAACATATGTTTATTTTGACTTTATTGCATAAACTTTATCTCAAGGTAATCATAGTTGATATGATGAAGTTTTATTTTTATAAATTAAACAATGTTTAGAGCAGTTTTAGGTTCACAACACAATAGAATGGAAAGCGCAGGGAACCCCTGTGTACCTCGACTCTAGACCCTCGATGTCTCTTCCAATATAACTGTCCCCCACCACAGTGTCACATTTGTTACAATTAAATCTACATGGAAACATTATCACCCAATGTTTACAGTTTACATAGAGCTTACTCTTGGTATAGAATATTCTATGGGTTTTGACCACTATAATGGCATGTATTCACCTTTGTAGTATCACACAGTATAGTTCTCCTATCTTAACAACCTCTGTGCTCTACCTATTCATTCCTCTGTTCTTCCAACCTCCTGGAAACCACCCACCTATGTACTGTCCCTATAGTCTTTTCCTTTCCAGAAAGTGATACAGTTAAAATCATATAGTATGTAGTTTTTAAAGATCAGCTCATTTCATTTATTGATATGCATTTAAGTTTCTTTCATGTCTTCTTTTTAAATTTTTTTATTTGATCTTTTTAGATATATATGACAGTAGGATGTATTTTGACATATTATACATGTAAGAAGTATAACTTATCCTAATTAGGATTCCATTCTTGTGGTTGTATATGATGTGGACATTCACTGGTCATGTATTCATTTATAGACATAGGAGAGTTATATCTGATTCATTCTACTGTTTTCCTATTCCCTTCTCTGGAATGCAATATGGAGGTTCCTCAAAAAACTTGGAATGCAACCGCTATTCTACCGAGTTATCCCACTCCTTGGTATATACCCAAAGGACTTAAAATCAGCATACTACAGTGATGCAGCTGCATCAATGCTTATAGCAGCTCAATTCACAATAGCAAAGCTATGAAACCAAGGTAGGTGCCCTTCAACAAATGAATGAATAAAGAAAATGTGGTATATATAAAACAATGAAATATTACTCAGGCATGAGGAAGAATGAAATTATGCCATTTGGCAGTAAATGGATAGAACTGAATAATTTCATGTCTTCTTGTAGCTTGTTAGCTCATTTCTTTTTAGTATCAGATATTACATTGTCTAGACATCTCATAGTCTATTTATCCATTCACCTTCTGAAGGACATCTTGGATATTTCCAGGTTTGGGCAGTTATGAATCAAGCTTCTATAAACACCCATGTGCAGGTTTTGGTATAGAAAAAAATTCTAATTAATTTGTGTAAATACTAAGGAAAGTGATTCCTGGATTATATATTTAATTTTGTAAGGAACTTTCCAACAGTCTTCCAAAAAGTTTGTACCATTTTGGATTTCCAAAATCCTGTTACTCTGCATCCTCCCAGCATTTAATGTTGTCAGTGACCATAATACAGAATACTAGAACTTCTTTCTCTCAGCTAACTGTATAACTTAGTACTCTTTAATCAAATTTTCCCATTCCTTCCTTCCCTTATTCTTTCCAACATCTGGTAACCAACATTCTACTCTTAATTTCCCTGAGACTAAATTTTAGATGTCATAATTGAGTGAAATTATGTAGTACTTATCTTTCTGTGTTTTATTTCACTGAACAGAACGATCTCCATTTCCTTCAATATTGTCACAAATGGTGGGATCTCACCTTTGTAATGGTGGAATAAGTATTCCATTGTTATTTGTACTACATTAAAAAAATCCATTCTTCTGTTGATGGACGTTTAGGTTGCTTCCATTTCTTGTCTATTGTGAATAGTGCTGACATAAACATGGGAATATAGATATCTCTTTGGTACACAGATTAATTTCTTTTTGAATGTATACCCAAGAGTGAGATTGTGATTGTGTTGAAGTCTTTAGATCAACTTGGGAAGAACTGACATATGACAATATTTAGTTTTTCTTTCAGGAGCATGAAATATCTCTACATATATTTAGTTCTTTGATTTCTTTCTTTGGTGTCTTACAGTTTTTCCTCATATAGATTTTGGACATATGTTGTTAGATTTATACCTGAGTATTTCAGTTTTTAGTGTTATTTTAAATGGAAATATGTATCTAGTTTCAAATTCTACTTTTTGATTGCTGACCTGTAGAAAAGTGATTGACTTTTATGTATTAACCTTGTATCCCACATCTTTGCTATAATTGCTCCTCAGTTTCAGAGGTTTTTTTTTTTGGTCAGTATTTTTGATTTTCCAACATTGATGATGAAGATAGTTTTATTTCTTCCTACTGGATATTTTTTATATCTTTTTCCTCCTATTTTATTAGCAAGTATGATATTGAAAAGCAGTGATGCAGGTGATATCTTAGCCATTTTCTTGATTTTAGCAGAAAAGCTTTGAGTTTCTTACTATTAAATATGGTGTTAGCTACAGATTATTTTATAGTATTGTCAAGTTAAAGAATTTCCCAGTTATTTCTATTTTGCTGAGAGATTTTTATTATAAATGGGTATTTGTTAAACACTTTTTTTCTTTTGTCAATATGGCCATGTTATTTTTGTTCTTTAGCTTGTCCATGTGGCATTACACTGATTAACTTTTTAAAATGTCGAAGCAGCCTTGCATACACGGGATACATTTCACTTAGTTGTGGAATATAATTATTTTTATACATTATTGGACTTGATTTTCTAAAATTGTGTTGAGAATTTTTGCATCTTTATTAATGAAAGTTCACTCTGTATTTTTCTTTTCTTGTCATGTCTTGGACTGGGTTCAGTATGAGGTAATGCATGTGTCCCTTGAAATCTGGAAAATTGGTCCCAGCTCAAGTACCTTAGGTAAAATAGTGTGATATTCACATATGACCAAAACACATCCTCCATAGGGGTAAAATCATCTCTAAGATTAGTTACATTGCTTTGTATACTGGAAATGCTACAGACATAGTTGCTGTACTGCATTTCTTAGGGAATAATGACAAGGAGAGAAGTCTGTTCATGTGCAGTAATAAAACTATTTTCTTTTTAATATTTTTGATCCACAGTTGGCTGAAACCATGATGTGGAATCTGCTGATGTGGAAGGTTGATTGGATTGGTCTCATAGCATGCCATGCTGGTCTTCTATTTTCTGGAAGAGATTGTAGGAAATTGGTATGATTACTTACTATCATCAGTACAATGTCCATAGGATCTATTGTAATGTCTCTTATTTACAATACTTGTAATCCAAATGATCTTTTTTTCTTCCTTAGCTAGCCTGGCTATAAATTTCAATCTTATTAATATTGTTGGGTAATGGATTTTGATTCTGTTATTTTTTATCAACTTTGTTGCAATCTCATTGATTTCTGCTCTATTTTTTTTCTTTTTTTCTGCTTCATTTAGAATTAATTGGCTCAGCTTTCTCATTTCCTAAAATAGAAGTTCAGATGATAGATTTTAAATCTTTCTCCTTTTCTAATATATATGTTTTTTATAAATTTCTCTCTAATCACAGATTCTCACAAATTTTGATAAACTGTATTTTCATTTTCACTGAGCTCAGAATGTTTTAGAATTTCACTTGAGATTTTTTCTCTTTGATCCACATGCCATTTATAACTGTGTTGCTTAATTTCTGAGTATATTGGTATTTTTCTAGTTGTCTTTCTCATATTGATTTTTAGTTTAATTCCACTGCAGTCTGAGAACAGACACTGGATGATTCCTGCTCGTTTAAATTTGTTAAGACATATTTTATGACTATGTAAGTGGTCTATCTTGGTAACTCTTACCTGTGATCTTGAGAAGACTGTGTAAATCTATTGTTATAGGATATGAAAGTCTATAGATGTTAATTATACCCCACTGATTAATGGTGGTGTTTGGTTTAGCTATGTCCTTACCGATTTCCTGCCTGCTGAAGTTGATCATTTCTGATAGAGGGGTATGAGAGTCTCCAAATGTAAAGGTGAATTATATATTTCTCCTTGCAGTTCCATCAGCTTTTGAATTATATATTTTGATGCTCTCTTTTTGGGCTCATACACATGAAGGATTGTTTTCTCATAGTTTTTATTTAACATTAACTAGTATCCACTTTATATAATTTTTTTTTTGTAACCAGAGATTGAACCCAGGCGCACTTAATAAACTGAGCCACATCTCCAGCCAATTTTATTTTTTATTCTGAGACAGAGTCTTGCAAAATTGCTTACAGCCTTGCTAAATTGCTGAGGCTGGCTTTGAACTTGCTATCCTCCTCCCTCAGCCTCCTAAGTTACAGGGATCACAGGTGTGTGCCACAACACCTGGCTCCACTTATCATTTCTAATGCTCTTCTTCATTTCTGATAAATATCCTTGCTCTGAAATCTGCTCTGTTTGAAATTGATATAGCTACTCTGTTTCTTCTGATTATTTGATTAGTATTAGGAAAGAATATGTTTTTCCATCTATTTTAATTTACTAGGTATCTTTACGTTAAAGAGGGCTTTTGATAGACACTATATAGCTGGATTTTTGTTTATACTCACACTCTGACAATTAGTGCCTTGTAATTGATGTGCTTAGACCATTGACATTTAAAATGTTGAGTGAAATGCTTTTTTTTTCAATTTTTTTAAAGAGAGAGAGAGAAGAGAGAGAATTTTTTAAAAAAATATTTATTTTTCAGTTTTCGGTGGACACAACATCTTTATTTTATTTTTCTGTGGTGCTGAGGATCAAACCCAGCGCCCGGCGCATGCCAGGCGAGCACATTACCACTTGAGCCACATCCCCAGCCCCAGACTAATACTTACTATGCACATTACTATTTTCTTTTTGTCCTTGTTCTTTGTTCCTATTTTTGTCTTCCATACTTTTCATATCTTTTGTGTTTTTAATTGCACATTTTATATGATTTCAATTTCTCTCCTTTCTTGAAATATCAGTTATATTATTTCCTTTTTAAAAAAATTTAAGTGGTTGCCATAGAGTTTGGAAGTAATCTGTGTCTATTTTCAAATAGCATGGCTTCATTAGATTTTTAAATACCTTATAGCAACAAAATAGTCCCAATTTCTTCCTACCATCCTTTGTATCATTGCTGTCATTTATTTCACTTATACATAAACATGCATCAACATAGATATATAAACATATAAAATAGAATATATCGTTGCTATTATTTTGAGTAAATGATCATTAACCTGATCAATTAAGAATAAAAATAGTTTTGACTTTCCCTTCACTTATTCATTCTCTGATGTTCTTCTTTTTTATGTGGACCTCATGTTTTGACTTATATAATCTTTCTTCTGTCTGAAGAACATCTTCTAACCTTTCATGCAAGGCGGGTCTACTGTTAACCAATTCATTCAAGGTTTGTTTGTCTGAAAAGTATTTTTTTTTACTCATGAAGGATAATTTCAAAAGGTACAAAACTCTAGTTTCATGGATTTTTAATCTCCTTAATACTTTAAATGTTTCATCACAATTTCGTTTGTCTTTCATGGCTTCTGGGCATGCAAAATTTTACCAATATAGGTAAAATTTTTTGTTTAGCTTTTTTTCAAATTTTTTTCTTTGATATTATGAAATTTAAATGTGATATGGGTAGTGTCTTTTTTTCTTTTTATCTGATACTGGGGATTGAACCCAGAGGCATCTTTTTCATTTTGAGACAGGATCTTGATAAATTGCTTAGGGCCATGTTACGTTTCAAAGCTGGCTTTGAACTTGCGACCTCCTGCCTCAGCCTCCCGAGCCATTGGGATTAAAAGTGTGCATTACAAGTGTGAAGCAATGCTATTTGAAAAAGACACTCAGTCTTTTTTTGTTGTTGATGCTGTTGTTCAGATTCTTGGAGTTTCCTGAATCCACATCAGTGTCTGAGATTAGTTTTAGGAAAAATCTCCCGTCATTATGACTTCAAATATTGCCTCTGTTTCTTTGTTTTTCTTTTTAAGGAGAGAGAGAGAGAAGAGAGAGAGAGAGAGAGAGAGAGAGAGAGAGAGAGAGAGAGAGAAATTTTTTTTAAATATTTATTTTTCAGTTTTCAGTGGACACAACATCTTTTTATTTTGTGTGATGCTGAGGATCCCCACACATGCCAGGCGAGCGTGTTACCACTTGAGCCACATCCCCAGCCCCTCTGTTTCTTTCTTTATGTTCCTTCCTTATCTCCCTATTATGCATGTTATGCTTTTTGTAGTTTTCTCACATTCTTGGATGTACATTCATTTTTTTCTAGTTCTTTTTTCCTCTCATCAGTTTTGGAAATTTCTATTATCATATCTTAAAATTCAGAATTCTTTTTTCAAATATATATATATATATATATATATATATATATATATATATATATATATGCTATTTCCTATGTTTTGTTACTTTGTTGTTGTTTCTGTTGTTGTTGTTGAAAGGTGGACTTGAGTATAAAAACTGTGGTAAACAAGTGGTTAGTAATGTAGCAGAGAGGCGTCAGGGAGGAAAGGGCTCTGTGTGCTGTGATTAGGTCTCAATCTTTCGGTGAGCCTGTGTCCTGCACTAGAATTTTGCGTCTTTCTCAATATCTTCCCATACCCTGTTAAGAGGGATAGAATGCCTAAAGTTGTTGGGAGTTCGGGATTTTCCTTCCTCCAGGTAGATGAGGCTCTGATAAAATCCTGTTAGGTCACATCTGTTAAAATAGCCTCTCCTGAGGGCAGGCCTTCTTAGGAAGAAGGACATCACCCTGGCGGATTTCAAAACAATTCTTTCCTTTCCTTCTGCTGGAGGCACAAGGGTCTTTTCCTCAGATATCCACTATGACCTGGTAGAGCTCTTGGAGGTACATTTTTTCAAAGTCCTGGCCCTGGTGGCTGGGTTCTTGGAGTTTCACATTTCAAAATTGTCCAAACTGAGACTTCCGTGCTCAAGAAGTTACTTTAATTTCCTTTTGACAGGTAACAACATTATGAGAATTTACAAATGCTTTAAAATGTTGGATGTTATGGGAGGTTTTAGAGGAAACAGGACAAAAATTCAAGTTATAAGAGAGTGAAGCTTCACATACAAATATGTTGAAAAATATTTTAAAGCAAAATATAAGCCAGAGCACATTAGTATTGTTCGCATGTCTAAAGAGGCAGGCGATACAAGGATTGGGCAATAATAGCAGCTGGCACTGAAGAGAGCTGGATTTGAGTGCTGCCTTTCCTTCCTTCCTTCCTTCCTTCCTTCCTTCCTTCCTTCCTTCCTTCCTTCCTTCCTTTCTTTCTTATCAAACTTAGGTAAATCAACCATTTGAATTATTCAGTTTTCTTATCTGTGAAAGGTAAATAACCAGAGGTGTGCTACAGCCTATATTTAAGAAGAAGATGAAGAATTTTTATATGAAATTAAGCCTAAAATATATTGTTTTGCAACTGAATCATACAAAAATTGACGAAATATTCTAGCATTTGAAAAACAAATGTCTGATTCAGCAAAATCATCACTGATACAATGATGAACAAGTGAAGTCCACTCTACATCTTCTTTTTAACTTTGATTTTATTTATTAACATAAAGAAAATCTCAGCATCCATTCATGTAAGAACTACACTTGTTTCTCAGTTATTATCAAAGGCTGACTACGGATACAAGAGACAGACAAAAAGTGGATTAGACAAAAGGGAATGAACAGAAGTAGGAGAAGGGATAGGAAAGACAGTAGAATGAATTGGACATAACTTTCCTAAGTTCATATATGAATACATGACCAGTGAAACTCCACATCATGTACAATCACAGGAATGGGATCCTAATTAGAATAAGTTATACTCCATGTATGTATAATATGTCAAAATACACTCTACTGTCATGTATAACTAAAAAGAACAAATACAAATTAAAAATAAGAAAGACAAAAATCAATGAAAGCATTCTGTGAGACTGTACTGGGTTATATGGAATTGACAATAGTGAATATTATATATTTCATTATTATTAAAACATGATAAATTACTTAGGACATTCAGCATAATATCTGCTACAAAGAAGGTCATTGTTTATATTACTTATATCTATGGAGTGAAGGAAAAATGTAAAGTGGAGTTTGGTTTAGCAAAAAAAGATTTGGTGGGTTTTGGGGTAGATTTTGATATAGGGTTAAAGTTGAGATTGAGAGCTAAAATAAGAATTCCCTGATGTCAACTTTTGCCTTCATTTTTTCATTATTTTGCTTATTATCTTTAGTTTAATTAAACTGGATTCCTTCACTAGAATCCCAGGGAGTTTTTAAAAATACGGAGTCTTGGACTTGAGAATCAGTCAATGTACCAATCAGAATCTCCTGGGATTTGAAATGCATCCCTAGTAATCCTGGGGCATCCAACCCAGCTAAGCCTATGGGCTGGGGTTTGGAAACCACCAGAAAATAAGAAGAACCCAGAGTTGTTATTCAAATTCTACAGTGCTTTTTCGTAGTTCTGTAAACTTGGACAAGTTTCCTGAATTCTCTGTACTTCACTTTTCCCATCTCTATAGTGGGGCCAATGATAATATGGTAATAAAGTTGCAATGTATCAGAAGGCAGATGATATTTAGTAATGATGAATGAGAAAAAAAATCCTATGGTTATATGCCCATTATTCTTTTTTTAAAATCAAATTCTGTCACCATATTTGTTGATACTTAAATAATTCTTATGTCACTTGCTATCTCCCTTTCCCCTGTTAATGTAATTGGCCATATACAAATAATAATTTCTTAATAAAAATTTTATTTATATTAATTCTATGAGGAAAAACTGATGCTTCCTACTTGACAAATAACTGAATACATTTCTAATTTAAAGTGATCAATAGGCAATGTTTCACTATTAAAACACAAGATTTTCTACTTATTAAAACTAAATTCTATTTTTATTTCAGATTTGATATGTACTGGGCTTTTTTAACTGAAATCGGATCTGTATACACAATGTATTAAAGATGTATTCAATCTTAAATTGTATTAAGTTAGTTGGCCATCTGTTTTAGAGAAAGATACCAAGTGTTTAAAATTAAACTTGACAAATATTTCATAAAAAAAAGTATGTGTGAAAAAGAATGTTATTTATGACTCAGAAGAGACTGTGCTTTCTCCTGATGGCCACAAGATGGTGCTTTTGCACTCTGTATCTCCACTCAGAAAGTAAAAAGTATCTTTAAAATGGTTGACAAAAGACTTTAATTTTGGAAGAATCATTAGAGTTTAAATTGCTTGTTATCATTTAAAAAAATAAAAAAAAACTCTCCACTGCACCCCTAGGTCAGAAATGTAAATACGTCGGTAAAAATGAAACACAGTTTTTTTCTTTTTTCTTTTTTTAATTCATAGGACAATTCATTTTATCTATTTTTAAACCTGTTTGGTGGCTCTTGGAGTATTATTTCTATCCACAATTGAGGAAAGTCCCTGCAAATAACCAACATCTGTATGTCATTACATGATATAACTCCCAAACTAGAGCTTGTGAAATTCGACACTTGGTAAACAGTTCTCTTAATACAGTTGGGGCCAAAAGTGAGGAGAAGGTGAGAAGATAGTCATTAAAAATAGAAGTGGTGTGCATTATGTCTAAGATTACTTATTTTCTTTTGCATATGGGCATAGTTTTGTTCCTCCTTTGCTCTTTATTCTAAAACAATTGCGTGGCTTGTCCCATCTTGTGGTTCCATGGAATCTTCAGATTTGGGAGTTGAAGAGCCTGTGAATATCTTCATTCAATCTTTTTGCCAAAGAAAGTCATTCTTTGTATACCATCTCTTGATCATCCTACTGTTGTTCCATCAACAAGAACTTTTCTGTGCTGGCTTTTCTTTTTTCTTTTTGTCAAAGGCTCTGTCAATGAAAAGCTTGGAGAACTTGTTTTTATTTTATTTTATTTTCCTGCTAACTGCTTTTCAGACTCCATTGCCTTTAGAGAAATTTTAGAAGAATCGAATATCTTATAATTTTACTGTACCTTGCCTTTCAAAGTGTATGTTACTAGTACAAATTATATTTGAAAAAAAGAATCCTCATCTACCTGCCTGACAGGATTTCTGGAAATACTGTATTCCAACATCTTTTTCATGAAGCTTTCAGAAAACTATTTGCCATTACAAAAACAATTCAGAATTTTTATCTGAGAAGTTCTGTGCTTTCACCTGACTTGAATTTCAACCTTGAAATCATCAACAAGTTTCTTATTCTATCTGGTCTACCTTTTGCCTGATGTCCTACTGGCCATACACAGGAATGAATGCTGTATGTGAAGCCTCGTCTCTATTTCCATTCAAGCAGAATCATTATGTTTTGCAATCAAAATTTCCACTAACCACAACCCGTGCATATGTGAACAGCTTTCAAGCCTTTGTGTACTACTGGGAATATGGGTCCAGAGAAAGTGAGGCTGAGGAAAGTCAGGGGAGGAGACCATGGGGTTTCTCCACCACACAGTGGCTGCAAGAGGACACCTTCACAAAGGACTCACCTTCTGTAAGTAGCTCCCTGTCTAATGCAGCTACTTAAAGCCTCTCAAATTCTCCAGAACAATTTTGTTTGACCTTTTGTTAAAGACCTCCTCTACCATGCAACTGAATTTCCTGTTCCCAAGTGTGGAGGGTTGAGACAGGTTTTACCATGCTGTATATTAAAATGGTATCAACTCCTAGTTCCTATGTAGCATATGGACTCCTTATTCATCTAAAAATAGAGAACCCTCCAATTCCTGACTCAGGGAGTTAGCAACCTGGGTGTGATTATCTTCATCCACAGAATCATTATTTCTTGAATTCCCTACTCCAAATAAGAGATTAACAGTCCTTAGACTGTTGTGTACAATAAGTGTGGAGAGAACTGTGACAAAGGGATAGTTTTCAAGTGATGCTAGTAACAGAAACTTTGACACCATCTGCAGTGATCTTAGGTTAGCTAAAGTGAATCAACTCTTTAGGGCAACATGTCAATGTCAGGGACACTTTCATGCCTAATCTCTTGAGAGGACCATTTGGCACCCATAATCAAAGTCAAAATCATTTCAGATGACTTTGGTAAGTATGCTGCACTTGTTGTGTAGTTAAAATTGAGAGTGAAGTATCTGTCATGATGAACAATATATTTTGATGGATGTCATGATATATTTCTATGGGGAAATATACTGGGCTGAGGATGTGGCTCAAGCGGTAGCGTGCTCGCCCGGCATGCGCGAGGTGCTGGGTTCGATCCTCAGCACCACATAAAAATAAAATAAAGATGTTGTGTCCACCAAAAACTAAAAAAATAAATATTAAAAAAGAGTAATATACTGTGCTCTTCTCCTCATGATTATATACAGTGTGTTGATATGAGGGTGAGAGTGATTCTGAGAAATACCACCCAGGGCTACATCTTTCACAGGTCTAACCTCCACAGGGCTCCAGTGTGATTCTGAGCTAAGAAAGCCCCAGATCTAGTTGGACTCTTCATGGTTTTTCTAAAATCCAAGCCTGTGTCATGATTATACTTGTCTTTTTCCTTTCTCCCTCCAGTTACTTAAGTGGCCTGTTTCATGGTTTGTATAGCTTAAGGATGCCTAGTACGTGGGAAAGTATAGAATTATCTTGAAAGCACAGAGCAGGAGACGTTTCCAGGCAATGCTTTTTATCCATTGCTACCTTGTGTAGATGGAGATAGTACTCAGAAGCTGTTCTAGTGTTTTGAAGGTATGAACAAGATTAAAATGACGCTAAGCAGGGCAGGGCACTATCTTGAATCAATCTATCATTTTCTCTAATAAGTGTGGTACTAGGATTCAGTCAGAAGGAAGAAAAGAATTGGCCTAGGATTCTGGGTCAGAGAATAAGTTGCAGGTGAGAACAGGACATTGGAGCCTGGCTACAGTCAAGAATGCAGGACGTCCAGGGCCCAACTACCCCTTGGCTAGGGAATTTTTCAGGCTTCTATGCAAAAATCTAGCCTCTGGTAGCTTTTAAATAATGAACTGTGGCCATTGACAACAGTTTCAACTGTGATTTCTTCTAACATCTGACTAAGTTTGTCAAAGGATAATTATTTACCATTCTGATGAGTCCAGGCGGTCTGCTAATTAATTCTTCAGTGGGATGCATGCCATCCTTGTTCCTTCATGCCGCATACTGAGGGTTGTGCATAAACGGCATTGGCACGGGGCCTACCACAATGATCACACACGTGGAGAGCTTGGTGCCAAGTGTTACTTAATTCAGTTTCCCTGAGGTCAAAGAGGCAGGGCGTCTGTTGTGCCATATATTTACAATTTTCGGAGGAAAAGTAGATGAAAAATGTGGTTCTATATTAGGCAGTTTTAAGAGTTTCTTAAATAGTGAATATTGGAAAAATAATTAGAACAAGGTACAAATGTATTATAAATATGTAAATTAGTATTAAGTATATTGGATTGAGATTTTGGTACCGTTAACATTTTTATCAGTAAACAGAAATCATGAGACTTACATTATATGTGATTCTTTTAAGGCCAGGGCATAGGGAACAAGTAACTGAATTGAAAGGTCACAATATTTTACTAAAAATGAAATTTAATAAGAAATCAGGTGAATCTATTTTAAACAAACCTTTCTCAGACTTGGGGGGTAGGGAAGGTATGATTCCGTTTGTTTACTAGCACAGGAATAATTAAAACATGTTTAACTGATAGAGATTTTTAATTGGCTGTTTTCTTGCAATCTCTCTCTAAAACTCAGATCTGTGGTTTACTATTCGGTTTCATTTTCTATACCTTGCCTTGACAGAAGATTCCAACTTATATTATTTTACGTTAACCTCCATTGAGGAATGCAAGTTATGAGCAATATTTCACATAGGACAGACACCCAATTAAGTTGACCTTGTCATTAAGAGAATCATGTGTTTCATTGCTGAATTTAAAGCTTTGATAATCATTTTAATGGTGCTTCAAAATGACCAGAAATCCCTAGCAATAGGGATTACAAATTCTCACATTTCCCCAGGCAAATATAGGACAAGACAGGCCACCTAGTCATGTTCCAAAAGGCTTTTTTCCCTTCTTTATCAGATAAGTATTTATGGCAGACAAGCTTCCTCTAGGCTTTATTGATGATGATGATAAATTGAGAAGGAATGACAGCTGAAGGAGACAGAAAAACACGAAGGCGAGCTCGGAACCTCTGCTGGGGCGTCAGTGTGCATCAGCAGCACCACAGAGCGTCCTGGGGTGCGGGGGCAGGAGGTGGGGGAGTGTGTGGACTGACTC
Source organism: Marmota flaviventris (assembly GCF_047511675.1). Classification (NCBI taxonomy): domain Eukaryota; kingdom Metazoa; phylum Chordata; class Mammalia; order Rodentia; family Sciuridae; genus Marmota; species Marmota flaviventris. The sequence continues at coordinate 73,715,086 of NC_092508.1, forward strand.
ACTCACTTGCACAGTTTCAAAATCCCAGGAACTTCAACAGGATGCAAGAACTCTTAAATCCCGCATCAGAGATTTCCTGAAAATTAAGTTATATTTCAGATAGTTATCAGGCATTATTATGCCCAATCCCTTTAGGATATCATCCATTTGAACACTATGAGGAATACACGAGTACTAAAATTCAAGCAGAGCCTGTTTTACATGGAGGCCCTGGTTCTTTGAAGATGTTTCCTTCCTCTGTTTTATTTTGCTGAAACCAGAATGGCTCTAAAAAGATTTCTTTAGTTTGTTTCCTAAAAATCTCAGAGAACAGCAAGATATTACTTTTTGCCACTACAACTTGTCTGGACTAACCTCAACACTATCTTCTAAGGCTGGAACTTTATTATATTTGAACTTAAAAATATATATATATATATTATTTATAATTTCACTGATTTTAAAAAAATCATTAATTTATTTTCTGAACAGACCCAAAGAATAGGCAAGGTACAAGCTCAATTCTAGACTTTCAGGGTTAGTTCATGATAAATGAAGTTCCATGAAGATCTCACTGGTATGCCAATGTGGACTTTTCTGTTTCTCCCTCATCACTAGTTTTCTAGGGCACCATGACCTATTTACTTTTCTTAATGTGGGATTTATTTATACTCGTTTTCCCAAGTATAAATTGACCACTGAAAACTTGTAACTCTTATTCCTAGGCTGCCCAAGAGACCGGGCAACAAGGTGCATGAGAGGTGTGAACACACACCTGCTCTGTCTCCTTTTTCAACTGCACACCTTTAGGTGTCCCATACCTTCTTAAAGAAGCATTCTTCATCTATATGCTAATCAGACAGATCTTTTCTAACCACCAAATGCCTACTACACAAGTGTCAGCAATAACTATCATCTTTACTCCACATATTTCTTAACACTTAGACTCCTAGTTGTGTATTGCTAAATGAATTCTTAAACATCATATTATAGCACTAAAGGTTTCCAAAATGATTTATCATAAACTCCATTGACAATAGAGCTTTGAACATACATTTAACTCTACAAATTATGAATATTTGTATAATAGATTACATACATTTAGAACTAATATAATATTTCTTATTGTAAATATAGTGTAAGCCAGGTGTGGTGGTACAAGCCTGTAATCCCAGCTACTTAGGAGAACAAAGCAGGAGGGAGGATTATGGGTTTGAGATGAGCCTGGACAACACAGCAAGGCCCTATCTAAAATAAAATATAATATAGTATATAATATATTAACAATTTAGGAATAATATAGTAGTAATGTTATTAATACAGTTTATTAAAACTAGTATATTGATAGGTAAGTATAAGCCAGTATCCAATGTAAAATAGTAGAGTTTATAACATATACACAACTATAGGAGATAAAGAGCCTGATAGAAGAAAGTCATTGTGAATATAAATACAAAGCTCATTTTTTTTCAAACCTGTCACATACAGAACCTTGGGCTTCATATATCACCTTTGCCAAATGCTGCCATATTCTAGTGGAGAATATTAATGGAATTATTACTACAACAAAAATAAAATTTGAAATTATTTTCTGTCTTTACAACATATATTTTGTGACATGCTGGTTTTTTTTTTCTTTGACTTCATTTAGCAGTTCTTAAGATAATATTGAAAGCAATTTGCAATCTCCTGAGGGGGTACTCAGATGTCAGTGAACAGAATATCTTGAGTAGTAATGGAAAATTGGCTTGAAGTTAAAACTTTTTTCTGGATAGAAAAAAAGTAAAAAGTTTGCAAGTGATTTTAATTTATACATCACTTAATTCTGACTTTGCAAAAGAAAAGGGAGCTTGAAAGACTAATGTGTCTTCTGAGGTTCATAGAGTGAACCTAAAGCAAAGCAGGAACCAAAAACAGGTTCATAAGCCTCAGTGATATGCAACATTATATTGGAACATTTAGTACTTACAATTACTACAGTTAAAGGATATATGATAGAAGTTAAAATAATACATGTTACAAGGATATGCTTGTATCTTTGTGCATAACTATAGTCATTTTTTAATAATATGGTAAGGTTCCTAACAAAGTCAATAGTTGAAGCATTTTTTTAAATCACATGACCCAAATTATTCTCATTTAGATAAACATTCGCTAAGAAATTCATATAAGAATAAGAACGTGTATTTGTTTTTCCATTTTACAGTTTTAGATGTTCTAACTGGTAAAGAATATTTATCAACTTGTTAGGTTAATGTTAATTGATGATGTATTTTTTAACAACACGTACATACCTATACCTATACGTTGTGCAGGTATACATTGCTTTTTGTACCCAAATGTCATTCAAGAAGCTTTTTTCCCTCTGCAAAATGTTTTCCAAAAATATTTATTGCCTTTTAATTATATACATATATGATTATTTCTCTTGAGGATTTGATGAAAGCCATTGATTCAGTTCCTGTGAAATGAACATATTTGCAAATGACAGAAGGTTAAGACCCGTATTCTAATATGATTATGGTATTTAAAAAATTATTTTATATTTCTTCATTCTTAGGAAAATATTTTTAATATAATTCTTTACAAAGTACAATTTACCATTTTCCTATGAACTTTCTGGAATTGTAGATGTGTCTCCAAGATTGCGCCTCAAAGAGCAGGGTAAGAACATGATAAGGGGTGAAGCAAAATAAGTGACAGTCTTCCCCTGTTATGGCTGCCTGTTCCAACCTTGAAAGGTGACTGAGTGAGTGAGGGTGTCAGGAGGATTCCTGACATCATGGGGTTGATTTCATAATCTGATGGGTGAAGTTCAGGCTGTAAGGTCAGGCATCCCTGGCAACCTGTCAAGAATATTTGCCATGGTGGTAAAGAAGTGGTCCTCAAGATTTGAGGGTAGGTGTCAGAAGTAGGGCATGTGAGAGTAGAGCTCAAGGAGTCAGTAAAAGTGGGAAAGAGGAAGGACAGTCCTTCTTGCATCATAGCTAGAAATAGCTCACAAACCCAAAAGATGCTTATTTGTCAAGCCAAGTGTTATGGTTTGGATGTGAGGTGTCCTGCAAAAGCTCACATGTGAGACAATTCAAGAAGGTTTAGAGGAGAAATGATTGGGTTATAGATCCTTAACCTAATGAGTGAATTAATCCCCTAATGGGATTAACTGAGTGGTAACTGAAGGCAGGTGGGGTGTGGCTGGAAGAGGTGGGCCACTGGTGGTGTGTCTTTGGGGTATATATTTGGTGAGTTGAGCTTAGTGTCTCTCTCTCTCTCTCTCTCTCTCTCTCTCTCTCTCTCTCTCTCTCTCTCTCCTTTCTGATCATCCTGTGAGATGCTTCCCTCCACCACACTCTTCCACCATGACGTTCTGCTTCACCCCAATCCCCAAGGAATGAACTGAGACGTCTGACACTGTGAGCCCATAAATAAACTCTTCCTCCCCTAAAATTGTTCTGGTCAGATCTGTTAGTCATAGCAGTGAAAAACCTGACAACACCATCATAAAAATTCATCCAGAAGTACTGCTGTTTGAAAAGAAAGAAAAAAAAACCTTCCTATCTGGTCTGATTGAGGTTAAAGGTATTTCCCTCATTTTTGAATAAAAAATATCAGCCCCGACAGAAACTGTAGCCTTTGCCAGGGCAATTCAGAATTTGGATTTTACTAAGTTGATAGATATTGAATGCTTTAGAATAACATGACCTTAAATATTCAGAGGAACTTTCAGAATTCCTTAAGTCTTTATTATCAACTGCTCCTATGTTTTATTCAATCTCCTAAATAAAATATTTTTTGATTATTTTGCCATGTCCTGGCAACCATTTGTAGACATTGAATGCTTTCAATCAATTTTCTGTCCCTGAGCCTTTGTAATTTGTGATTTTCTCTATATTGTACTTTACTCTGATATTTTTAAGCTCCCTCCCACATCTCCCTAGGTTTTTAACACAATATATCCTCTATAAGGCCACTTCTAACACCCTGTTTAAAATTATAGCCTTCTGCTAAGATTTCCTATTCCCTTGCTTTGCAATATTTTTCTCCTTATATTTTATCATGATGCAACATCAACAATATTCTTCTTATTTTCCATGTTTATTTTCTGACTCTTCTCAATATAATGTAATTCTATGATGAAAGAGTATGTGTTTACTGTTTGCCACTGTCTCTCAAGTGTCTAGAACAAGGCACTTGATAATATTTATGAAATAAATAAATGATGGAAAAATAGCTAATTTATTCTTCCAGCAAACATCTATGTAGTGTCTTCTATGCATAGGTCACTCCAGTGGTCACTGAAGAGGCTTACAACATATCAAAGAAGACAAGTCCATAAGTAAATAGACAAAAATACTATAATATAAATGTCATAATTTACTGAGACATTGCAAAAGATATAACTGTTCCCTTCCTGGTGTAGTTAGGGAAGGCTTGGTGAGAAATTCACCTATGAGATGCATTCTTAGGGGTAAGCACTAATGAGCTAAGGAGAGAGGTTTGGAAAGGAACAGGTTTAATTTTGTGTGCACAGATAATGCAGTTATAGTCAAAGGGACTGACTTAGGGCAGTAGGGCAGTATTTTGAGGCAAATGCAGATGGGAAGAAAGCGTGACCATCAGCCTTTGGGAACTGAATACCTCTGAAGATCATCCTCAGCTAGCAGCATTAACTGCTGGGTACAATATTTTTATCTTTGTGGTCTTCTTTGCCTTTCTGTCAGTATGATGCTTTTGCTCAAAAAGAGCCACCTCATCCTCTGATTGTTTTTTGCCAAGTTGGTGTGTTGCCTGTGATTGTTTCCCAGCGTCCCACAGCTTGAAGTTTGCTTTAGTGTATCCTTATGGTGTTTCTTATGCCTGCCCTGCTTGCAGGCTACATATGTTGTACCATTTTACACTTGGAGACCTTCCAAAATGTGGAAGAGAGAACGAGACCAAAGTGGTTGCCTTTAACCAGAGAGGGGTAGACAGGCAGAGAATTATGGATTCTCAGAATCAAAGAGCTGAAATGGCCTAGAGAAGCACCAGTTTTCCAGACTCTTAGAAGTATGCAGAAAAACCACTCCAGGAATGTCACTAACATTTTCTCATATGCACTACTAAATGAAGTTGATATTAATTGTAAGTAACAATTAAATATTAAGTATACAATCTTGTCTGCTTAGGATGATACAGGTCTCCATTTTTGGAAATGTATTTATTGATATAATGTACAGATACTATGATGTTTTAAAAATGACTTTCCATTTCTTGACTTATATAACTAAACAAACTATTAAGAAATTAAAATATCACTCTTGTAAAACATGGCATTTGGAAGAAAGTAATCTTTGAGAGATCTATTATTGGAATGGAATTATTTTTCTTCCCATGGATACTGACCTTCAGGAATGATATGAATAGTGCACCTGCTCCTTTTGTAAAGAGATCATATCCAATTCTGTAATGGGGGACATATGTAACCCAACTCTTAAGAGTAACAAGGACTGCAGAATATAGGGAGATAGTGGTGGGAAAATGTTGTCTCTCAAGACAGAGATCCTCAAAAATACCTATGGACATACCATGCAAATGCAAGACATGATCCATCTCCTCAAAGAGTCTCAGTGCTTCCTTTTCCTGATTCAGGTCTGCAAACAGCACACGGTATTTGCTCAGCCTTCTGAAACAGCATGGGATGACAGTATTATTGAGCATTCTGATCAAACAGTACATTTGCAAGTTCTGTAGATATCTAGTGGTTGGGGAAATTGTGAGATGAAGTGGACACTGGAGTACTTAGGGTGGAAGTAGAACCTGAGATGGGCGTGAAGAGTAAGCTTTGAGTAGACAGAAAGAAATAGCAAGGACATCCTTGACTAAGAATGAAACAAAACACACACGTGTGAATGTGTGAAGACACCTAAGAGTAGAGCATGTTTCCAAACTGGAAGTCACGTTGGAGGGTGTGAGAGATCTGGAATATGTTTAGAGTGCTGAATGCTGAGGTGACCATCTTCTTCTACTGGGAATGAAGAGCTGAAGGACACTGAACAGAGCAGTGACATTGGGAAATAATGCTTTAAAGAAAAAAAGCGTGCGGCACATAAGAACAAGATGCAGGACTAAAGAATTGATTGAATGAGGATTACCTAATATAGCAGAGCAATGGTCAAAGCTGAAATAATACTATCAAGATTTGAATTCTGCTTCACCACTTATGAGTTGTGACCTTGGATAAATCAGTTAACTCTTCAGTGCTTCCTTTTCCTCAGCTCTAAACTATGGCTATGGATAGGGAGTTCCTTGTGAGTTAGTAAATGAACTGATATGCATAGGGTTTTTAAAACAACGCCTGGTAAGATTTAATCAATGTTAGCTACTTTTGTTATCAAAGAACAGGACCAAGTGGCTTTCATGGAGAGACCATTGGTAAGATTTTCATACCACCTGCAAAACAGAAACAGAGATGCCTCCTATATTGCTGAAACAGGGTCAATTGAAAGTGCTATTCTAAAAGTGCCTGGCTCAGAGTAGGCATCGAAGATTATTCATCAACTAATTTGTGACCCGAGAAACTAGGCCACAAGGTAAATTTGAAAACTTAATTTGGATATACTTGTTTAGTAAAATTGAGGGAGAATCCCTGTAGTCTCTGGAGTCAGGGTCATATTAGACCAAAAGCCTTATTTGGATTTCCTGCAGAATGAGGAAGAGAGAAGACTTGAAGGGAAAGTCTTTGTTTGGGGAAACATGATACTTTTCTAAAATTGCCAAAACAAACTCATTTGGACAAATAAAAATTGATTTGGAAATTTTAAAATAAGAATTGCAAACCAAACAGGATGTAGCTGGATAGGGAGGAAATGATTCACTGGATTAACGTAACAAGACGGCTCTATTTGTGCAAGACTTAAACAATCACTAAGTTTTATCTGCAACACTTAGTGCTACTGTGGCTGCCCAGCTCTTGTCTATTCTAGTTGGAAAATGAGAAGCAAGGGTAGGAACAACCCAAATTTCCTGTGTGTGTATGTGTGTGTGTGTGTGTTGCATGCAGGCACACACACATACTTAATGCCTTTGCTGGCTATCAGCTTTACTTACAACTATGCATTTCCGAATGATTTTTAAGTTTTAGTGTGTTTTTGGCAGAGGATAGATTTCCTCTTCATGAATAAAAGGTAGTGCGAGCAACAGCACGAAGTGGAATCTGTCTGAAAGTAGAAAGGATACTTTTTACGACCTCCCTCCCCCCTCTTTCTCTTTTCCTGTGAAAGAGATGATAGGGAGTGGCATGTGGCTAGAGGATTTGCAGCCACATGATAGAGGAAGGGAGAGCTGTCACCTGCTTTACTACGCAGGGTGCCCAGCTTAACCCATCTTTCTTTGGCAACTGTGCCCCAGTGAGAAAAGCTAGCAGTCCATATGTTGAGTAGGCACCATGCCATTTTGACAGGCGTGAGTGTCGGCAAGAAAGGGACCATGTATGAGCATCAAATGTGTTTGTTGTGGGAAGGATTCTAGGCCAGGAATATTAAAATAACTGTCTGTCCTTCGCTCTAGCACATATGGTTAAGAAGATATGCTATGATGACTCACATTAACGTTTGAAAAAAATATATATAGAATATGCAACCATGCTAACTGTGTTTCTGGTGTTGATAAATCGGCCCTGGAATCTTCACAAAGGAAGGTTGTAGAGAAACACACATAGTGATAATCGGCTCTTCCCTATGTATCAAATAGGATTGACTAAAGACTGAATTCAAATACTATTATAGTTCCCCTAGACTGATGAACAGACTGGAGAATCCTGTTAGATTTGGGCTAATAGGGCCTGAGGTATTTCCTAGCACTATTTGAAAAGCAAATGGGATAGAATGGGTTCATTTAATATTTCAATTCCAAAGAAATTAAATTAATGTTAGCAATGTTAGTTCAACTATTTTCCTGCTACAGGGACCATTTGTTTTAAAATCATTAAGAGCTTTTAAATTACATTGTCCTGACATTTGCTGTGATTAAATTAGGGAATTAGTATAAATTCATTTCATCTCTCCTTTCCTTTCTAAATGAATGATACATCTTCCTATATAGAAACAAAGGAATTACTGAGCCATCTTTTATACTTATGTTGATTTGAATATGCATGTTTGTTGTATAACTATTTAGGCCTGAGACTGCTTCCATTCACAGAGGTCCTTTCATGGATATCAAAAGACTTACTTAACTCCTGGGAAGGGCACCATTGTATGGTTCAAAAGATACTTTATAGAATTCAGAGTCTCAAGACTGTAAGATCTGATAATAATCAATAATCAGTTTCCCCTTCAAACCCACATAAGCTTGGCATTTGTAATTTTTAAGTCTAGAGAGGCACATCTAATTTGTATTTAGATTTACAAAGTTAGCCTCCTAGGGAAATGCCCTAGTAACAAACTAAATATATATCAGAAAGGTGTCTCATTAAGGAATGTGTTGTTTCCCATGATCATGTCTTTCAAAGATGAATAACAATTTTCAACATATTATGTAATTCTCTCACATATTATATTTGTTATTTATTGCCTTCTTCCCCCAACTAGAATATAACTCATGGGGAAGAACGTTTTGCCTGTTATTATCATTACTAATTATTATTATTATGGTGTTCTCAGAACCTACCTAGAACATTGCCTGGCACAGAGAGGTAATTTAAATATTTTTATTTAAATTATTAAATATTTTTGTTGAATGAGCAAATGAATAAACTAGGCTTTTGTATGGTGATGGCTAAAAGGCAGATCCCTGGTGCCAGTCAGTGGTGAAGCCATGGGAAGAAGCCACCCTAATACCCATCAGCTTCCTCCATTCCAAAATGAAAATATTCCTTTTAATATGGCCAATTTAATCACTCTTATATAATGTGTGAGTAAAAGTTTAGGAAACTTTAATATTGATATTGATCTGTCACATACACACTAAGTTAAGAGTGTGCTTGCTTTGCAAACATAGCCTCATGGCAAACCTCCCAGCTTCCTCTTCCAACCAGATGGCCTCCCCTAAGCCCAACCCTACATAGAATTCTCAAGATGGAGTTGGCCCTGCCTCAGATCCAAATCAGGGTATCTGGGGTGGGACCAGGAATATGCATTTTCTACAAGCTTCCCAGGTGTGTCTTATTACACTAAGGTCTGAGAAACACACAGCCAAGAGCTGTCTATTCTTTCATGGATCCTTAACTTCTTATTCTCATCCAAGGGTCTTATGACACTAACCAGCTTGGCAGCGACTGCTGAAAATCCCCATGTTCTGTGGCTGCCTGAAGCTGGGTGAAGTCTGAATTGCATTTTCCCTTTCATGAGACCCAGTAAATGAAGGAGAAATTACACCACATGCTTGGACTGGACAGTAAAGAAGAAACTGGGTGTTATTTTGATTGCAGAATTCTAACTCTGCAAAAATTACTATAGAACTTGGCAAAGTACCCACCTGTTTTTTCCCCCTTCCTGGGATGCCTATAGGCAGAGCCTCAAAAAGTATATAGTGTTTTAATGCAAATTGGGGAAAATGCTTTCCTCAGGGAAACAAAATATAAAAAGATACCCCCTATTCTATACACCAATTACAAAGAGGGTTTGCATCTTGTGTTGACTTGAGGCTGGCTGGGAGGAGCCTAAGCAAGATCTCTGACTGCTCAAGTGCCCATTGGCTGATGCCTCATGCAGGACACAGTTGCTCCAAAGCATTCTTGTCTAGTGGAATTCCTGACAGTAGGAGTCAAATGCTGGTTTCTAGTGATAAAGAAACAGGACAAGAAAGAGAGAACACTTAGGGGGATGATTGATGGTCCGTTGAGTCCAGAGATGGACTCTTGTCTTTGCTATCTTGGAAGCATCCTTGTTGTAACAAGTGCCCTTTGAACAAGACTAATAGATACCCTCTTGTTTGAATAATAGGGAATTGTAATTACTGTGTGTGTCTCTGTGTGTGTGTTGCTGAGGATTGATCCCAGGGTCTTGTGCATGCTAAGAAAGCACCCTACCACTGAGTAATATCCCCCATCCTAATGATTACTCTTACTTCTGAGAAACTCATACATGACACGGGGGAAGGGACAAGCTCTCATAGTGGGGACAGACTGAATTCCTCCCTAGGCAGAAAAGAAATCATAGAGAGAATACTATTGAGTAGCATAGATATAAGGGAAAGAAGCACATATAAATCCTTTATCTCTGCTCCACACAAATGATTTGGGGCAAGTTATGTCCCAGATCTAGAATAAAAATGTTTTTGGGTGTTGTGGAATGCTTTAGATAATGCTTTATAAATTGGAGATTGTTGACGTTAGTGATTATTTATTTTGAAAGACCATATTTTATCATGGTAGGAACTTGGATGTCTTTAGTACATTTTGAAAGCCTGGGTGTTTACTAAACATTTCAAAGAATCAAGTGTGCCCCTTTAAGATCTGAGTGTTTGTGGTCTTATTCTGAAATGGCTCCTGAGGGGCTAGTCCAATAATACTTGTGTGATACCATTAAAATGTGGTAAATGTGGTTAATTATAAAGGATATCACAAAGGATGAATAATTTGAATCCCTTCTAAATTAGCATCAAAGATTATGGGAAGATTAAGGGATTTTTTTTTCTTAATTGGATGTATGATTCTTAATGGGTAAAAAGGAAGGATGTTAAAAAAAGATAAGAAATATCTTTCAAAACTATGTTGAACAGGGAATCTGACCTGATGGCAATATCTGTGATTCTCACAAGTTCAAGTTTTAGTAAGGTACATTAGAATCATCCTTGGTCACTAGGCACAATGGTGCATGGCTAAAATGATAGCAACTTGGGAGGCTGTAGCAAGAGGATGGCAAGTTTGAGGCCAGCCTCAGCAACTTAGCAAGGCCTTAAGCAACTTAGTGAGACGATCTCAAAATAAAGAAATAAAAAGGACTGAGGATGTAATGCAGTGGTAAATTGCCCCTGGGGTGAAGCCCCAGCACCAAAACAAATAAACAAACAAAAACCCCTATTTATCTCCAGTCTTGTTTGAATGTCATCCTGGGGTTCTGAGGCTCTTTCCCAGAGACAAGTGATTTAGTAGATCGGGAATAGGCCCCCAGATCTAATTGAAGTACTGGAGGAGGTGATCTCTTAGGTTGATCTGCACTTCAACTTCTTTGAGTTATTTACATTGGGAGTGTTTTCCTGAACTCTTGTCAGGAATCTGAGCAAAGTACTTCTTAAAATGACTAACAAAATTGTAGACAAGAAAACTTTTCATGAAATCTGCTCTAGATTTTTTCTATGCTCTCAAATGTGTATGTGTGTCGGGGTACCCTTCAATGTTTAAATAACCATTTGATATCTCTGATGCTATAACCAATTGTTTGAAAGGGATACAGGTATACTAAGAACTATTTAAGGCATTTGAGAGTTGAAAATGTGGAGTACTTACATGGAAATGCTACTAAAACTTTGTCTAAAGGAAAAAAGAATAGTTTGGATTTGAGGCTTCTCCTTAAATAATTTAAACCACTGTGTCACAACCCAAGCTGTAATTAAAATCACCTGGACACTTTAATCAATTGCTTATATCTAAGTCCTATCCTAGGCCAATGAAAAATAAGTTTCTGGGGATAGAGATGAGACATAGATATTCTTAAAAAAAAAAAAAAAACTCTGCAGGTAATTCTGTGGTTCTACTAGTGCTGATTAAACCACTGATTAAACTGAAAGATCATCATTAATATAACTTCTGGCTTGATACATCTTTCCTTTATTTTGCATATGATTAAGAGAATTTTCTGTTCTCAGTTGAATGGGGGAGACAGAGCAGTACTCACATTTCACAAATATTTTCAAATTGATTTCTGACCTTATGGAATCTACGTCGAACACAAATAAATATTTTTGCATCTATAGACCAAAGAGTATAAGCTAAAATTCTGGCATATTGTTTTGAATAGTGGGGAACTTTCATACACTGGCTGGGGTTGAAACAAGTAGGATAACTTGGCAGACGCTGTTTGACCCTGTAGATATACGGCTTTATCTGACCAGTAGGTAGACAGTGATAATGGCCATGGATCCTGGATCCCTATGCTCTGAATCCCGATAAGCAGAGTTAATAGAATGAACAAATGAATGAGTTTTAAATTCTACAAATATGTATTCATCCTCTCTCTGTCTGTAAGAGCTACAACTCATCAGAATGTTTTTGTTCGTAAGTAAAAAATAGCCTTAAGGATAAAATGGTGGTTTATTGTCTCACAAAACTAACAACCATGATATAACTCTAAGTGATTCAATGACTTCAGAAAAGCCTCAGAGCTTTCTGAGTTTGAGCTCTGCCACCTTTAGCACTGGCCTCCTGCTAAGTTTGCATCTCCTTATAGAAACAAGGGGTAATTCCTCCACGTGAGATAATGCTACAGTTCTTGCTGTTCTCAGCCAGCAGAAACAGAGATAAACTGTTTCTATCAAGCACAGAATGCCAGTTTTTCCTTTCCCTTTGGTCTGATTGGGTCAACTCAGTCACATGTCTACCCCTAAACCAGTAGGAGACACCAGAAAAGCAATCCGTGGATGACTCAGGACCCATTTGTAGAACTGGGGATGAACTCATCTTCCTGTTCATAATAGAAAGGGTTGGGAAGCTGAGAGAAATTGAAGTTCTGATAGAAAATAGAGAGGAAATAGAAGCTGGCTGGTCTACCCGAAGATTTCAGGATGATAAATTGTGTGAGTTTCTAAGTGAACAAGTCATTTTATCTTCCTCCAATAAACATATAATCTATGCTTTTTTGCAGGCCCCTGTGCTTTTTCTTAATAGAACTAATTATGCTTAAATATTATCAAATAATTCTTATTAACTAATTACAAATTACTCATCTAAAGAGTGATTCGATTTACGTCAACTTAAGAGATTTAAAGTCAAATACATGCATGAAACAAGAGATATTTATAACTTGCAGAGGTTATCAGTTAGTCTTCAGAGTAAATCGGAATTTTTCTTCCAAGTTTAAAAAAGAAATATTTAGCGTGAATTGCTTGGGGTGGTCTTTTGCAGTCAGAAAGGAGTACATTTCCTCTTTCTTGAAATGTCTTTCTCAATTCCAAGAATGTTATAGCTTGGAAGTAACTCAAAGATTAATTTGAATATGGAATACTTTTTTTAGTATAATGGTAAAGAGTTCAGGTTCTAGAGGCAGGAAGTTTTTGCTTAAAACCTTTCCTGCTTCCTCCCATCCCCTTATTGTTTGTGTAATATTTGATATGTCAGTCAGACATTCTAGGCCTCAGTTACCTTAAGTGTAAAGTGAAGTTAATAATAGAACCTACATCACAGGATTGTTTTCATGAAAGAGGTATTAGCACTAGAATTGTACTTGTTACATGGTAAGGACTCAATAAGCATTATGATATTATTAGTTTCCTTAATCATCTATGTAGGTTTCATATTAAAATGATTCTGTAAAATATACCAATATGAATAATAACCACTTACAGTCTCACTAAGTGCTAAGAAACATGTAATGATATAAGCCATTTATTTTATTTTTTTTAAGAGAGAGAGAGAGAGAAAATTTTAATACTTATTTTTTTTTTTTAGTTCTCGGTGGACATAACATCTTTGTTTGTATGTGGTGTTGAGGATCGAACCTGGGCCGCACGCATGCCAGGCGAGCACGCTACCGCTTGAGCCACATCCCCAGCCCTGATATAAGCCATTTAAATCGCATGTTACCTTCTTACATCAACCCCCTGAAGAGAGCATTATTATTACTGTTGCACGTTCAGAGAGCTCAGGTAACATTCTCTATTTCCCACAGCTAGGAAATATTTAAATCAAGATTTTAACTCATAACAGTCCACTTTTGCTTTATTCTATAAAGTGAAGTTTCTTACTTGACATTGTATAGTCTTGTGAGGGTCTTAACTTATTTTTTAAGGAATCTGATTTGTGTTTTATATATTACTCCATTTAAAACACTTTTAAATGAAATATAAAGTAGAGCTATGGTCAAAGTTTCCAAGTTTGAAAATACAGTCAAATCTGGCTTACAAATGTGTGTGTTTGTTTTGACCAGTGTTATCCTAATTAATTGACAAAGTTTAAAACTGGATGATTTCACATATGAACAAAGAATTATGGCTTCCACGGAATCTCATGAGTTCTGACAACTCTGGTTCCATGGGCTCAGTAATAAACCATTGAAGTGTAGCTAAGTAGGAGCTGCACCTTGTTAGAGCAGACATGTGCAGTACTTCCTTGGTTCCACTGCGGACAGTTCCATGACTCTTCCAGGTACCCAAATCTTCAGATGCTCAAATCCCCTATACAAAATGGTGTAGTATTTGGGTATAACATACCCACATCATCCCATATTGTTTAAATTATCTCCAGATTGCTGATAGTATCTAGTACTATACAATGTGAATGCTATGAAATAGTTGTTACACTGTATTGTTTAGGTAAGGATGACAAGAAGAGGTTGTACATAATCAGTACAGACATGATTTATTTTTTTCTGAATATTTTCAATCTGCAGTTGGTTGAACCTGTGGATAGACAATGTGTGGATATGGAGGCCACTTACAGGATAATAAAGACTTACAGTCTTACTTTGTGCTAAGAAATATGTAATGAATCCTCTCTGCTACAACCATTCCCTCGTTTTTAGTTATTAACCTTCCCCTACAGGCATTTTGTAGTATGATCTTGCTGTAAGTGGTGAAAGCAATTTTCCAATATGTCTTATTTTTTTCTTGGAGAAAAATAATGAAATTAACATTCCACTTACTTTTCCTGGTGGAGATGTAAATATACTGCTTTCAACAAAAACCCATTGCCCCATTTTGACACCAGAGCCGAAGTGCTCTTCAGAAATGTAAGTCTCAGAAAGGATTCTCAGGAAGGGGATACTGTTATAGCCAATGCTTTCCGATTCTGGATTGAAAAGGATAAACAATCAGCATATCCCTATAACAGCACATTTCCTTGACGTCAGATCAGGTTTTCAAGCCATTAGGTCCTTCGTTCAGTAAGAATTCAAGATCTTAGCACATGAATCATTCATAGAGTGAAGGAAAGAGCCTGCGGAATGTCTTCCTCTGCAGCAGGCATATGGATGAGATGTGGTTTTGGAGGGTGTCCAAAACTCAGACTTCCAGAGAGCTTGGCAAGAATATGGAGAGAAGGATTAAGAAGTAGGAGGTTGTTTTAAAGCTGAAAGCATCTGTGCCAGTGGAACAAAAACACCATTACCATTACACCTTCAACCTTTAAACTAAGGAGGCTTTGTGGTTGTTTATTAGAGCAATACAGGTGTGCCTGCTTTTAGGGAAATTCAAAATGTGAAAGTCCCCACAGAGAGAGGTTGGGAATTTATGTCCCAGAAAACTGTCCCTTACAGAATGATTTTCTACAGGTTTTTTTCCCCCAGTAACTAGGTTTCCTTGTAGTTGTAAGGAACTACATACAGATGAGAAAATTAGAATTTAGAGAAGTTGCCGAGTTTTCACAGCCATCTCTGAGACCCATGTTGAACTGATTCTAGAATACAAGCTCCACAGCCCGCCTCCCCTACATCAGTTCAATTAATGATCAGCGCCCTGATTTTTACAAAATAGACTCATTTAAACCAAGGACCCATGACTCAGAATCTGAATTCAGGTTCACTTGAATCCAAATATCCTTTTGTGTGTGTGTATGTGTGTGTGTTAAAGAGCTTTTATTTAGAAACAAGGGAAAATGATACTTGAAAGTTATTAGTAGCAACATTTTGGCACCTTTGTTCACTGAATTGTTGGGAAGTAGTTCAAATGAATAGCAGATGTGGAAAAGACAATAACAATAAGCCTCTGTAAATGGAAAAATCTACAACATTTTAAAAGCATCTTCCAGAAGACTGAACTTTTGTACACTCGTTGTTGTTTTAAAATGTGCTCATTTTGTTTGGGTATTTGCTCATAATGAGGCAAGTGATATTCATGCCAATGTTCATGTATCTTTGGGAATCTCAGAAAATAATAATCTTGAAGGAAAAAAATCTTAACCATATTTTCTTACTTTGAATAATATAAATTATTCAATTGCTTCAGAAGTTTATCTAGGCACAGTTTCATATAAACCACCTTAATAAAATTATGGTTTACTAAAAATATATATATTTGGAACATTCTTAAATTTTAAGAATAATTACTTTTTAAAACTTATTTGTTGAAGTGAGTGAGCCTTGTGATTACCAAATCTTTCAGGGATGACCATATAACAGTGAGCACAAGCAAGAGGTTATGATGAATAATTTTCAGAGTTCGGCCTCAAGTAATCATTTCCAGAGCCACGCTTAAACTATTAAATTATATTTGCCAAAGATCCAACCATGGACATCAGGCACTATTCTGTGTTTAAATTTTGCTATTTTTGAATCGTAGAGATAAACAGCCAACACCTTAGCTCAAGAACAGTAGCTCCCACAAAACCAGCAAGCAGCACACCAGGAAGAGGTTTGCATTTATATTTATTCACTGGGCTGAAATGAAAAGACTCTTACAATAAGCCAATCAAGCACAGTATGTGTGGATAAACAAGTTCATTAAAAAAAAAAAAAAAACGATAATAGGGACGATTTTAAAGTTTCAGTCATGGAAAATATTGTAAATAGATGATACCTACATTTTTAATTTATTGCTAAATAAAATCATTTAGCCTATTGATCAGTACAGGTAATAGGGTTTATCCCTTTATTAGATTAGTCCTGACACATATAAAATTGCATTAATTGTGCACGTAGGGTGATTGTTTTATTTGCTTTATGTTGATATCTAACTCTGCTATTACCCAACACTTTTTATGTACTCTCCACTGCCTCCGTGATTGACTACAGAACACGTTTTAGTTCATGGGTGGCAAACATGAGGCAAGTGCAGGTATCCATTTTCTCTTTTCATCTCAGCTTTTGCCAGGGAAACTGATGCAGGCTAGTCCACAGGAATGAGGAGACACATGGCCTAGCCACTACTGTGTCTGTAGCCAGCCACTCAACACATATCTTTTTGAACTCACCTAAGACCGGCTCTGCAGAGTTTAACCTGATCTGCTGACTTGATGACTTGTAAACTAAGGAAAAGCCTTGTTTTAAACCATCAATTTGGGGCTGCTTTTACCAAGCAGCATTATTATGCAGCAGAGAGAAATATTTTGGCCTTAAGAAGACATCAAAAATAATACAAAGAAAAATGTATGTAAATAGCCACACCCATTGGAATTGATACGTAAGAATTTTTTTTTTTTTTTAGTTTCAATCACAAAAAATTCAGTTAGATGGCATCTGAAGTCTAGTTCTTGTTAAAGGAAAACATGATGAATTGACGACTGGATTTGTGAAAGATGTATTCCTGTATCAGACAGACAGTTAGACATGTAAGACTGCATATCTTGGGTACATATGCATGTTTTCTCTGATTGCCTTATAAATGTGGCATGAATGTGCGTATATAGTTAATGCTGTTCTTTTCATGTGTCTTTCTTCATTTTATGCTAGAGTTCTCAGCAATTGGATCGATGTCAAAACTGGAAGGTTTTCAAAATTCTTGGGATAAAATCAAGGAGAAAGTGAGGTGAAAAAAAATCTGTAGAGGTAAAACAAGATTTAGTTTTTATATAAAAATATGTCTATCATAGAACTGTTGTAATATGGATCTACCCAGATGGGCAAGTATCAGTCCTATTGAAATAGCAGCCTTCTTGATAATTTCCACTCAAATAACATACAAAACCACAGAGTCTTTTTTTACGAGAGGAACATGATGTAAAATCTCAGTCTTCTTGCAAATGTAGATTGCCAACTGTGAGATGCTTTGGAAATGCATGGATGGCCTTGAGTTTTATTGGCTTAAATAAATATCTTTAAACAGTGGAAATTTTAGCCCTTCCTGATTCAGGAATACTGTGTTCTCATTCTTTTGCCACATCTAGTTTATTTGCAGAGCCCATGAACTTTTGAATTTGGAAAAGACTTTATATTTCATGCAGTTCAGTTTCATGCTAGTGTAAGACTCCCTTGAAGACAGACCTGGAGCCTTTGAATGACTATTTTTAGTGAATAATAACTCAAATTCCATGAGGCAACCCATTTCTTCCTGTTCATTGGAAGACTTCTTTTGTGTTCATTCATAATCTAACTCTCCTCATCATTCACCATACAACAATATAAAATGAATGTGTTTCTTCTTCAAAGTGACTGTACCTTCAATAGTTGAAGACATTCTAACAGCTACAGCCCAAAGATCTTTTATTTTGTATCATGCAGTGAGGTTTCTAGACCCAGGATCATTACAGTCAATTCTACTCTGGATACCTCTCTTTTAACATTATTACCCCAGGTACACCTATGACTGCACATATGGTGCGGCACTGCATCATGTACAATCAGAGAAATGAAAAGTTGTGCTGCAGTTGTGTACAATGAATCAAAATGCATTCTGCTGTCATATAGACCTAATTAAATTAAATTAAAATTAAAAAAATATATAATTCTTAAAATGAACTAAAGCAAAGAATCTAGATGTGGTTTGATCACTGCAGGAAACAGGGAGTTCTTTTTCTCACATTTCAATTTATTTCCATTCATCACTTCTCAAAGCGATTTAGCATCCTTGCCAGTTAAAATACAATGAGAAAATCAGAAACTCGCCTAGATATTTCAAATAGAGAATACACAAAACAAGGAATTTATTACAGAAGCAATCATCCAGTTGAGGAAAATGAGGAAGTAACCCTAAGTTAGCCACCCAGAAAACTTCTGAATCTACTGAGCTAGGAGAACAATAGGAGGTGGTATGAGGGAACCCAAAATCTGAGTCCCAGTGGATGTTAAACCATGGCGGGAGTGCCTGGGAGAAGGTGGTACGTGGGGAAGTTTTGAAAATCTTTCCGCTACCCAGGAGGACCTACAGCCAAGATCCTAGAGCCATGAGGAAAAGTGTCCATTGCTGGCATGCCAACTATTTGAGGAAGAAGGGGAGGATGTGGAGAGGAGAGAGAGCCAAGGAGAGGTGGAGGAGAAAAACGGAGGAGGAGCAGCAGCAGAATTCTGACTTGTCATGCTCTCTGATCTTCCACTATGGCTTCCATGAGTTGAAACTTTTAGAAACCAGTTGTTAGGAAAGCCTGAAATATAGTTCCTTATGACACAATAAAAAGCAGGAAAAGTTAGAGGAGTAGACCTGATAGCCAACAGATGAGCTATATTGTAGCTTCTTTATTCAAATTTTCCAAGCCTCAAAAAAAAAAAAAATCAGAAAAAGGAGTTCTAATTTCCAATATCTACTTCAGTTGCGTTTCCCATTTGTAAAATTGTTAGAGTGCCCCCGGGAATATTTTCCATTTTTTATGGGATTAAACTAATCCAACAATTCTTTATTTGCTGTATTCTAATTACTTAAATAAAATTGATTACTAGGTTCAGGATTAAGGAGATAAATCACTTACTTTGAGCCATTTGTAGTCTACCAGAAAAGAGAAGCAATCACACTATTGAGGGAAACACTTATTTGCTTCTGTTGTACTTCATTGGGCTACATAAGTTTCCTCTTGTTAATCCAGAAAGGGGTGGTGTTGCAGTGAAGACCTTTTTCTGTCTCCACTGGCGGTGAAAGTATTTATCAGAATGATGAGATCATTAGTGGAGCCCAATTATCAGGACACAGTGAGAACTACAGGGTCTTTTCCCCACACCTTAATCTACTGAACTACTTTTGTTTGGGCAAGGAGGGTAGTCAATCTTCGGTTTTTTAAAGAAATAACTCAAATTTGTTCTACTTATTTTTAACTTTCTCCATTCATTAAGGGTTGAGTAATAAGGATCATGTGGATCTCAGGTTCTAGTTTTATCTAAATGTCGATTTATATATCCAGTCACTTAAAGAAATATCTACTTCAAATTCTTCATGCCTAAAGTTGGATTCATGATAGTCTATTTTATGATATTTAATTTTGATAATACTAAAACTTTTATAGTATCCAGTGCTAAAACTGTTCCTTCCCAAGTATTCCCCAGCTCAGTGAATGCCAAAATCCATTCAATTGTTGAATCAATTGTTTTAATCATTTGTGTTTATTTTCTTTCCTTCTCTCCCTTTCCACAACTAATTGCCAAGACCATTGTCTGTTCTACTTCCCAAACATCTTCATGTATTACACTCCCACCCACCCATAGTCACAGACGTACAGTTATCTGTGTTACTCCCATGGTTTCCTAACTAGTTTAACTTCCGTAAACTTTAATCTTCAAATTGTCCTTCATTATGATGCCAGGGATTGTTTCTAAAATGTAAATCAGATAATGTCACTCCCAGGTAAAAAAAATCACTGAATGAATTCCCATTGTCTTTGGAGTAAACTTCAGTTCCTTTGTTGAACAAGATGTCTTTCTTATAGATTAAAAATAATTGAATTTCAGAAATTCACATGGTTCAATGTAATATAATACACCATTTCATTATCTGGGTCATGGTTTTCTCTTTAGACTCACCTCTTGGCACTTTGCACATCTTATAGTTTAGACACAAAGGAAAAGAGGAGAGAGAATACAGAGAAAAATGGAAAATTTTTAGACATCCTAATTCTGAAGAGCCTGTGGTATATCTAAAGGAAAATAGCTGATGGATATTTTTATAGATAAAGGAAATGTGGGTTAAATATATGTCTTTGTAAATCATTATTATATAAATTGTAATTAAATGCAGAAGAATCTGTAAGACTGAAAAATTGCAGAGTGAGAACAGAGTGAAGGATGAAATCTGAGGAACACTACTATAAGAATGGGCAAATGAAGAAGTACCTGGAAAGAAAGAAAGGTAATAAACAAAAGAAGATAAAAAACTGTGAAAAAAATAAGAATCTGGTTTTTAAAAAATGGAGACCGGGCTGGGATTGTGGCTTAGCAGTAGAATGTTTGCCTAGCATGGGTGGGACCTGGGTTCAATTCTGTGCAGCACCACCTAAAAAAATAAAGGCACTGTGTTGTGTCCATCTACAAAAAAGATTCTCTCTCTTTCTCTCTCTCTCTCTCTCCTTTAAAAAAAATGAAGATAAAGGAACAAAAGCTGAAAGTATCCATTGGTTTTTGTTTTGGCCAAGAGGTTACTGATAATATTTCCAATGGAATGATGGGGAGGAAGGTAGACACAGGCCATTGCATAATGAAAAGGAGAGTAAGAAGTGGGACAAGAGTGCACACAACTCTTTTTTATTATTATTATTATTATTTTTTTAATTGGTTGTTCAAAACATTACAAAGCTCATGACATATCATCTTCCATACATTTGATTCAAATGGGTTATGAACTCCCATTTTTTACCCCAAATACAAGTTGCAGAATCACATCGGTTACACATCCACATTTTTACATAATACCATATTAATGACTGTTGTATTCTGCTACCTTAAGGTAGCAGAATGCACACAACTCTTAAAGATTAAAGCCCAACTGTGAAGGAAATGTGTCCAGTGGTTCTTAATAGTTGATAATAAACTGAATACAATAATGAAAGTTCTTCATCACAAAATAAGTTACAAACAATCTTACTCATTAAGAAACACTTGAA
The DNA here is from genome assembly GCF_047511675.1 of Marmota flaviventris. Lineage (NCBI taxonomy): Eukaryota > Metazoa > Chordata > Mammalia > Rodentia > Sciuridae > Marmota > Marmota flaviventris. Next base: position 73,736,648 of record NC_092508.1, read on the forward strand.
TACATATACATTATTTACATTATTTAAAAGTGTAGTAACTTGCTTACCACTTAGCAATTTGTGACTAATTGACAGTATTTATCAAGCTCTTGAAATATGCCAGGGCATAGAGGTTTGTTTTTATATTTAAAAATGTCCCTAATTCTCATTAAAGGTGTTTGTTTTTGAGGGCCATGAGTGTCTGCTATCTTTGACTGTTGCTGCAAAAATAAGTTATTTCAAACACACTTGTGTTCTCATAAACTCATCTGGTATAATTTATTCATCATTTTTTTCTTGTCCAGGAAATAATGAAGAGTGGTGAGCAATGTTCTCTTTGTTCTAGCTTTAACCATTATTATGTTCCTACGTAGTTGCAGGTATTTATCTTCATGGAACATAGGATGCTTGCACTTCCTGACCCCCTTGATTTGGGGTTATTGATCGTGTGACTGCTTATGACCAAATGAGATGTGAGATTCAGCATGTGTTACTTCTGGGAAAGCACAATTCATTGTAGAGGCAAGTTGATCCAGAAGTATCTTTTCCTCTGAAATATCAGTGAGAAATATTCTACATAATGTTTGCTTCATGAGCTCACTCCTAGGGAAGTGGTTACTTAGACAACTAGTAATCAACATATCATGGAAAGAAGAAATAAATATTTGTGGTTTTAGTGAGATTTGGGGCTTGTTATTTCAGCGTAACCAAATGGATATGGTTTCCAGATTATCTTTCTCCTCTGAAATCCTCATTCCAAGGCAGATAAAACTCCCTTTCATTTTTGGCTTGAGTAAAAGGATTGGTTCGCACACTTAGGACTTATAATGCTCAGTTTGAACTCTTGTTTCTACCACCTATTGCCTTTGTGGTGGTTGTGGTTTAGATATGAGGTATCTCCCGAAAACTCATGTGTAAGAAAATGCAAGAAAGTTTAGAGGTGAAATGATTGAGTTATAAGAGTTTTAATCTAATCAGTGCATTAATCCCCCAATATGGATTAACTAGACAGTAACCATAAGCAGGTGTGGAGTGTCTGGAGGAGACAGGACACTGTTGGCATGCCTTTGGGGTTTATTTTGTCCCTGGTGAGCAGAGCTCTCTTTGCTTCCTGAATGTGACTTGAGCTTCTTTCTTCCTCCACATCCTTCCATCATGATATTATGCCTCACCACAGGCCCAGAGCTATGGAGTCAGTGTACGGCTGAGACTTCTGAAACCCTGATCCAAATAAATTGTTCTTTTCATGTCATTTTGGTCATAGTGATGACAAAGCTGACTAAAACAGTGTTTTTCAACAATTTTGAAGATCTCTCTGAGTCTTCATATTATCTGGAAAGTGGTCATAATTATGGTGTTTCTTTCAGAGGGGGTCTGAAAGGATTAAAATTAAGCTACAGATGGAGTGCCTATAAAATCAACCTATAGTGATCACTCAATAAATGTTTGCTCTTGTAGTAGTTAATCACATACAGGAACTTCCTTATCCATAGATACGAATGTATACATCTGATAGACATTCATCTGTTGCTCATTAAAAAAAAAAAATCTTTTTTAGAGTTGAGAATTCATACTCGATCCACTTCTAAAATCTCTGCTCTTTTGGATTTACCCCTTTTGTATGTATCACACATGGTTTATTTGTTATTTCTGCCATCTACTTACCTCCTAGATACTCTAATTTATTGGAAAGTATGGAACATGGCTCAGTTTTCCCCTCTACTCTTATGCTGGAGGACACCATTCATGTTTACAAGCCATCAAGAAGCAAAAACAAGGCAACGATAACAACAACTACGCAACACCAGCACACACACACATACACACCTCTAAACCAAGTTTCTCAGTTCTCAACTACCTCTACTTAAGAACCCAAATCCACTCTAATAAATATTACCAGACTGTTTCAACTTGGATAATTTTAAATTTAAATATCTGAGTTTCCTGTATAATTTCCTATAGTTTCAGATTACTTCAGTTTCCTATAACCCAGCTATAGTATAACCCAGCTACTTCATTTATTGTCACTCTTAGGATTCCCATTCTTCTGGGGCTCTGTCACCTCTGTCACCTCTTTATAGCTCCAGTTCTTTCACTTTCCAGATTGTATGCACATGGTCTATTGCTACTGCTCTTTTCCCAGGACCATTATTAATGACTCCCTTGCTATACTTTCCAAATCAACTGTCAAAATTCCAACTATGAATTAACACAATAATTTACCTTTTCACTATTATAAATGTTCATAGAAAAGATTGCATACTCAAATGATAATATTACCAATTTGTGCTATTTTTCTAATTGGATAGAAATCATTCTTTTTTGTTTTTTCTTATTCAGCGGTGACCCTCATTCCACATTGACACACACTCAGTGAGTTATTTATTTTTATGAGTCATTAAGAATGCCTCTAACTTTCTGTGTTCCTTTTACAGAGATGGTTGAATCTAAATGCATACTGCCTTCATGGTTTCTTGCTAAGAAGGAAACATCTCTTTTAGGCTTCAGTTAAACTCCCCACTATTTCTCTGGATGCACCTAATTTTCTGTTATCTCCCCTTTCACCTCATCTTCAACCTTTCCCTTTTGAAGTGGTCCTCTTCATCACACTTTCTTCAACTAAATAAGCCTTATTTTAAGCTCAAATTCCTCACTAAAGCTTTGGTCTTTCTCTCCTAGATATATTAGATTTTTTTGTGAGATTTCTTACATTTTCTTTAGCCCAATTCCACCCACCAGCTGTGTTATTGGGGTTTTGTACCCCACTCTGTTCTAAGGACATTACTTTCCATTCCTTTCCTTATTTGACTTCTAAAGAGTAGTTGCTATTACTTTTTTTTTAAAAATCATGCCTTCCTATTACTGTTTTGTTTGTAAAAACATCTAGTTCCCCTTTTTTTTCTTTACAAAGCTCCTCCTGCCTGTGCTCACTCCCTTGCATTGTATCCCTTGCTGTTCTGCCCTCTCACAGACTTCCAAGTCATTGGTACCCTCTCAAGGCTTCAGTTTCTCTCCAGTGGCTCCTGACACTTGACCTTGAGTCCTGAGGCTTTGGCATAGTCAATGGCTCCTTTAACTCTGACCCATGCTTCTGCTCTAGTTTGACATTTCCTTCTCCTCAACACTTTAACTATTTGATGAGTATTTGTTGTATAATTGATAAAACCCCTCAACATTACTTGTACAGATTAGATAAACTTGTGGTTGACTAAGATAATGCAGGAAGTGAGTATCAAGGAAAGATCTCAAACCAAGTCTATTACACACAGAGACTATTGATAAGCAGTGTTTAAAAATTCTTAGTAAGTTTCTATAATAATGGTGTTATTATTATTACCATTATTATTGCTATTTGTGCAAACAAGCCTTCAAGCTTTATCTTCATTGTATTCTACAATGTTTCCAGCACCATATACTTAAAATTGTACTATTTTGTGCCAATAACATTTTTGTTTAATTGATTTTGAAAGTATGTAAGTGTAAAGAATAAGAAATATTACTTAAGTATTTTACCCTTTCTCCAGAGTTTTACTTCCAAGGCCAGGTAAGTAAATGCAGTGGTAGAAGCTACTCAGTGATCAAAGCAAGACAATAGAGAATAGTAAGGACTGTAGTGAAATGAGAAGCATAAGTTGGATCCAAGGATATTCACATTTAATTAGTAAAGTATTTATGCCAAACAAAATATATCTGTAGGGCAATTTTATGTCCTCAACTTTTCGACTCATGCTTCAATAATAACCTCAAGCAGCTTTAACAAGAGACAGCCAAAACTGAAGCAGAATTTTAATTTCATGGTCAATCTTAACACTCCTTCAAGTTGACAATAGATTATTCCTATCCAAAAAATGCTTGATAAAAGCAAAAATACCCTATGTGAAAAAGAGACCACAAGGAAAAGAGAAAAATAATGTGAAAATATGTTGTGCTGGTATTTTCCTAGAATCGTGGGGGAAAAGATGTAGAAAAAAAGAGAGAAAACAGTTTTTCTTCCTCATACTCTTTACGAATTATTATTTTCTTCAGTATCAAATCTAGACTTCTCTGGGGGGAACTGTCAAAACCCTCTTAAAGGAAAGCCTCTCAAATAGTATTTCTGAGGTTCAGAGCTAAAGACTCATCAACGTGTTCAAATTTAGTCAAGAGAAACCAGTTCATAAAAGGGATCTTAGATATATGTGTGGCAGCCACTACTGTCCATCCACCCCTTTATATCACAGCTGACTTCGCTAGTTGGTTGAATTACTCACTGTGGGTGAAGCTCTTCCAAATCCCAGAACTCTTATCAGCACTGGGAGCACTAGTAGTACCACTATGTAAGTTTTTCATGAGTTAAACCAAGATCTAAATGAAGAATTTACTTTTTCTTTAGAGTCATGTGATTTTCCAAATGATAACACAGAGCATAATAAACATGACCCGTCTATAAGAGTATAACAGATGAACCTTCATCTAGTGACAGAAACAGACCACCAGAGATGGATCTTTTCAATTATGACAACATCTCTTATTTTTATGCTTTCTCTCCAAAATCAAGCCTTTATATATTAACTGTAACATTCTCCTACCTGGTCTCCTGAAATCTAATCTCCTCTTTCCTGTCCACACATTATTAGCTTAATCTACCATCATATCACTCCCTTGTTAAAATAATAAATTACCTTTTGCTATATCCAATAGCTCTTTATCTATACATTTTATTTATTTAATTGAAAAGTATCATGGTTCCATAAATTTGGGAATCCCTGAGTTGCCATATTGCCATATTTCTCCGAGATTTCTTGTTTACATGGCATGGAGCAGTAGTGCTTTGCACAATAATCAGTTTGGAAAGTGTTAGCATAGTGCAGGCATAGACAAATATTCACTTTATGGAGCACTTCTTGATCACCAACAATCTGATAAAAAAAAATAGAGTCACACAGATTGATAACCAAAACAGAACCTAAAATTCCTCCTACTCTGGAGTCGTCTGTATAGGGAAACCATGGTTTTGTTTGCAGTACCACAATGCTTAATTCATGACTTGCCTCTTGTAATTATCTAAGCAGATTTAGTTTTGATTTTCTTTATTATTTCCTGTTTTTCTCTGATGCTTTAAGAATGGCTTCCAAAGCCTTATTTATATTTCTAAATTAATGGTTTGTGTAGGGAAATAAGACCTAGCAGTGAAAGAAGAAGAAAGTAAGCACTCAAAAATGAGTCCATAAATGGATTTCAGAATAATGTTTGCTGACAAAATTGTGTTGTGATTTTCTTTTCTCCTGGTTTTTCATCCATAGATAACAATGCCATACGTTTGTTTTTATGGTCTTTACTTTGTCTTTTATAGGGTCTGATAAGCAATTTGAAGTCTGAAAATAAAGATCAACTTTTTTCATTTCCAGGGTGATATTAGGACTTCGTGGTTGTTTGCACAGTTCCACTTGAAGATCACAATCTTGAACACATTGATGAATAAAAATGTCTTTTCTGTGCCTAAGGAGCCAAAGTAAACCTGCAAATGCTGAACTGTAGAGCAAGCCAGGGAAGGGCATCACACAATTCTGCCCTTTAATTGAAAGTACATATGAATACAAGCACATTTCTCTACTACAGGAAACCATGCAAAGCGGTTACATGGAGCTATGACGGTGGTACAGCCTGATGAGGAAGAGGGAGAGATCTGCATGGTACACAGCATTCTTGGAGCCCACATGTGGTAGGGAAAGCCATGCCTCTCAAAGATGTCTCTGCCTTAATCCTCAGAACCCGAGGCTATGTCACCTTATATGTAAAAAGGGACTTACTTGGCAGTTCTGACTATGGTAAAGATCCTAGAGATGGGACACTATCCTAGATTATCCAGCTGGTCCTAATCTTATCTATGAGTCCTTAAAAGTGGAAGAGGAAAGTAGAAGAGTGGGTCGGAGTCAGAGAGGTGCAATGTGAAACTGACTGCCCCTACTACTGTTGGCTTTGAATTGGAGGGAGGTGGCCATGAGCCAAGTAATGTAGTGGCCTCTAGAACCTGGGAATGACCCACAGTGAACAGGGCAGCAAGCAAATGTGACCCTCCACCTTAGAGCAACAAGGAACTGAATTCTACCAGCAGCCCAGTGGGTGAGAAATGGAAGGCTCCTAGAGAGCTCCTGTTCTAGGAAAGGAGTGCAGCTTGTTGACACCTGGAAAGACCCATGCCAGACTTCTAAAACTGTAAGAGCATGTACCTGTGGTGTTTTAGGCCACCTTAGGCAGTTATTTGTTATTGTAGTAATAGAAATGGACATACCAAATTATGAATAACATTAGGAAGTAACCTTGGAAAAAATATAATAGGTATAAACTACAACAGAGATTTGTATACCCCAGGATTAACTTCCTCAAATCCTAGAAGTAGATTCAGCTTTTATTCATCTCTGTTATACACAAGAGGCCTATGTCATATATAAAAATTAATACCAAGAATAGATGAATGGTACTCAAATTTCTGAAAGAGTCAAGCATTACTTGACTCTTGACTCTTGACTTCTCCTATAACAATATAATTACCGAGTAAAATTAATAATAAATAATAATCTTGATGTTTTCCTGTAGACTCCTTAGTTTTTAATTATTTTTCATTGTTGATTCAACCGTTCTTTGATTATGAGGTTTTATTTTATATCTACTTAGAAGAGTTTCAAAATTAATAGGGTAAATTCTATGAATTATTGGTATCATAATAAATATTTAGAAACTTACTATCAAATATTGAAACCGTCCTTACAGTCTTGGAATTGACTCTAGACTTATATAACATTTTTTCTTGAACACTTGTGAGATGGTACACACCACTACAAAAACACAGAAGACAAAGTTAACTCTGGAAGGCTTTGCAGTTGATTTGTTGATTCATAGCAGTTAATGAATGGGTTAAAAGACAGTGAGCTCTGTGTGCTTTAGTTTCATCAACTGAAAAATAGAAATGAAAATAATATATATATTAGAGAATTCTTTGAAAGACTTCTCTAGGCTATATTTACTGAAAGCTAAATATATATACTAATATTTTGGAATGGAGAATTGTAGAGTTTTTGAAGAGGAACAGAATACATTTACTTTTGCTGTGCATTTCTACATACAGACTACATGCAGATGAGAGGGAAGTCCTGAAGATCCAGTGGGCTGTAGGGTCATCATTTGGTGGTTAGGAGAAGATAGAAAAAGCAGGGCCCAGCCTGGAATGCAGTAACCACAATGGTACAGGAAATAGCCCAGGGTATCTCTGAGCTGTAGCCAGGAGCAGCACTTTGTGGTGATGCCAAAGCAGCAAATCATGAAAGCATCAGTGATTCTGGACATAGCAACAGAAATTTGGTGACCTGTGAGGCTGCCCTGAGATGGTGACAGTCAGTGATCTGAGCAGAACAGCAAATCCTAGACTGCAGCAGAATAACGTGGTTGACTGCTGTCAGAAAGGAGTTGAGGAAGAGGCTGTCTGAGCAGGTTCACAGTAGACTGCTTACCATAAGGCACTGCAGGACTGTCCCTTGTGTGGGCATGACCACGGAGTTCCAGAAGAAGAGGAAGACTTATAAAGGGGAGAGGGCAGAGATTCTGAGTTGAGAAAGTAGCAAATAGCTTTCAGAAAAATAGGCTTTTTGTCTTATAATGTGACCTTAAATATGTCCACAATTTAGTGAGTTGTTTCAGGTTGCACAAACTACATATTACATAAGGTGATAGATCCTCAAATAGATAGAAAGATCCTCAAATAGAAGCCCAGAGGAAGGAAAAAAACTCTGACCCAAATATGCTGAAAAGTTTGAAGTGATGAAGTGGAGAAAGGATTTGGGGAAAAATTGAAGTACAATAAGCTATGACTATGTATGGGTAATGAGAAAATTTAAATAATTTTCCCTTTTGCCTTCTACTTATGATAGAACCTCAACTTCTAATTATGTGTACCTACAGTTTGTTTTTTATATAAGAATATAATTTTGAATTTGTCTCTGACCTCTCATTCCTTACAAACTAAGATTATTGTTATGTCTGTCAATCATTTACATTTACATTTACTGTGCATATATTGTGTATCTGACCTCTTAATAAGAAGTGAGGGGTGGGGAATAGCTCAGTGGTAGAGTGCTTGCTTCACATATGTGAGGCCCTGACGTTGATCCTTAGCACTGAAAAAAAAGTGAGGGGACGGGATACATTTTGAAAAACTCATGTTAATTTTCCAAAAGCATACTTTCTGTAGGTTGTTGCATCATGTAAGAAGAAAATGTCACAAGTCACCTGTGACAGTTATGTAGACTTTTGCAAGTCACAACAATGTAGTAAACTATGTACACAATAATCAAAGAGAACATAGGATAGGTGAGTGTGTATGCATGTGTGTGTGTGTCTGACACTTTGTCCCTCTTCCTGTGACATAAAACAGTGTCAAGGCAACCTGTAGTCTAGAAAGTTTTAATATTTAATGTCTAGTTATAAAAGCTACATTTCTGAATTCATTAGCCAATAATAGAAACATATAAAATACAACATAGAAGTCAGATTCAATCAGAGTCATCCCATATTTTGCTACAATACTGATCATACCCTCTGAATTGGAAAGACCTAGGTTGTCAGAAACTGCAGCCTCTCTTCCTAGACCTTTCTATAACATCTGGTATCTGATCATCACTTCCCTGACACTGGCACTTTCCTAGTTCCTGGTTTTCTATCCATCTTCCAATAATGTGCATCCAGAGTGGTCTACTTTCTCAACTCTTCTCACTCCCTTTCCTTTTCTATCTGCCCTCCACTCTTCTCTACCTTTCTTTCCTATTGTCCTCAAATAATAACCATAATATGACTTTTTAATCCATAATTTCATTCCGAGTTCTCAGGCCCTATGCATGAATAAATTTTCAGGTGTTTGATAATGAATTTTCAGGTGTCAGATAGATCTTTCCAGGTAGTTGTTCTTCCAGAATCTCAACTGAACTTGACTTACCTCCTGGGTGAGTGGATGTTACCATAATTCTCTGGGTTCAAAATCCCACATTTCTAAGTACTTTTCTCTCACTCACTTTTCAAAGTTAGTAAAGAGGAAAGAATGAGCTGGAGCTCACAGACATTGCCTTGCTTTTAGCTTCACTCATTAACAGCTTCTGGGACCATTGAACAATCAATTTAATTGCTTTAAGCATCAATTTATCTAACAAATGAGCTGAATGGAATACATAATTTCCAAAGTTTTTTCCAGCTCCAACATCTGTTCCTTTATATCCAAATCTTATCAAATTTCTTGCATCAATATTTCTTGTATCTATCTCCTTTTTTCCTACCTTTTTCTCTTCTGATTTATCTCCGTGACTTCATTTAGTCTTCTTCAATCGATTTTCCTTGTTCAATTATTTCTTTAATTTGTCTTTCCAATAAATCATTGCTAGAGTAATTTTCTTTAAATATAAGTAGGATAATATCATTCTCCTGTTCATGAATTGCCAAAGATTCACCATTTCCTAAGAATAAAATCAAACCCCACAATCTGACTGTAAACCCTGGCTTCATTGCTTATCACATCCATTCACAGGGTTCTAGAGATTACTTAACTCCTTTCTCATCCCATGTGTGTCTTTCATTTCTAGTCTGTGCTCCTTGGCTCAGTTTGTTTTCTCTGCTTGGAATTCGTTTTCTTTCCATTTCCTTATATACTCTGGTTCCTTCCTCAAATTTCTTGTTTGTTGTGGGAATCCATCTACTACACAGGGAGCACTCAGCAGATTAGCTGTCATATTAAGTACTCAATACATGGAAGTTTGTGATTTGGGATATTTTCTAGGCCATAATACTAACTTGGGGCCATTCTTTAACTTACTGTTTATTTTGGAGTGAGTTTCAAACTCTTTATTTTGTTGGAGTACTTAGTTTAAATATTATTTCCATTTTACGTTTTCCAATTGTACTTTCAAATTGTATTCTGAAAAGTCCAGAATATAATTTGGAGAATTCATTTCCACTTTCTTCATGACCTTAAGCACTGCTACTTTTTTTAAATGAGTCCCTGTCTATCTTCTGTCTGAAAGGTAGGAATTTTAACATATTTCAAATTCTCTAGGTCTTTATTTGTTCAAATTGATTTAGCATGAATTAATGAGTTGCATTGAGATCTTGTACTATGGTTATGATTTTCTTGAGAACTATTTATGTGGTTTATTGTCTTTTATATTTGATTCATTGCTAAATGGCACAAATACTTAACAATGAGTATAACTTCACTTAGAACACTTTTTAATAAAGAGACTATCATCCTCTTTCCACTGTTAACAGTTTTTGTCTTGAATGCTACCTTGGCTGATATGAATATTGCTACTGCTGTTGTCTTTTTGTTTGCATTTTGCAGATATGTCTTTGCCTATCCTTTATTTATAACCTTTCCAAGTCATCTTGTTTTAAGTTTGTCTTTTGTAAACAGCATATTGTTGAATGTTGTTTTCTACTCCAATCTAAGAGTCTTTGCCTTTTAATTGGGGAGTTCAACACATTTACATACATTGTCATAACTGAAATGTTTGGCCTTACTTCTGTCATCTTGTTTTATGGATTCTATTTTCTGTGCTTCTTTGCCATTTTCTATGTTTTCTTTCTTGATATTTGGACCATATTTTGTTTGCTTTTGTCTTTTGAATGGATTTAAAAGAGAGAACTTCTGTTTTAAATTCTACCAATTATATCTTTAAGTTTATCGTACAAACATTTAAACCAATATATCTCTAATTATATTTAAGAGCCAAATAATATCTTTAGTCTCATTTTGACATACTCTGTTTTTACTTTTTCTCCTTCCCTAGGCTAATTCCTAGTTCGTGATGTACATTCTTCTCTCTTTTGTGTTCGGTATACATTTTTAATGAGAAATTGAAAATGGGTCTGTCTAATACTTCTGAAATATCATCAATCTTTTTTTTTCTTTCCCGATAAACATCTTAGCACTTTGTGACACTGGGGAAAGTTAAGAGAAGCAAAAGCTACAAATAATCAAGTTAAAAATAAACTGGGTGAAACATGTCCCTAAAATCCAGCTCTCCTGTGTTGACTTCTGTTCTCAGGCACACCAGCCTCAACATTGTGTCTTTGACCTTGACTTTCAATGTTCCTTCAAGTCTCTCTTAAATATACCTTGTCAGAGAGCCCCTCCTTAACAACTTGGCTATAGGTATATTTTTATACCCATTGTTCTTTTTCTATCTTGTGATTTTCCTTCATAGCATCTATCAGTATGTTATTCACACTATAACTCATTAGTTTGCTTATTTAAAATCTGGGAGTGTGAGTAAACCAAAGCTCTGAAAGTACACATACCATGGCTGCTTCATTTACTATAGTAGGACCAAATCTACCACTGTGGGTTCTTAGGATATAATCACTGAGTAAATTATAGTATCAAGGGCATAGTACAGTAGTGAAACAAGAGTTACATTTTTTGTTATTTTTAACAAACTTCTGCTTCAACTAAATTATACCAATTCTTGTTCTCACATCATGAAATTCCTAAGCACCCTGTGTCATGCAAACCTCACTTCTCCATATTTCTTGGAAACTACTTAGTTCACAAACACATTTTTATACTTGGTTTAATAGTTGTAGTGCTATGTATGACCATCAATTTCTGCCAGGCATCTGTTGCATACCTCTTTAACCATGACTGCTATGGATCTGCCATCTCCTGCAGGTATCTCGAAATTGCCTTTACATTTGATCAACAATGAGGTCTCTTTCCTTGCTCTACTGGATGCTGATATTAGAACCCAAGACTTTGTAGAATTTTACCATGTTCTTCAGTTCAGTGAGAAGAATATGTGTACTTTCTTCATGGTAAGTTTGCCATGGTCCCAGTAACAATGTAATGGTTGCACCAAGAGTCCCAGATCCTTTAGGAATAAGAGTTTCCTGTCTATACTTATATAAGAATAGCTTAGATTATGTCATTTAGTGGGAATGATGTATAACAGAACTCATTCTGACTTTTCCACTTACCTTCTCTCTTTTTGGACTAATAGAGCAAAATATCATTTCCCTTTTCAGTTACAATCAGTTATCTTCCCTGGTTTACCAGTTTTGCTCATATCTGAAGTTTAGGGTTGGAATAAGATCTTTAGTATATACATGAAACATGGCACGAGGGTTGATGCTATACTGCAATTAGACATTCATGTGTTATCCTTGAAAAGATTCAATTATTTTCACCGGAAAAGCAGCTTTATTCTGAGACTTAGCTAAACATGAAACAAAAACTCTGTGCTTTGTGACAGTGAATGAGTTTCTCATGAGGAAAGTTGATTAATAAACTGAAATCACCAAATGTTTTTTTATAGGTCACTGGGTGAAACTCTGCTTTGGACCTCTGATGAGTCTTTTGGATTCTGATTCATCTTCCAAACTGCAGAAGAGTTTTTTCCCTACTATTCATTAATTAAGGACTCAGAAAATGATAGCCAAGCATGGGTGGTATTAAGGAGACTTAGATGTTTTCATGGAATTGAGTCCATTCTGTTTCCACTCTTCCTTATCAGGAACACTTAACCTTAACTTAGACTAGACAATCAATGGTCGAAATGTGTACTTTTATAGAAAATCTATGGAAAGGAAGCTCTGAACTTATTTCCACTTTCTCCCCAGCAATAAGGGAAATGGTAATTCTCCCAGTTATGCTAAATAGTCCCAGGTGTAGTCACTTGCAGAGCAATTCTTTCTTAATGGCAAACAGTATCCTCCAGCAAAGAAAACTTGTGGAAACCAAGATTTTCCTTTAAGGAATGGGGAATTTTGTAGGATTGAAGGGCAATTTTACTATTTTTCTCTTGAAAAACAATCCCTACCTGTCTCTTGGGCGTACTTGATAACTGCCTAATATAAATGTAAATATAATGTAAATATAATGTAAAGTGACTATTCCTTTACTAAAGGAAGAAACAACAGGGATAATCAGTAGAAGACAGGGGATGACAAAAGGACAAATAGGTGACCTCTGGTAGAACAAGTCTGTTAAACAGTAAATAGTTTATGTCATCATTAGGCAAGAAAAAATATCACCAATATTGAGGAGAATTAACAGGGACATTCCCTCCAAGAGACTGCAGACATGGAACTATAGAGGACATCTGGTCAAATTTCCTTCATTTTGCAGATGGAGGAACAAGTCCCAGAAATGAGAACTGTAAGTCACATAATTACTTTCTAATTCAATCAACACTACAACCAAGTTTTCATCATCCCATGTATAGTCATTTTCTTAATGAACCTAGTACAGATTGAAATCATGCAAACTTATGTGTCTCTCTGGGCAATCATGACACTGTATTGTCATACCTATTGAGGAGTTTATGTTCCCAACTACACTGTTGGATCTTACAGAAAGGGATTTATAAGCCTCTCTGTATCTCTTGGGTATAGCACCATGCCTGATATACTTGCAGCACTCAGTGCTTATTATTTGTGGAATGAATGAGTAAGTAACATTGTTTATATGTGGAAAATAATGGAATTCTGTACAATCTAATTGATCATTTTTACCCTTTGACCAAGTTATAGAAATTTTGAATGCAGGTTTATTACAACTCTGTAGAGTAATAATAAATGTAGGCTGTCTGTGTTGTACACTGAGAGATTCGTGTGATGTTTCTTTGTGTCACTAACTCTGAGGTATCTCCTCATGTATTTGGGAACTTTCACTCTAGAGCAGGAAAGGGAACACTGTTTGATTTATAACTAAGCTTTCCATTTTAATCTTCACTCAATTTTGTTTTCATCTCATTTTGAATGTGATGGTGATTCATTTAACAACCTACAAGGGCTTAATCTGAGTCCAAGGTTCTGGGCTAACCTCAAGGAAGTACTAGAGTTAATCCCCTTAAGATAGGTGGTAATTCTGAAACAAATCATCATCTTTTATTTTCCCCAAAAGGGAAAGTTGGCACTATGGTAAAGGGTAAATGTTCTTTTCCATTTTGGGCCAGATAAAAATCAAGACCTTTAGAAAGTAGATTATATGGCCTTCTAAGAATTGCCTGGATTTATGCCATAGAGTGGCCTGTTGCCTGGAAATGAGAGGTTCCTAATATTTGGTTGAATAAGAAATATTCTGGGCTTTCAGGAGAAACGTTTCCTTGAAGTATACCCTGGCTTTGCCCTCTGTCAATCACTCATTAGACCTTTGATTGTGGCTTGCATGGACCAAA